>NC_140586.1:89631692-89871409 GCF_964204655.1 Triturus cristatus
CCTATAGTTGCTGTATCGCGTTCTACGAATCCTTTCACGCCCGATACTCCAGACGGGGCTACTGGAGGTGCTACCAACATTTTTTCTACGCCACCCAGAGTAAATAAACTTACTTTTCAAGAGTCAGCACATCCACGTACCCCCAAACTCATAAATTCCCGCACGCTTAAGGAACTTCTAGTAGATTGTAGATATGACCCTGTGCCCGGCAAAGAGGACGAAATGATCATGGCATCATTACGTATCAGACGAGCCGCGGTGTATTTAGGGAAGTTACCAGGAATGACTGTGCATCTAGATAATATATATCATTATGTCCAAACAGGGCGAGATTCTGAATGTATTAACAGAGCTATGGAATACCAGAAAGTGGAGGTACAGGGGGAACTGCTACGTTTCCTCATAAATTGTGTGATCAGAAATCAAGACCGACCGGGGGTAGATCCGGAAATAATGCAAACTCTTACCAGATGGAGCCAGAATATATCAGAAGGGAGACATGATAGGCAAAAATGTATAATAGCCATGTGCAGAAAGATCCGTAAAGAAATAGAACGCCTACACGAAGAAAGATTAGCGGTAGACCAGTTTGAACAAAACGAGGAGGAGGAAGGATCAGGACCGTCCACAGGACAGTCAGAAACCATAGCCTATGTAGGTAGAGGAAGATCTTGTAATAGTACTAGATGTTTTACTGACCCGATACGTCCGATATGTCCAGATAATAACAGGAATTTCCAAACACCTATAATAAAAATGAGGTCCCCCGAGCATTCGTTCCAAGCCGCTGACAAATTACTGCGAGAACGAAGGGGTTATCATTTACTCGATTCTATGGATGAACAAGAATTAGCCAGGTCAGCCGTTCATTGGGTTGACAGTCCCGGAAAATATGGTGATGATACAGTAGCACACACATTTTTGAACCTCACCCCAGATGAACAGCGTTTAGCTGGGATTTATATGATTCAACAACTTCTTATACTATATAAAAGCCAACATTCAGATCCTGGTCCCTTACCTGATATATTGACTGAATTACTCACGAATAGATGGAGAGGTTCAGGTACTAAGTTAATTAAGGAAATACTAGAATCCAGAAAGCAGTACATTCTTTTTGTATGTCCAGAACATGTTTCACTGCCCATCAAGGAAAGACCGATGTATTACATGGACAGACAGAATCCCTTACGAGAAGTGCACCCAATAAAGGGCGAGGACAATCAGTTTAAACGTGTATATGTATATACGCCCATATCGAAAATAGAATTGTTAGAAATGAAGAAAGTGGTACCCAGTCATGACAAAGACCCAGCGGGTTTCCACCGAGAAATTAAAGACATGTTACTCATGGGAGAGTATACCTATCCCGACATTATGACAATATTAAAGGTATTAATGCCTGCTGGCATTTATGAAAAACTCAAGGAAAAAGAGTGGGAGGTAGGAGACCAAAAGATAGATTGGACAGCATTAGAAAATGAAGAAAAGGCCCGAGGTCCAGGTTCGGGGCTTGGGGACAAAACTAAAGCACTACCAGGTTTACTAGTACAGGTACTGCCACGTTTATTAACTACGAAAAAGGAAGACTGGGGTGCAATCTCAGCCTGTAAACAAAAGCAAGATGAAGACACTAGTGATTTCTATGCCCGATTCGAAAAATGTTTTGGTATAAATAGTGGTAGAAAAGCAAGTAGCGAGTCATACCCACATCTGTTTGTGACAAAATTAGTTGAAAATTCCTTGCCCCAAGTGAAGAATAGAGTATTAAAATTCGAGAGTACCTGGCAAGGTAATACCCCATCACAAATGTTACAAATGTTACAGTATCATTACAATAGAATTAGAGAAGAACAAGAACATGAACAAAGACGCATGAAAGACACAAAAATGAAAATGCTAGTCTCCCAGACAGTTCCAGCTGAAGGTCATAAAAAGGGTACGACACAGTCCGGTGTTTCAGCAGGACCTGTAAAAGGGACATGCAACTATTGTAAACAACCAGGTCATTACATACACGACTGCCCAGTCCTGAAGCGTAATATCGCCACAGGTATTACAAAAGAAAGACCACGGCCACCTAGACAGGATCAGAATGAACAAGGAGCACCGCAGCATGCACAGGCCATGCCAGCTCCACAACAGTCTATACAGTTTGTGCCAGCCGCACCAGCGCTGCCGGCTGCTGCCACACAAACCACGACACGACAGCTGTACCAGACCGCACAGTATGACTATCCTGATTATCAACGATACGCATGAACCAGCCTAGAGAGGGAAGTTGACTTACCCCTTATCGAGGTCCCTGTAGACCAAGAAGGACCTTATGTACATAGTGAATTATTAGGCCAAGATAGAAAATTTTTACTTGATACAGGGGCAAGTCGAACAACTATAAAACGTAGTGAAGTTCCAGGGGCACCCCTCTCAGGCTCACAGAATATTTCCCTTGGTTTTTCAGGAAAACCTATTGTTAATGAAGTATCACAGCCCCTTCCACTTACGATAGGACCCTTGACCAGAACTACAGATTTATTGCTTACTAAATCATGTCCAGAAAACTTGTTAGGTATAAAAACACTGAAAGCTCTAGGAGCTATAATATGTTGTTCTCCGGAAGGAGTAAGATTGTTTTTACGTGATTTCAAAGGTCACTATGTGTCTCGAGATATGGATTCCCGACTGCAGACTTTACCCACACATTTATGGGCACAAGGCCCTACAGATGTTGGTTGCATGAACATTACACCATATCGAGTCACACTAAAGGCAGGAGTGGTACTACCACGAATGCGACAATATAAGTTACCCCCAGATGCTGTAATGGCTTTACTGCAAATCATTGACGAGCTTATTGGCCAAGGAGTGGTTGTGGAGACCGACTCCAATATATGTAATTCACCGATAATTCCGATTCTTAAACGAACTGATCCAAAGGCTCCCCCAGTATATCGATTGGTTATTGATCTGCGCGAATTAAATAAATGTATTGTACCACAATACCCCGTAGTTCCAGACATCTCTTCATTACTGACAGCTATTGATTCCGAAGCAACATTCTTTACTGTAATTGATCTCAAGAATGCCTTTTTCAGCGTCCCAATAGATCCAGAAAGTCAATACTTGTTCGGATTCAGTTTAAATGGACGTAGCTTTAAATTCACACGCGCACCTCAAGGATTTACAGAAAGCCCCAGCATCTATAGCCAAGCACTGAAACGAGAACTTGACAGTATACACATGCCAGTCAACACTGCTCTGCTTCAATATGTCGATGATCTGCTGATCACCGCCCGAAGCGAACCTGAATGTGAAAAAGCATCACTGACGGTTTTACGAGTTCTAGCCGCAAAGGGACACAAGGTGTTCCCTTCTAAGCTGCAATTCTGTGTCCAGCGAGTTATTTACCTTGGTCACTCGCTGTCCAAGGAGGGAAGGCAGCTTACACCAGATCGCATCCAGCTAATTGCAAATATGCCAATACCCAAGACACAAAAGGAGGTGCGGGCTTTCATAGGCCTCACTTCATATTGTAGGCAGTGGATCCCTCAGTATGCATTTCTAGCAAAACCACTCATTAAATTAACAACACAGGAGGCAGCCACATCGACTGTCCTCCCTTGGACTCAGGAACACACACTAGCTTTTGAAAGCTTAAAGAAAGCTCTATGCCAAGCACCTGTTTTAGCAACACCATGTTATAGAAAACATTTTACACTCTTTGTCACAGAACGAGAAGGTACTGCCTTGTCAGTACTCACACAGGAACAAGCAGGATCACACAAACCGTGTGCTTATTTTTCTAGTACATTAGATCCCGTAGCTCAGGCTCTGCCTGCGTGCCTGAAATCAGTGGCAGCGACAGCTTTAGCAATCAGACAAAGCGATGCCATAGTGTTAGGACATCTATTGACAGTCCAAGTACCACATGCAGTAGAGGTTCTTGTGAATCGAACGCAAACACAACATTTGACTATAGCACGACTTACAGGTTACGAATTAACATTGTTTCAGCCACATATAGAAATCAGACGTTGTAACACATTGAATCCTGCCACACTTTTACCTGTAAACGGTACAGACCCATTAGCTCATGACTGTATTGAAGTTATTACAATAACGACGAAACCCAGACAAGACTTGACAGATGTCCCATTGTCAGATCCAGACCTGACGTTGTATGTAGATGGTTCATGTATGAGAACAGGTACAGGAGAGTTAGTGGCCGCTTATGCAGTCACAACAGACACTGAAATTATTGAAACAAAGTGTATAAATACCTTGTCCGCTCAAGCAGCAGAGCTCATCGCTCTGACACAAGCCTGTATTCAAGCCACAAATAAAAGAGTCAACATATACACTGATTCACGTTATGCATTCGGAGTTGTACATGACTTCGGCGTGCTGTGGCGAGAGAGAGGTTATTTAACTTCTCACGGTGCCCACATTCAGCACGGACCCCTTATTCATGCCTTATTAGATGCAATACATTTACCCACTGCAATATCGATTATGAAATGCAAAGCTCATACGAAAGTTACTGATATCATTTCTCAAGGCAATGATCTAGCTGACAGAACAGCTAAACAGACTGCTCAAACTCAAACATCCGACATGACAAAGACAATAGTCCAGAAACCAACACATTGCATGATGGTTAAGGATCCCGCTCTTGATGTAATGGACATACAGACACATGCTACTCCAGACGAAATAAGGAAATGGACTGAATTAGGAGGGATCCAAACGGATCAAGGATGGATGACGAAGGAAAAATCTGTGTGGTTCCTTCCTGATTCAATGGTCCAAGTCATTATTAACACTGTCCATAGTCCAGCACATCTAGGAGAAAAAGCTATGCTAGACAGCATTCAACACATTTGGTTCAACAAACATTTACGAGCAGCAGCCAAACAAAAAGTTCGTACCTGTATGATCTGTTGTCAGTTCAACCCAGGAAAAAGCATTCCCGTAGAGCAGGGTGGATTTCAGCCTCCTGATCACCCTTTTGAAATTCTCCAGATGGATTATATCCAGATGGAACGATGTCGAGGATTCAAATATGTTCTCGTAGTTGTCTGTGCTCTTTCCCGTTGGACAGAGGCATACCCGGTTTCAGATTACACTGCCCCGACTACTGCCAAACAGTTGGTTCGAGAATTCTTCCCACGATACGGTTTACCACGTGCTGTCTACTCAGATAACGGCCAGCCGTTCTCATCCGAACTAATGAAACACGTTTCACTTTTGTTAGGCTATCAGTGGAAATTCCACTGTGTCCGACACCCCGAGGCAGCAGGTCTCGTGGAAAGACATAATCAGACCCTGAAAATTAGATTGTCCAAAATATGCAGGGAGAAAGGTGTCGACTGGGTAGTAGCATTACCAGTTGCACTCTTTTACATGAGAATGGTAGCACACTCTCGAACAGGGCTATCCCCGTATGAGGTGATCTTTGGCAGACCACCAAATATGTGGGGGACGCCTATACCACGTAAAATAACTGATATTGACTGTAATATGCTGACAGATTATTTGGCTTCCTTGATGTCTGCACTACAATCTTGTCGTTCACAGGTAGCTGCAGCTTTTCCTGACAACACTGAGGTGAAACCCCACGACGTAATTCCGGGGGATCTCGTTTTAGTGAGGAACTTTGATCGAAAGACTCAGCTGGATCCTAGGTGGAGGTCGCCGCAATTGGTCTTGCTCACCACAAGGACAGCCGTGAAGATCGAAGGCAGAAAAGGCTGGGTACATTCAAGTCATATCAAGAAATTTTATGGACTACCATCGGATGTAAAAACCACACCTCGCGTGTCTTCACCCATTGACTCAAAACTTCCTTTGGTTGACTCAAGTAGTCACGAACAATATAAACTAAAACTCAGATCTAACCAGTCGGGCAATTTGATTGTTTAAGTCCTCTCCAAGGTGAAGCGGTTGAATTTGTCTCTGACATGTATCCCTTAGATCTGAATAGAGAAAGAACCCGAAAAATGTTGAAACGACATGCATACTGTAAATCACTGCGTAGTCATTGCACAGTGACGTTATTGATTTTGTTTTTCCTAAGTCTTTTAATAATTACTGCAAGTATATTGTTGCACATATGTTATCCTATTTTTAGACATGTTTATAATGTTACTGCTGAACATTCTTTTAGTGAATTACCTCCGCATGAATTGTCATACAGATTTGCGCTGCGCAATAACACTTTTATTAGTATGTTACATCATTCCCATCAGGTTAGCAATGCTACAAATTGTTGGATATGTGGCCGACTCCCTCCCTATCAGAACTATAAAGGAATTCTACCTCTTTTTCCATACCCGTTCACACACAACGGCTCCTGTGGAGCATGGTTTAGTTTACTTAATTCCCAAGATTCGAACTCCGCAGTTTATCAAGACAACGGGGTATGGGGAAATCTGAACTTAGTTTTACTTAAAGTCTGCCACCCCAACAAGGAGGGACTTCCCAAAAGAACAGGAACTGATCTAGAAAATGAAGTATATGGATTAGGTAATTTTACGCTTAATATCCTGATCTTGAATGTCGAATCCGAAGCTAATCCAAGTTTGCCCGCCATGTCAGTATTTCCAGTAAAAGGTGAATTATGTGTAAGAAAGAATGGTTCCATACATATGGGCCATAGTAGATGCACCATTGTAATAGAATTCAGTGATCAAGGCAAGTCGACATTTAGAGCTTCCCGCCATTCCTATTTTATATGTGGTCAGACGGCATATGTACGTTTGCCTCTAGACTGGGATGGTACCTGCTACATTGGATTCCTTTTGCCACCTGTTTTTCTAGCTCCTCCTGATTATCACAGAAATACTCATTTAGTACACAATAGAGAAAGGAGAGATCTCCCAATAGTCGATTACACTGAAACAGCATGGGAAAAATACACAGATTTCAATAAAGGTCTCTTTCCCTATATAGGTACCGTTACTAATAGTAAGCTGATACGTAGATTAACTAGAACCCTTGAAGCAGTAGTGAACTAAACTATTTCCGCCTTAGGCAATTTAACAGAAGAGCAGTCTGCTATGCGGATTGTTGTACTTCAAAATCGTCTTGTCCTTGACGTCATCCTGGCCGATAGGGGCGGAGCTTGTAGGGTCATCGGATCAAGTTGTTGCGTATTCATACCAGAAAATTCGCCATTTGTATATAAAGCTATAACGCGCCTTCATAAGATTGTGAGCCAGATACACCAGAATCCAGGCACTTGGACTTGGTCCGGGTGGTTTTGGAGCGTGTTATCAGCCTGGGGATGGAGAGTTCTATCCTTCCTAGGTATTGGCTTTCTCATACTATTCAGTTGCTGCTTATGCCTACAATGTGGACCAGCGATTTGTGGTCTGTGTGCCACATCGTGTATTCCACATCAAGATTTTCGTTCAAGATCCCGGAAGAAGAAAGAAGAACAAATGATGTTTTATGAACAGATCAATGGATTGATGAAGATTGATATCTCTTGACGGGCAAGTAGGGGACAAGGAGGGAATGTGGAAATATGGATTTTTCTGGTCAGTTATGTCCCCTATCTTGGACCCCAACGGTTCTATTCGCATGTTACAAGTACATGTATGTTCCCTCCAGTTCCAGTTATGAAGACGCAAATACATGTGCGTCCACCGTTAACATGTCCTCTTTCAGATCTGCCATGAATGGGCCGGATATTCCATTCCTAAGTACGAAAGGCCACCGCCTTTATATGGTTCACTTATGCCATTTTACAGTCCAGGCAAGTAGGCCCTGATTCTGTCATCAAGCTTTTCTGCCTTCTGCCTCTGAAAGCTCCAGTCTGAACTCGCATCTGTGACCATGAACTTTGTCTCATCCTCTGCGCGGCTCACAGTGCCTGACATCAGCTTGCTGCCTGCCAAGAACTGTATTTCACCTTCGAAATTATCTGCTCCGTTCCCTGCCCCAATGCATTCCTGTCTAGTAGTTTAAGTAAACATTCTGCCAGCTACCGAGCAGAGGCCCGGCTTCTCTGTCTTTATACAAGTAATTCATAGCCCTATTACCATGGAAGACTTCTGCCCTCGCATCTAGTGTAGACACTTAGACGCTTGTACACGCACTAACAGTCAGTATAGTCAGTATAGAATAAGATTCTACTCTAAAAGACCTCTCTTTTGGATAACATAGTTCTTTAAACATAGGATGTTAGATATGATTTGGGATTAGGTTGACTTGACCCTCCAGACATCTGTCGCCACATGTAGAGCTAAATGTCAAGTCCCCTTCACCCCCTAGTCGCACGTCAATCACACGTCATGCTGCTGTGCGCGCATTTCTGCCAAGTATTTCTGCTGACATTGCGAAATTCTTTCATGGGACCACCCTATTATGACATCACATCTGATGACGTACTTTAGCCACACCCAGTTACACCTACTTTTGCTACGTATGTATGTTTTATCCACACTATCAATTGTTACGCCTCTCGCATTTGCTTCACTGTAATGCCTATTGTATAAAAGTGATTAATTATCAATAATGTATGTACTTCACTTCCTGAGCCTCCGTGGTGATGGAACCTGGAGTCCACGATTTCGAAATCGTCCATTGGAATAAAGCCCGTTCCTAACCTCTAATACCACGGATTCTGCCTCTTATTTATTGAGCTATTTTTATTATGTTCTGTATCAAATTAAGTCCCGGTAATTAAATTATTTACCACAACACGACCTGATGACCAGTTCAGGCGACAACGAACGGTCTAAAGAAGAAACAGCCAGGTCTTAAGATGCTGTCGGAAACTAAGGAGTTCAGAGTCGCCTCTGAGGGCCAGAGGGAGGGTGTTCCATAACTTACTGACAATCACCTGAAAGGATCGACCACCCTTCCTGGTTAGAAGCAGATAAAGAGTGGAAGATCTTAAGGTCCTCACAGGGCAGTATGGGGTGATTCTCTTTTTAAGGTACGAGGCCCCTATATCATGAAGTGCTTTAAAAGCAAGGACCAATGCCTTAAAATGGATTCTAGGTTCCATTCTGAGCCAGTGGGGTGTTTTAAAAAGGCTGGACAAATGTGTCCTAGGCCCAACCCTCATGACAGCCCTGGCCGCGGCATTCTGGATCAGTTGCAGACGGTACAGCAAAAATTTTGGAATACCCAAATAAAGAACATTTGCGTAATCCAATCTGGAAATGATGAGAGTCTGGACAACGGTCTGTCTATGGGGCATAGAGAGAAGGGAGAGAAAGTTCCTCATCATTTTAAGAAGCCTAAAACCAGTGCCTGTCACAGATTTCACCTGCGATTGCATGGAGAGATCAGAATCCAGTAAGACTCCAAGATTCTTCACTGTAGTCACAGGATTGGGTGGAGAGGGCTGATCCAGAGGCCACAAATTTCTCCACTCGTCCCCAGGGGTGTGTCCGAAAAAAATAATTTCAGTCTTAGCCAAATTGCAGGACAACTGGTTCAAATGAAACCATCCAAAAATGTT
This sequence comes from Triturus cristatus, assembly GCF_964204655.1. Taxonomy (NCBI): domain Eukaryota; kingdom Metazoa; phylum Chordata; class Amphibia; order Caudata; family Salamandridae; genus Triturus; species Triturus cristatus. The sequence continues at coordinate 89,641,168 of NC_140586.1, forward strand.
AGACAAACATTCCCTGATTAGAGATTCGTTAAAAGGTTCGTCTTTCCCATTAGTAAACAGAATTTGAGAGTCGTCAGCATATGTTAAAATTTTGGCTCCAAATTTTTCAGCAAGAGGGGCCAGTGGGGCCATATATAAATTAAAAAGGGTAGGGCTCAGCACAGAGCCCTGGGGTACTCCCACATTTAATTGGGGAATAACAGCCGAAAAAGGAGGAGACCAAACAGATTGTTGACGCTCTTGAAGGAAAGAGGAGAACCAGTTGAAAACCGTGCCCCGCATGCCACACTCCCTCAGTCTCTGAAGGAGGCGGTCATGGGGCACGGTATCGAAAGCAGCGGAGAGATCAAGCAGTATAAGAACTGCTTTACCTCCTCTATCCAAAGTGTACTTAATGCTTTCAGAGAATTCTAACAGAGCTGTCTCCGTGCTATGATTAGCTCTAAAGCCAGATTGGCTCGCATGAAGAGCATTGGTGGTTTCTAAATGCTTAGTAGTAACTGCATTCACATATTTTTCCAGGGTTTTAGCGAAAAAAGGAAGCAGTGCGATAGGCCTGTAGTTGTTAGTGATTGCTGGATCGGCCGTAGGTTTTTTTAAAAGAGGAAGTACCTTCCCCCGTTTCCATCTCGCAGGGACGGTACCAGTGCTCAATGACAAGTTGAGCACATGATTAGCGGCCGGATTTACAACTTCTGCCACAGATGCTAATATTTTAGCGGGACACGGGTCAGAAGGCGAGCCAGATTTCAATGCTTTCATAATGGTTAAGGAAGCCTCCAGGGACAACAGGGGAAATTCTTCCAGTACGTCTGTCTGGGGGTCACCAAAAAAATCGGAGAGACTCGCAGAATCAGACTGTGGGGACACAGCAAAAGAGTCCTGGATGGACTTGATCTTGTTATAAAAGAATGTGGCAATATTTGCAGTCCATTCGGCAGTGGGAGTGAAAGGATTCTGGGTAACACCAGGGGCAGTAAAGTCTTTCACTACTTTAAAAAGAGCCTTACTGCAGTTGTTAGCGGACTCGATTTTATTTCCCAGAAACCTTTTCTTCCCGTTGCGGACCTTCAAGAAGTGAGCTTTAAGAGCCTGTTTATATATGAGCTTGTTCTGGGGAAGATAATTTTTCCTCCAAGAGCGCTCAAGACACTTACAGGCTTTTTTACTCTGCCTCAGTTCCTCCGAGAACCAGGGGGCCGAGGGGCTATTCCGCGTGTCCCTGTATGCTTTGGGAGGAGCAAGGTAGAGTGTCCATGTATAAAGCCAATTATCAAGAGTGGCTACTGCATCCTCAAGAAGGCTTTCTACTGGAATAGGGTGGTGAATTAAAATTTCCGCTAAGGTAGCAGGGGTAATATTTTTAAAAGATCTGGTTTCCTTAAATTGCGTGTTAGGTAGTGGCCATAGCTTATGGCATTCTACAGACATCCAAAAGGTGATCAGAAAGTGATCTGACCAGGTCAGAGCTAAAGGATTATCAAGCTCAATAGTATGAGACGAAAAAATCTGGTCTAAGGTATGGCCTTTATCATGCGTTGGAGAGAAAACAAAATGCAGCTAGGCGTAAATCACTGTAAGCTGCAAAATGCCTTTCCTTCTAGTGGCACAGAACAGAAGGAGCACACGAATTACAAAAATCTATCAGGTTATCCAGAGCACTTCTGCATTTTTGTTTACAGTTTAGGATAACACGTTTGTAAAAATGTTTGTATGGTGCCAAAAAATACACTTATCATCCCTTGATTCAATATGAAAATTGAGAGAACATGTAGCTATATAACTGAATTTATAATTATTATTAAATTATGAGGAAGATAACTTTGAATGAAGCACCTAGTAACGCAATATTCCCCTTTCTAACCTAAATAAAGGTTGTGTTATTACGCAATTTAATTGTACTCGATTTAAGGGCAGAGTACAGAGTTGCTATCCAGGGATCTGAACTTGGGGGCATATCATCAAGCCGGCGCAATAAAATTATCACCGCTTTAGCGTCCATTTTTGGTCGAAAAGCGGCGATAAATTTATCGCAGTATCAGCAAGGTCACACTATTGTGTGAATCCTTGCCTTAGTGCCCTTTTTCCCAACGCCCAGCTATGCATCTCTAATGAGATACAAAGTGGGCGTTCCTTCCCAAAATAACTGGAGAAATGTTGCTAACTGACATTTCTCCAATTAACAAGGGAATCGCTAACCTGCTTAGCGATTGGAAAAGAAGCGCTAACCGCGCTTAATGCAGGTTCCTGTACGCCTGCTTTCAAGCTGACTTAGCCATGTAATCCAATGGGAGGTGGATTACATGGCTAAGTCCACCCTGCCCTATCAGCAAGGTATCGCCTGTCACAGTGCGATTATCGCTGGATTTCCAGCGATAATCGCACTGTCTTGTAGCTGACGCATGGATTTCTATCGCTTTGGAGATAAGCGTTGCTGATAGCACGCTATCTCCGCAATAGAATCCAGCGATAGCTGTCAATAATTATCCTAGCGCTAAGTGCGCTTAGCGATAATTATCGCCGGTTGTTGCTGATATGCCCCATGGTACCTAAAGGGCGCACAAATATGCGAACAGCAATTGCTTAATGCTCAGAACATTCTGCCTGCTTACAGCGATCCATACTATTCTAACAGTAACATGTTAGATGGGCAAATAATATGTGCATTTGCCCTCCAGCATGTCCTCCTATGCTCTGGCATATTTCCACCAGTGTAATAGGAGCTGGAATCATGCAGAGACACTGATGATGTGGGTCCACCCCCTGAACATCATTACATAGCTTTGTTGTTTACTTCAGGTACCTGCTGTAGATTCAATGGGTTTCTGTAGATGCAATGTGTTTCCGCCTTATTCTTGTATTTGTGACACCAAGGAATATTTATTTCCTCATTGTATAAGGTCCTGGCAGTTCGGGTCAATTTTTTGTGCTTGCGCACATTTTCTTTTTTATATGTTTAATTAGAATTTGCTTTCCTGACATTGCCATCTGCCATATTAGAATGATAAATTATAAATAGTAAAATGGCTGTTATGCATCGCCAAGTATGCGCTTTTGTGGTCCTTTTGGAATGGGCAAGGCTCCAGGCATGTGTCATTTTCATATTTTATCAATGCTTGTTGTAATTATTTTGTTAAAAAGAATGTAAAAAAATACAGTAGCGGTGATTGTGGAAGCTCTTGTACTTTGACCCATGCATAGCCTTTCAGCAGATTTCAATTGGCTGCTGAGCCCCCTTCTGTAATATAGTGATAACTCTCATTTGCTTGGGGCAGTGGCATAGCAAGCGGGGAGGGGGGCTCCTCCCCTCCCTTACATGCAGCCGCACTGGGCTGCAAATGCAGGATTGCATCACCTGACGTGACTGGGTTTAAAATAAGCTGAAAAACCTGTGTATTTTTGGTGTAAGGCTCAGTGGCGGCTCCTTGAGGGAGTGCTGTGGTGCGGTGAGGCGGGGCAGGGGAGGGGCAGGGTGGGGGTTAATAAACTCCAGAATTGGGCCGAACGGAGTTGAGTAAAGAAATAAATAAATAAACGAATTACATTGCGCTCTGCATCGCTGATTTGGCGTTGCAGCGCGCGCAATGTCATTAGTTTTGTTTATTTATTTCTTTACTCAACTCCGTTCGGCCCAATTCTGGAGTTTATTACTCACACCCTGCCCCGCCTAACCGCCCCATAGCACTCCCTCAAGGAGCCACCACTGAGCCTTACACCAAAATACACAGGTTTTTCAGCTTATTTTAAACCCAGTCACGTCAGGTGTCATTTTAGTGGTCAGAGTGCAATACTGATAAAGATATATTAGAGTACATGCATAGTATGTAGCTAATCTAGTGTAATAACTAAGTAAGGTATTTAGAGAAGGAGTAGTTTCTTACCTGTAACTCCAATTCTGTAGTAGGGGTATCTCTGTTATAGTCATAATCTATGAATAATCCCCGCCCATGTGCGGGGACCCCGGAGCAATCAAAAATATCTCTTAAGCTGTCGCGCATTTGCAAACCTGCAAAGACACTTAAGAGACAGACAAAATAATACAGCCTAATCACAACAAGGCTGCACTGGCCAGCACTTCCTCTGAAGTGAACACAAAAGCCAAAATAAAGTTTAAATGTCATTTTTATTCACATCTGACATCCTCCTTTATTACCACACACTCCCTTCACCAAAATCCCTTTAAACAATAGAGAGGAAGGGGTGGACAGACAAGCCCTATAGGCTGTCATTATGTGTCTGCTAAAGGGATACCGTGCCTTTAAGAAACTCTCCAGAGACCCCCGGTATCCCAGGATGCACAGCCAACACAAGTTACTTTCAGTTCTTTTTGAAGGTGTATAACAACAGGCCTGACACTATCAGGGTACTCCACCGGGGAGGAGGGAGGGTCGCTTATGACTATAACAGAGATACCCCTACTACAGAACTGGAGTTACAGGTAAGAAACTACTCCTTCTGTAGTAGGGGATCTCTGTGTATAGTCATAATCTATGAATAGAATGGCAAGCCCATCCCAACCAACAAGCAGCGGTGGAGTAAGCCCAACCACCAACAAATCACTGTGCAAACAAATTCCTCAACGAAGCCTGTCCAACCTGCGCATCTGCCCTAGCATCAGAATCCAGGCAGTAATGCTTCGTAAACGTATGGACCGACTTCCAGGTGGCAGCCTTACAAATGTCAGCAATGGGAACATTCCTAAGCAAAGCTGTAGTAGCAGCCTTGCCTCTAGTCGAATGTGCCGTAGGCTTACCCCCCAATGTCTTATTAGCTTTTTGGTAACAAAGCTGAATACAGGAAACAATCCATCTGGAAATGGACTGTTTTGAGGTAGCTAAACCAGTTCTTACCGAACCATAATTAACAAACAGTTGATCCGACCTGCGGATATCTTTTGTCTTATCCAGGTAGAATTTCAGCACCCTACGTACATCAAGTGAATGCAGAGACCTCTCCGCCGGAGAGGAAGGATGCTGAAAAAACGTAGGCAAAGTTATCATTTGATTTACATGGAAATCTGATATCACCTTAGGCAAAAATTTAGGATGGGTACGCATCACTACTTTAGAAGCATGGAAAACAGTATACGGCTCTTGACAACACAGAGCCTGAATCTCACTCACCCTCCTGGCCGATGTAATGGCCACAAGGAAGGCAGCCTTCCAAGACAAATGCTGCAACAAAGCCTTATGGATAGGCTCAAAAGGCTCCCTCATCAATCTAGATAACACCACATTCAATTCCCATGGTGGAGAAGGTCTCCTAACAGGGGGAAACACCTTACGCAAACCCTCCAAAAAATCCTTAATCACAGGGATTTGAAAAAATGAGGTTTGAGAAGGGCCTTTCCTATACGCAGTCAGAGCTGCGAGATGAACCTTAATAGACTGAAAATTAAGCCCAGATTGAGCTAACTGCAGCAGATAAGGCAAAATAACATCTTCTTTACAGGATGTAGGGTCAAAGTCCTTTGCCTTGCACCATAAGCAGAATCTCTTCCACTTATAGGCGTAGGAAGTCCTCGTAGACGGTCTCTTCGCCTCTTTCAAGATCTCCATACAGTCCTGAGGTAGGTTCAAGTGTCCATACTGTACTAGCTCAGGAGTCATGCTGCCAAACTCAAGGACGAGAGATTGGGGTGAACCATCTGTCCTCCGAACTTCGTGAGAAGGTCCGGCCGACACGGCAGGCGTCTGTGTGGCAGAACAGACCGGTGAAGAAGGTCGGTGAACCACCATTGTCTCGGCCACTCCGGAGCAATCAGGATCATTCTGGCTCTGGATTGCGACAGCTTGATCAGCACCGCCGGGATCAGGGGAATGGGTGGAAAGGCGTAGAGAAAGCTGTTGGACCAGCTGATCCATAGGGCATTCCCCAGCGTCCCTGGTTGGTAGTACCTGGACGCGAAGTCGCGGCATTTGCTGTTTTCTGCCGTAGCGAACAGATCTATATCCGGAGTGCCCCACTCTGCAAAGACGTCTCTTAGCACGTCGTCGTTTAGCACCCACTCATGGTTCTCTTGAACGAGCCTGCTGAGTGCGTCTGCTTGGGCATTCTGCACCCCCGGCAGATGGGTCGCCGTGATCGTCAGGTTCCTGGCCACCAGCCAGTTCCAGATCGCCTGTGCCTCCCGAGACAGGGTGCGTGAACGTGAGCCCCCCTGCTTGTTGAGGTAATACATGGTCGTAGTATTGTCCGTCTGAACCAGCAGGGAGTTCGTCCTGAAGAAGGGATGGAACGCCTTCAAGGCCAAGTGTACCGCTCTGAGTTCCAAAAAGTTGATATGGTAAGTCGTCTCCCTCTGCGACCATATCCCCTGAATCTGAAGAGGGCCCGAATGCGCTCCCCAGCCCTGGAGAGACGCATCGGTCACTATGGTCTGGACCGGAATATCCTCGTGAAAAGGAGTCCCCTTGCAGATATTCTCTGGGGCACACCACCATTTCAGAGACTGCCGAGCGTGTTGAGACAACTGGATCTTGTCCTCCCAACGCCCCCGCCTCTGGTCCCATTGATCCTCCAGACATTCCTGGAGGGGCCTCATATGCAGACGTGCATTGGGGGTGAGAAAGATGCAAGAAGCCATCGACCCCAGTAAGGAAGACACCGTCCTCACCGTAGGAGAGCGGGCTGAGCTGAGATGCCGAGCCTTCCCACGGATCGATAAGCGTCTCTCCTCCGAAGGACACACGCTTGCGTTCAAGGTATTGACTGAGGCCCCCAAGTACTGGAGACACTGCACAGGGATCGGCACTGACTTCGACATGTTGATGTGCAGTCCCAGGCGATGCAGCAAGGCAGCTGTCCTGTTGAAATGGCACTGGGCTTCCTGGTAAGTGGACGCTTTGATCAACCAATCGTCCAGGTATGGATACACAAACACCTTGGTCTTCCGCAGGTGTGCCGCGACCACTGCCATGCACTTGGAGAACGTCCGTGGCGCAGACTTCAGGCCAAACGGGAGTACTGAATACTGGTAATGGTTGTTGCCTACCAGAAACCTCAGGAACTTGCGATGCTTTGGTGCGATCGGCACATGAAAGTAAGCGTCCTGCAGATCTATGGCGCACAGCCAGTCTCCTCGATGCAACTGAGGGTAAATCTGATGCAGGGACAACATACGGAACTTTTCTCTGCGGATCCACTTGTTTGCTTGACGCAGATCTAGAATAGGCCTGAACTCGTTCTTGTCCTTTTTTCTTACGAGAAAGAACCGTGAGTAGAGACCTCTTCCTTTTTGCTGCAAAGGAACCGCTTCTATCGCCCTCTTTTTTAACAGAACGTCTGCCTCCTGCTGGAGCTCCCTCACCATGTAGGAGGAGCGCACTGGTGGAATCTGTGGAGGCGGGCTGGTGAAACGAAGACAGTAACCATTGCAAACAATATTCAGCACCCACTTGTCCTGCGTTATTGTCCTCCACTCTGCCAGGTAGTGTTGAATACTTCCCCCCACCGGAGCGGGTAACGGATGAGGGGGAAGTAACTTTTCAGGGCTTCGACCCGGCCGGGCCTTTGTTCCCCGACGAGGACTGATGCTGTCCTCTGCCCCTCTGGCGCTTCTGAAAGGACTGCCTCGGGAACAGCTGTTGTTGCTGGGGCTGTTGTTGGTGGCCCGACTGACGCCCTTGACCTCTCTGCTTGGCGTAGCGCCTGCCCGAGGATCGGAAGGACCTCCTCTGCTCCTTGGGCCTCTCCAGCCCCACCGCCTTCAGAGTTTCCGCCTCAGCCTTCATGCGGGCCATCTCGTCATCCGCATGCGACCCGAACAGCGTCGTGCCAGAGAATGGTAAATTGGCGATCTTCTGCTGTGCTTCAGGCTTGAGCGGGGTCAGCCGCAGCCAGGAATGCCTCCTCATGTGTATGCCGTGGCAGTACCCATGGGCCGCCAGCAGCGACACATCCCCCGCCGCACTGATGATCTGATTAGAGACCATCATGCCCTCGTTCAGCACCTCCTGGAAGTCCTCCCTCTTGTCTCTAGGCAGGGAGGCAGCGAACTGTTGCAGGGAGTCCCAAAGAGACCTGTCATAGCGCCCCAACAGAGCGGAGGCGCTAGCGGCCTTCATCGTAGTGGCCGACGTGGAGCACATCCTCCTCCCCAAGGAGTCCATCTTGCGACTCTCCTTATCCGGAGGAGCCGTGGATGAAGGCGTCCTAGAGTGTTGTTTACGAGCCGCCGCCACGATAACAGAGTCCGGTGGAGGATCCACCCTGAGGAACGCCGGGTCCGAGTCAGGAGCCCTGTACTTCTTTAGCAGTCTCGAGGGCGCCGGTTTCACCACGGCCGGCGTCAAGAACACCTCCATTGCAGGTTCCTCCAACCCCGGAACCAACGGGAGGAGGGGGCGCGACAGATGAGCCTTATGCAAAGTTTCAAAGATCACAGAAGTCGTGGGAATCGGGGTAGTGACTGATATCCCCAACTTCGCCGCCCCTCTCATCAGCACCTCCTGGAACGTGGCAATGTCATCCACCGGCGAGACGCGGGTAGGAGGCGTCTCCGACAGCGAGGGCGAAAACCGTCCAGTCCCAGAAGAGTTTGTGCCCCTCGAGCCTCTGGAACGAGACCGATACCTCCGTCGTCCATGTCCAGAGCGAGTGGACGATCTGCGCCTACTCCGTGATCGCCTGTGAGGGCGAGAGCGAGACCTCTGCCTGTGAGGAACCCTCGGGGGCGGAGGCGGTGGCTGCGGTGGAGATGTAGGCAGCTGAGGCACGGGCAGAGGCAGCGGAGGAGGGGGAGGAGGAAGAGGAGGAGGAAGATCAGGCACCGGTGGAGGAGCCGGTGGAAGATCGGGCGCAGGAGGCAGAGGCGGCTGCTGGGTACGCAGCGGGGACAGATGTTCCGAAGCCCCATCACTCCTCGCAGGAGAGCCCGCACCAGAACTGTCCGGGCTCGTGGCCACTCTCCTCTTCTTGGCGGGCCTGTCCCGCGTGGAAGCCACCGACGGGGAACGTCCGCGTCTCCCCGATCCCCGACTGGAGATCGTAATCACTGAGGACGTGTTCCCCGATGTCCGTGACGTCGAACTGTACGTCGACCTCATCCGGCGTCTCTTAGCCCTCGACGTCGAACGCCGTCTCGCAGTCGAGCGTCCTCTCGACGTCGAAACATGCCTCCTCGACGTCGAACCATGCCTCCGTGACGTCGAACCACGCCTCGACCTCCGTCGCCGCGGCGTCGACTTCTGCCTCGACGTCGACTTCTGGTGCTTCGACATCGAACGCTGGTGTCTCGACGTCGACGTCCTGTGCCTCGACGGCGACCTGTGCCTCGACGGCGACCTGTGTCTCGACGGCGACCTGTGCCTCGACGGTCACCTGTGCCTCAACGGCGATCGTCTCCGCCTGGACGGCGGGCGCCGGGATCTCGGCGTCGACTCCGTCAGCGTCGAGCCGTGGGTCGACGGCGAAGGTGGCGAGTGAAGTCTTCCATGGGGCTCGGTACGACGTCGATGGGTCGTCGACGTTGACCGTGACACCTGCGACGGCGACCCGGTCCTGGGTCTCGCCGGCCCCTCTCTCAACGTCGAACGCCGAGGCTGCCGCGACCCAGAGCCCTGGATCGACGGCGAACATACCGGTGCCTTCTCCCTCGCCGTCGACGTCGTCGCCTTCGACGTCGAACGCGACCTACCAGCCGGTAGGCGCCGTTTCTGCTCCCTGCTCTGCCCGGAGGTCCCTCCAGGGGCTGAAGCATGGGCGGAGGAGGGAGAATGAGAACCTCCATGCCCCGAAGTCCCACCGGTCCTCTGCTGCTCCTGTCCCTGAAGGCGAATCTTCTCCCTGTCCCTCAGGGTCCTCTTTGAAAAGGTTTTACAGATGGCACATGTAGCTAGGACATGTGAGGGCGACAAGCAGAGGATACAAACATCATGTGGGTCCGTCTTGGCCTTTTTCCTCCCACACTCAGGGCAGTTATCGAACAAAGCCATGCTAAGAGTGGGCCAAAACTGCTCCAGATTGCAGGCAGTAGTAGACAAAGGCTCTAGACGTCGAATGAAAACACTATTTATCCAAAAAATCCAATTTTAATCAAATAAACCACCCAAAAGGGTAGAGCTCAAGCTCCAGGGTCCTGCTAGCAGGAGCCGGAAAAAAGAACTGAAAGTAACTTGTGTTGGCTGTGCATCCTGGGATACCGGGGGTCTCTGGAGAGTTTCTTAAAGGCACGGTATCCCTTTAGCAGACACATAATGACAGCCTATAGGGCTTGTCTGTCCACCCCTTCCTCTCTATTGTTTAAAGGGATTTTGGTGAAGGGAGTGTGTGGTAATAAAGGAGGATGTCAGATGTGAATAAAAATGACATTTAAACTTTATTTTGGCTTTTGTGTTCACTTCAGAGGAAGTGCTGGCCAGTGCAGCCTTGTTGTGATTAGGCTGTATTATTTTGTCTGTCTCTTAAGTGTCTTTGCAGGTTTGCAAATGCGGGACAGCTTAAGAGATATTTTTGATTGCTCCGGGGTCCCAGCACATGGGCGGGGATTATTCATAGATTATGACTATACACAGAGATCCCCTACTACAGAAACGCTCTTTTCCTAGTAGTGTGGGAGTCAAGCCCCAATAATCATCTCAAACCCAACATTTACCTAGTATTTCAGCTCCAGCGTCTCCAGTTGATCTAGGGGTTAGAGACTGCACCGCTCATTAGAACATTAAAATTTAGAAGAGTTAAAAAGAAATGAGTATTTAGACGCGTGAAAGACTGAGGCCATATTTATACATTTTCCATGCAATGCGACACAGCAAGACACCTTGCTGCGCTTTGTGAAAGGGAGAGGGCGGAATATGCACATATCTATCAACGCGCATTCCTTCTCTCGCCCTTGTGCTGGAGAACTTATGATAGCCTAGAGCCAACGGGTGCGTGTGGTGCTGGCAGGATTGCTTTGTGCAAGAAGTGACGCCTTCTTGTACACAAAATCATCCTTTGAGGCTTTTTCCTCTTTCCACATGTGCTGCAGATTGCAGCACATGCAGAAAGAGGAAAAACTAGGATAAATAAAGATATTTCTTCTAGGCATGCCTCGTCTGGGAAGGTGTAGCATTTTGACACATTCCCAGGTCTACCACACATGGTAAATCTGGGAATGCGCCAAAATCAATGGGTGTATGCATGGGAACACCCATGCTGTACACATGGAATGCCTCCATTTGGCAGTGTAACTAAAGTCAGTGAATTGCGCTGCCTTCTGTTACTCCAAATTTACTCAGCATTGCATGGTCAAGCAAGATGGCTTTGCATGGCTTGGGAAATCTCATCTAGGTTTTGTGTTGCCCTTGTGTTACCTTGCATGGCGAAAGGGTGACGAAAAACATTGATTAATATGGCCCTGAGTTCTAGGCCAAGAGAAGGATGTTTTTAATAGAGAATAATAACAATGCATGAAATGCCATAACGGCTCAAATACAGAATTAATTATAACGCTATATCATAAAACTCATTAATCTCGAGTTAGACAAAATTTAAGCAAGAATTCTAAGGGCTTTATTATGAGTCTGGCAGTCCATGGACCTCCAGACCCACGGGGCGCAGTGGTGGTGGTCTTCCAAACCCCCCCATTACGACCAGGGCAGTAGACCCGCCCTGGGACCAACACAGCCACCAGGGATCAGAAATTCCTGGCTGGTGTTGCGGTGGTATTGAGGCTGTAATATGTGTGGTGGGGCCGCTGAGGCCCTACCAAGCATATTACGAGATTTCTCACTGCCACACTTTTCATGGCAGTACGACCGTCATAAAAAGTGTGTGGTGGGGAAACAAAGGGGCCCCTACAGGGCCTCGGTGCCTCGGTGCCATTCAGATGCACACAGGAGGGCACAACACCTGCCCCCCAGTGTGCATGCACACCAGTACCTGCACGGCATGGACTGCAGCAGTCCATGCCGTGTAGGTACTGCCGTTGACGTTCCCAGTGCAGTGCCCATTTTAAAGGTACCGCACTGGGAACACCAAAGAACCGCCCGCCAGATAGGAGAACACTCCTGATCTGGTGGGCAGTTTGTACATGGGTTTGGCGGTGCTGGAGCAGGGCGGTCCCGCTCCTGCACTGCCAAAATCATAATGAGGTCCTAAGGGCCTTATTACGATATCGGGCGCACTTCTGTCTGACCAATACTATTGCAGAAAGGACCTGCCCAAACTTTTGATGCGACCGCCCATAAGTTGTTCGGAACCTCCATTTCTCAATGGAACCTTGTGCGGCAGGCAGAAAAGGCCTGCAGCACAAGCTTCCATTGAAAAATGCGGTGCCTGACACATGTGTGAGGGAAGTTGGCCCCATTGCAGAGGGCCAGGAGGGAAGGGGGCCCTGCCAAAGGCCCCCAAAGTCAGTTTCCAACAGCCAACCCATGTCACAAATGCCGACATGGATTGGCTGTCGGAAATAGACATCGTAATCCCGACAGTGGAGCAGAGCCAGGATTTGCCATCATTATAGGGATACTATTCCACTCCTGTCCTGACAGGCTCACAGAGCCCATCAGAAGAGGAGCGGAATCTACCCTATGGTTTCCTTCCGACCGCCGTCATCGAAATACGGCAGTTGGAGGGAAACCAAGGATGTTGGGTGGAGATCCTCTGACCACTGGCCGTAGGCTTTCCACCTGGCATCCAAATTGGGCCCTAAGTGTCAAAGTCAGAATTTTAGCAAGAATTCTAAGTGTCAAACTCATAAAGAGTACTGACACATCCCATAAAAAATGGAGGTCAAATGGACATAGAAAATAAAGTCTTCAGCACAGCAGTCCTAAGGACAACTTTAAAATCCTACAGGACCCCAAAAGGAACGATCTGAGGAAGCTAAGACTATACTTGAACAGCTAAAGCCCGAGAGTTTTGGTACACGAATCACAGTATCCATTAACAGGTTTTGCAAATTCAGCAGAGTATGATCATGGTTAAGGTTGCATTGGCAAATCAGAAACTACCAAATCATTTCTAAAAGCTTAAACACTAACCCTTTTCTTTTTTTTTATCTTGTTTTTCATCCAGCAATCGATCGCACAGCATACCATGAAGCAGGATGAGGCACAGGTTTGCATCAAAAAAAGGCACACCAATGCAATCCAGTACAGCCAACAGTAAAAATGGAACATACAATACAGTGGTCCACCAATTGCCCATTACAGCAGGTAAAGCAGGTGCAATTTCCAACCATGTGCGTCGCAGCATATATGTTGCCTGTGTATTGTAGTGTGAAAATTGGTTGTCAAGGCTAAATAGAAAGCAGTTAATGCAGTAACAAAAGAAAAAACTCAAACAATAAAACAGCATCTAACAACAGTGGCAGCAGCAAACCAGTACATGTTCGTCCTCCCTAGGACCTCTGTCTGTGTGTTGGGGGGGCGGCAGAAGCGGTGAGTCAGGGAGACCCAGAGGGAGTTGGGTTGCCCTCCTTATATGGGGGAGGCAGAAAATAGTCAACCCAGGGAGATTCAGAGCCCAATCCTACGAGAATTGCCTGGCTTCCACTCATACGGACACTAACCCATTTCTTAAGGGAAGAGAAATCCTCGATCTTCTCTCTCATCAGCTTCCCTCCAGCGATGATCAACACAAAATGAAACATCCATCTAGCAATGGCGCATAAAATGTGCACATCCACAATAACACCTCCAGAGGAAGTCCTTGGAAATGATACTTTGGGTATAATAGAAGATCTAATCACAATACAGCCTTTCTAACAATGTTGTATATCGCTATGATATTGAAGTCATACACTTGATGCTCTGTGGAGGTGAGGGGAGAGATGTGCACTGGGAAACTCAATGGGAGGTTGAATGAGCAGGAACAAGTAGACTAGAACATCAGAAACTGCGTCCATATTAAAAATAATGTTGTCTTGAATTAAAATGTGGCATAACTATTATGTCATTATCTACTCTTCTACATGGCTAAGGTAACTTGTTTCAAGTGCATCATTAGTTTACTCCGTACATTATTAAAAACACTAATTATAAGAAATACTTGTCACACTAAATGTGCACATTTTGCACATTTTTAAAAACACTTTAACAGTAGGACTCCTTTGTCATTATTACTTTTTTTTCTAATTCAATGAGAAGCGGTTCCTCTGTAAAGGTACAACTTTAAGGAGTGCCCTGAGTCTCATAAAAAAAACGTATGGCCATCACAACTTTATTTCTGGTGGAAAAATCAGTGTGTGTTTAGTGCGGCTTTGCGAACAAGGGGTCTTTTCTAATAATCTCCATGCACTAGGCCTCTGCAGCACCCACCTTTCCCCTCCTCCATATCAGGGGAGAAGTAAGCTTAATTTATGTTAATACAGCATACCCTTCCCAGGTCATTGGGGGTCTTAAGTGACAATTGCTCAGGCCAGTTTTTCCTGATTGGAAAACAGGGGCAGATATATTAGGAATGGGGTTCTCATAAAACAGTTTAAGTGTCACTAATTATAATTCAAACATGCGTTTAGCTTATTTAAGAAGTTACCCAGTGTTGTGTTGCTCATTGTCAGTGGAATTAAATGTATTGGGGAGACAGCAAAGTCAAACTTGAATTTGAGTAAATGCTCTTTGTTTAACTCATACATTTTTGGGCTATTTTTACAACACAAATGTAGTTGGTTGAGTTGACTGTATTGCATAGCAAAGGCTAAATCGAGGCAACATCACTAACAGCAGAAATATCCAAATTAAGGCATGAACCAGCTAGAAAATGTGTCCGACTGATGCCAGGACGCTGACCACACAGCTTCTGACCCCACACAAACACTGAAGCCCACTATATCCAATGCCCCCCACCCCAAGACACAGGGATATGTGGACATGCATGGGAATCTGAAAGTAGTAGACACACATAGGTTATGCCTAGCATATGCTCACTGAGCCTTTGTACACATGATTGCCTCTTGCAGACCGTTACATCACTTACAGAGTAGAGTCGTACCACTGGTGTGGCCCTGAAGTGGTATTGGGTACTTGCTGTGTTTGTGGCAACCCTATCAACCAGACATTGTTGAGAAACTGGATGTTTATGGTGTGACTTAAGTAGGAAGAGTCGGGTGTAGGACTAAAGGACTTCTCCAATCATCTTTCTGTGGTCTTGGAGCTACCCAGCGGCGGATCCTCAGCTATGGCGGAAGAGCTTTGCCCCCCTGCAAGCAGTAAGAAAAAATGAAAAATAAAACGATAATAAAAGCTTGTTTATTGTCATTTTATTTTGGCTGTGAGAGCCGAGGCTTGGGGTGGGGCCAGAGATAACAGGCTTGTAAAGGAGTGTTTTACACTGTAATCAGTAAGCATGACGGTTTGGCTGGTTGTCTCAGGCCGTCATGCGCACGGAAGCTCTCTCCAACTCCAGCTGCGTTGCCGGGTTGGAGAGAGCAGGCCCAGGCTCCCAGTCTACCTGGGAGCGCAAAACCATGGTGTTCAGGCCTGAATGCAGCGTCAGGATTGGCCCCCCGGGTGATTTTGGGAGCCTGTACATGCCCTGCACGGAGCCATATCAGAGCGTCAGAGCCATGTCAGAGCGTGAATAATAGCTTATCCTATGCACATGCTTCAGTGTTCAATGAGAGTTCACCATAGATTTAAAGCAAAGAACAAGCATTGAGTAATGTCTCTTATGGTCCTTTCTTTGTTCTTTTATTTAAAAAAGGAACGTCCAGCCAGGCAACACATGTTTTGTCATTGAATCCCCAATGACAAAACACGTGTTGGCTGGCTGGACGTTCCTTTTTTAATAAAAGACAAAGAAAGGACCATAAGAGACATTACTCAATGCTTGTTCTTTGCTTTAAATCTATGATGAACTCTCATTGAACACTGAAGCGTGTACATAGGATAAGCTATTATTTACATGACGGGCATTTTGTCCCTACACTATTGGGGGTTCTAGGGTGTTTTTCCCTCACCTTTTGCACCACATGATAATTTGAATCGGTATATACTACGCTAACTTGACAGGCGACAATTTTCCAGTGCAACCAACATCCCCACAATATCAATACCATATCAGAGCGTGGATGCAGGTACGTTATTTTTTTTGTTTTGTTATTTTGTTGTCCATGACCAAATCCCACCACTTAGCCCAGATACCCATCAATACTGGAGCTACACTTAGGCACGTCTGTGTCACAGTGGAGTGTAATGTTCATTAGCCATATGTGTTAGTATGTGTTTGTGCCCTGTTTAAAGTTTGACATACTGTGCAAAACTTTGGGCGTCATGCATGAGGTGTCTTGCGGCGCAACTCTGGAATCTGCTTCCTGTTTCGATCAGAGAGATCCAGAGTCATTTGGTTTTCCGAAAAGCTATCAAGACCTGGCTTTTCCCAACTCTCGCATAACTGCCTTCCCGTCAGTCACCCTTATTGTCTTTGGTCGCGCTGGGACGCCCCATCGCTGGGGCAGCTATGCGCTATACAAATCCGACAAATAAAATAAATAATGAGGGCCAGAAGGGTGCTCCCATCATGCTGCTGCAGACTTGCGTGTCATATATGAGGGCCAAAGGCACCTTTTATGCTGTGTGGCTGGCATTTAAGTGATGCAAAATCGCGTGAGTTTGATAGGTCCTATTTATTGATAATCTAGCTGGTATGCCTGGACCCTTCTGCTGGCAAAGTGTATGTCAATAGTGTGACCTATGTAGGAAGCATTGGTTGTCATATGTGAGGGCTGCAGAAGTCCGGCAGAAGCACAGAATCTCTTTTCACTAATAAGCACGTAGCCCTAAAGCATACCCAAAAGGGACTGGTCAGGCAACCTTCTGATACAAACTGATTCACGTCTAAAATACAATTGTGGCAGAAAAATTGAAGCTTAAGTCCAACTCAGAAAACATACCTCTACTTTCTTCCTCTCAAACAAAATTGACTCAGCTGAACAATGGGGATTTAAATTAAAGCTGCATGTTATATTATGTTAATTATTTTTATAGAGAGCTCGATTACCAATAGGGCGTCTTGGCGCTAGCCGAGAATCAACCAAATGATTCCCCACACTGTAACGGTTATTGTGCAGAGACAAGCCCCATTTTAAGACCTTCCAGAAAGCTAATACCTCGGCATGATTTTAATGTATAGTGGAAGCGCATTACAAGCCTTGGAAGCTCACAGCACAAAGTCTCTGCCGCCCCAGGACATGCAATGAAATCTGGGCAATGTCACCAACTTGGCAGAGGCTGAGCAAAGGGACCTGCCTGGCCTGTACCAATCAAAAGCTTTTCTCAGGAAAGCTGGTCCTTGGTCATGCAATGCTTTGAACATGATGCAGAGAACTTTAAAATCAATTCTCTGTCTGACCGGAAGTCGGGGCAGTTCTCTCCAAAATCTAGAAATGGACTGATATTTGGGAATTTTAAAAAGAAACCGGGCTGCTGCATTTTGCAGCACTTGCAGCTTATTTATAACAGATTGATTGGCATTAAGATTAACCCACTGCAATAGTCGATCTTTGCCAGCACTAAAGCAGTGACAGCTAGTTTCTGCAATTGGGCAGGAATAAAAGGCAGAATCTTCTTCAGAAACCTGAGCGTATACAATGCCGCTGACGTGACTGCATTAGCTTGATCAGAAAAAGTCAGTGTAATCATTAAAGAATTTTTGCTGTCCTAACAGAAATAGGAGGAGAGCCAAGCTCAGATGGCCACCAGGATGGAGACCAGAAAGATGGTTTGACCCCAAAGATCAGGACCTCAGTTTTAACTAAGTTAAGTCTAAGTCAGTTTCTGGCCATCCACAAACTGACAGCCTGCATACAGTCATTGAATCTACGATCACAACCTGAAGCCCCTGGGCCAAGAAATACGACGATTTGTGTATTGTCTCCATATGATGTGAGGGAGAAATCAAAAGATCTTATAAGTTCTGCCAGAGGGGTGACATATATATTGAAAAGTGATGGACTAAGGGATGATCCTTGTGGAACCCCACAAGTAAGAGAGTATCCGGTGATGTAAAATCACCTAGGTTATAAACTTGTTCCCACTTTCTGAGAAAGTAGCTCAACAGTTCCCAGGCTACTCCTGAAACCCGTATCCTGCTCAAACGATCCATCAGCAGCCCATGATTGACCGTATCAAAGGCTGCTGATAGATCAAGCAGGACGAGGGCAGCTCTCCCTCCTTGATCCAAAGACATCCGAATTTCTTTGGTGGCTCTGATAAAAGCCTTTTCAGTGCTGTGTTCAGCACAGAAGCCAAATTGAGTGGTGTCCAGACAGTTATTTTGCTGAATATGTGCAAATAATTGCATATTCATCACTTTCTCAATACTTTTCGCTGGGAGGGAGAGGCAAGAATTTGGACGAACGTTTCTCGTAATCTGGGGTTCAAGAGATTTTTTTTAAGAAGGGGTAGGACTGAGGCTTTCTTTTAGAAGGTAGTAAAATACCTGTGACACACATCTGCTGTAAAATATCAGTCAAAGTGGTCACAATAGTTTCTGCTGCTAGGCTAATCACCCTAGGTGGACAAGGATCGCACGGCAATCCCGACTTTGACATTTTGGTCAACGTTATAACTTCCTACCTAGAAGAAGTAAATTTTTCAAGCTTCATGAGCGTGACTTGATGACTCGGGTTAATAGTGTCTGGAATCCTTGCCACAGTAATAGTCTTAGAATTGCTAAAAAATATCCTTCACTTTGAGGTGAAAGGAATCCGACCAGTGCTGCACAAAAGGACTGAATCAATCCTTAAGAGGGTTAGTGCATGCACAAGACTTCGCGTTCACAAAGCCAGTGCCATTGAATTTGCGATTGCAAAATCACAATTTGCAGTGCGCAAACGTGAATTGCATTTTGTCACAAAATTGCGATCGTTTGCCAGTTGCAACAGAAAGGGGTCAGGGGCATTCCCCCCCCCCCCCCCCCCTCACCCATTGTGATTTGTAATGATATACATAAGTTATTTTCAACCATTCTTGCACTCACCAAACATGGAATGGTGGGGATCATTCAGTCATAACATTCATCTGACTAATATTCTCAGTTTGGGGTACCATCCAGTCCAAGAAAAACAGAATAGCTTTCTCTCTCTTCCCCTCCACATGGGAGCCTAACTAAAACCATCAAACCACCTGCCCTGACTGCTCTTTAAATGACGTGCGTCACTACAGCCCACTGGACTGAACTGATGCAGAGTATGGCGCTGCAAGATAGTGATGGTTAGAGTCTTGGGGGTAGATTTACTAAAGTGTCACCCAACTCAACCCAGCAGGCAAACATGCTGCACTGCGCTGCGTAGTGTGACAGGGAGGGAACAGGAGAGCACCATAACTACAGAGATATGATCCTTCTTCTCCCTAGTGCAGGCAGAGAATTGTGCTGCTTTGCGCCATAGTGCAAGGGTGTTTGTGAGAGTATATCATAGATTTTTTTTCCTGGAAAGGTTCCCTTCCAGTACAAAATACAATGCCTAGACAACTTCTAAAAAATGTCCTACTTTGTATGTACTGCGCAGCATGCATGTAGAGTCGGAAAAGAGGCGAAATGAACACATTTTTCCTTTTAATGCCTGTTTTCAAATGGCATTAAATTTTGATGCAAAACCCTGTCTCAAATTTTTGGTAGATAGGGTTTTGTGTTAACAAGCATGGGTGGTTGCATGGGAACCTTGATGCTAAATAATGCAAAACAGAGCTTCCTGGTACTTTGCTTTATTTTTAGGCAATTTAAATTTTACTTTCCAGGGCAAAACAAGTTTTGTGTTGGAAAAAAATAACATTGTGTGCTGGTTTACTTCATTTTTGTGATGCAAACACAGCACAAAATGTTGGAAAATTTGCCCCTTGGTGTCCCATCTGGAAGGGTAGAGCCGCACTAAGGCAGTTAAAGAGGTGCCAACTACAGAAGGAGAAGAATAACGGAGGTGGGCATGGCGGTGCAGGAGAGAACAGTAAAGGAAGCTGCCCCCTACTGTATAGTGAGGCAAATATGCCAGTGCCCGCTTTAGGTTGGATCTCTAAAGTCAAAGATAATGAAAAGTACCAAAAAATGGAAAAGCAACTGAGTCAATACACATAAAGGCTGAAGATCTCGAGGCAAGATCCAAACGAAATAACATAAGAAGAGTTGGCCTTCCGAAATCCACCAACACTGACAACATGGAAACATTATTGAAACAGTGTTGACTGAATTATTTGGCAGAAATAGCTTCTCATAATCATTCATACTCGAGTAAAAACACAAGCTAATAATAGTTTCTTCTTACATCTTTATTTCGGTCGCATGGACCATAAAAGAATTACAAAATAAAAAATTTAAGGAGTAGTAAAACAAATCAGTTACAAAACAATTAGCCAGTTTGTAAAACAAATTCATTCAGTTAATAATAACTTAATACATTGATTACGACTGAACCACATTGCTGTTAAAAATGTTGCAACTGCGAATACAATTATGGCCGACAGATCTTTTTTTAAGATTCTGAATGCTGGAAGGTACCTTCTAAAGCCCAGGTTTTTAAGGAGGGGGACAAGCCAATATTTCCTTGCACTTCTGTAAGCAGGACAAAAGAATATAATATGTAAGTCAGTCTCACTTGGATGGGCACAAGCTGGGCATTGTGATGTAGACTCAGAACTTGTCCAGCGAGCAGTATGCGCTTTAAGAGGCAGGGTACTATACCGCCACTGCATGAAAAGCTTCCTTGTTAACGGGGGGGCCTATATTGTCAGATGCAAGCTCTAGATGGTAGGAGTCTTTGTACCCCAAAAAGTTTTCCGTTAAGGACCCCTCATGAACATTCTTAATTAAGACGCGTAAATGATGCTCAAAATAAACCTTGGAAAGAGACTTGCGTGAGATTCTAGGGCAGGTGTTTTCAGGATCGGACCAGAGGTCCGGTCTGCCTAATGACTCATATGTTTGTTTAATATATCTAAGCCAAGGAATTTGTGCAGAATTAGCAAGTCGCATAATCTCCTGAAGCTCAGCTCTGTAGTTTAACAGTTCTGGCGTGCACCAAAGTTTGCGCCAGTAAGTTAAGGGTTTAAGACCCAACTCCTCTGTGATAGGTCTAAGACCTAAATCAAGTCTAAGAGGAAGGAGAGGGGTACTGGTTGGAAGATCTGTCAGTTGCCTCAGAAAATTATTCTCCGTGACCTGCATTCTCTGGGTGGCAATATGCCCCCATAATTTGCCTCCATAGGTCACTGCCCCTTTTGCCTGAATTCTATAAATTTGAAGGCGAGGAGAAAATGGCTGATAGGTCAGTCCTCGTGTCATCCTTGATATGCCACCTATCATTTGGGTCAATTTTAAGTTCGCCTTGGTTCGGTGTGAGTCCCAGGTCATGGACGGATTAATTGTGACCCCCAGATATTCAAATGTATAGACCCTCTCTAGCCTAGAGGGCCCTAGAACAGGATTAGCGCGTGTTGACGAAGGTGGGTTGAAGATCATGTACTTGGTTTTGGAAGCATTAATCTCCAATCCACGCGTCACAAAGAAATTCGCGAATCCGTCCAGAATCCGTTGTATACCCATGGGGGATTTAGAAAGCAGCAGGGTATCGTCCGCGAACAAAATAGCGGGGACCCTGCTGCCGTCTAGCCTGGGAGCATCAGTGTTTCTCAAGCCGTTCAGATGGCTAATCACCCCGTTGACAAAGAGGCAGAAAAGAGTCGGCGCAAGCACACAACCCTGTCTAACCCCCCTGTCAACGGGGAAGCGGTCCGTGAGAGTTCCTCCTCTTCCACACCTAACCCTGGCGAAATTTCCCTGGTGCAATCTTCTCAGAATCGACAGAATATCAAGTGGAACCCCAAGGTCCATCAGGACAGCCCACAGTTTGTCCCTGGACACTAAATCGAATGCGGCACGGAGATCTACGAAAACCGTGTATAAGCTGCCACCCTCGATTAGCACAGTCTTCCAGTGTATAAGATTCAGGCGGAAAATCTGGTCGATAGTAGAAATGCTTTTTCTAAAGCCAGCTTGATATGTACTCATAATTCCGCACTCCTCAATCCAATCTTGTAAGCGATTGAGGATAAGTCTGCCAAATAACTTTTGGGGGACATCAATGAGGCTGATAGGTCTATAGTTGGCTGGGAGCAGGGGCAATCCCTTTTTGAATATTGGGACAATCTCTGCGCCCAGCCAAGTATCAGGCAGCTCCATGCCCCCCAAAATAGAATTAAATAAAAACATGAAGTAGGGCTCCCAAACATCTGGTTCCTGTTTAAATAAATCACCTGGTAGGCCATCCAAGCCTGGTGCCTTGCTTGTTGCCAGACCAGTAATAGCCATTCTGACCTCCTTTAGTGTAAATAACAGCCCCCGTGAACTGTTATTTTCCGTCTGGGCGGAATTAATTCCAGTCCCATCAGGTAGCTTGTAAAGGGACTGAAAGTGATCTTGCCAGGTCTTAGCTGAGATGTTGGGCTCTACTGCGGAGACCAGCTCCTCCGACCCTGTGTTCACGCAACGCCAGAATTTGCGCAAATCCCCACGTAATAAAAAAGTAGTAAGATTCTCCCATTTTTGATGCTCTCATTCATTTTTTGCATTCTTAATTAGGGTTTTGTATGCCATTCTACTGTCCCTAACTTCCACACGGCCCTTCCCTGCCTTAACTGCAGTCAGGAGGTCGGTTTTGGCCTTCCGTCAAGCAGTATTGTACCAGAGGGGACCCAAAGCAGGCCCATTAGCCCTTTTGGATGTTCTAGTGAGAGTTTGCGATGTAGATTTAATAAGATCAGCATGAAGTTGCCCCAAGTGATTAAATAATCCCGGGGTATTACCTTGCATGCTTAAACCCTGAACCATCTCAAACGTAGGGATTAGTAAAGCGTACAGCTTAGATATCGTCCCTGGTTTAGCTGCTAGTTTCTCCCACTTTATTCTGCATTTATTATTCGAGAGTAATAGCCCCGACTCGGGTTGGTCCCTTTTCTTCCCCCGAGGCTCCAGACCAGAATGGTAAAACTCTAGTTCCAGAGCATTGTGGTCACTGTCTTCTCTTGGTATTACCCGAAAATCTCTTATATGTGACCACAAGGGCAGAGGAACCAGAATATAATCAAGTCTTGATGCTTTACCCTCTCTTTGGAAGGTGCATCTTGGTGGAATATCAGATTTTAACCTTCCGTTGCAGGCCCTGAGACCATGCTTCAAAGTGAGGGATGTAATTAGCAGGGCCAAAGGGGACCAAACTCTAGGGGGCGGTAATTGCGAAAGTGGTATGGACCAGGCGAGATCCTCATCCTGAGCCAATCCATCCAAAGAGCCCAGGAGTGGCTCAAAGTGGCAGTTCAAATCGCCACCTAGTACATACGGGGTGCCTTTCGGGATTGCATTTAAGGCAAGGTCAAGCTCCTCGATGGTACACGATTCTTGCGAGATGTTATCTGGCCTAGAGTATACATTCAGTACCAGAAGACTATGGGAGTTCGGCCACTCCAGTAGTATAGCCAGAATGTCCTCCGAGTTCAATGAAAAGACAGTAGCCCTGCAGCCCAGATCCGTGGCCACCCAAATTGCATGGCCCCCCGAAGGACGGCCTTTGCCCCTCCACTTTGCATTTTTAGAAAATGCAGCAAAGCCTGTACAAGAAAGGTCTTCCCTTGCCCAAGTTTCTTGGAACTTTTTCCTGTAAAGGGGTGGCTGGTTGTGCGTTATAAAACGAAGGCCTTTTGTGACCCGGATCCTCCCCTAGCCCTATCCTACCCAGTCAGTCCACCATATCTAGGTAGCTAAATCTGTTAAATGTGGGAAAATAATCATTCAACGGAATTCTATGACTGGGGTAGTCTCTCATTACGTTTGGCCTCCATCTACGTCCTCTTCTGGACACAAATTCCCACCCCTCCTCTTATTTCCCATACCTTGCCGAAGGGTAAAAGAATGATAGGGGGAGGGTTTGGATGGACGACTCTTGATCATACCGGGGCCAACTACATATGTGCGTAACAGTAACGGGGTCCCTAAAGTTAATCACAACACAGTCGCCCTGGATAGATTTCCTGGTGGTGCCTAACCATGGGACTCTTCTCACCATAAGGACCTCACTATGTTTGCCTTCTGGAAGGGGTCTATTGATGGAGAGCCAATGAATTACCTTATTTTTTAGGGCCCCCACAGGTTCTCTAATAGATGGTTTTAGTTCAGGGATACCTGCTAAGATCACTACGTATGGGATAGCCTCCGGTGGCAAGTTTACTATCCTGTGCTGTGAATCATTTGCAGGTGCCCCTGCTAGAGGCGCAACCAGATCATCTTGAGAGTTTACATTTGCACATGTTACAATGTGTGGTGCTAAGGTTTCTGGTGCAGTTAAGAGGGAGTGCTGCGTTGGATTTAACTGAGTTAAAGGAAGCCCTTTCTTAGATAGGGACTCAATTGTAGACTCACTCTCCTTGTTGGTCATAACTCCACTGGTAAAACCACTGGATATGTGCTTTGCATCCACTAGTTGTGTAAGTCCCTTATGGATGTTCGATAAAAATGATTCCATCCTAGTTATACGATCTTCTAGGGGATTAAAAATTTCCTTAAGAAGAGCACGGATATCTAAGAGGGTAAGGACCTCTTCCCTCGTTGTAATATTTGAGCTGGGGGGGGGATTGGGCCGGGGTACGGGTAGATGGCACCTTTTTTTTTCCCAGGCTGATTCAACCCCTTGTTTGTTAAACTCTGGTGGTTGGCCTCGTTTTTGGAGTTGCACTTAGGTGCTTTCTCCTTACGCCCCCCTATGGTTTCAACCCTTCTTTTTCTTTTAGAAATAGCTCCCTCCCTTTCCCATCGTAGAAATTGTGCACTATGGCAAGCTCTCTCAATAGTTGTATCTATGTTAGGGAGAGTCGGATTAGTACTAGAGGGAGGCGAGGGAGGCCTAACAGCGGGGAGGGGTAAAATGCTTAACTCTGTGTTATCGGACATATCACAGTCAGTAGCAATTGAAATGGGGCTACGTGTACCAACTGGATCAGATGTACCATTCATCCCTCCAGTCACTGATGGTGTATAAACACAGTTTTGTTCTGGCGTAATAGCAAGTGCAAGGGGGCCTAGAGAGGATCTCCTGACCCAGTCAATTTCTTGGGATATTCGCCTTTCTAAAATTGAAATCTCATCAATTAAAAGTGAACCTGCTTTGGCAAAATAAGTGTCCAAAGTACCTTTAACCGCCCCAGCAGCCAGTGTAGTTTTACTTCTCGTTTCCCTTGAAGACATTTCGGGATTCAATTTCGTGAAGAGATATACAGCAATATTCCTCAGTAGGGGGCCCAGGCCCTGCCTCTTACGTCCTCGAACGGCCCGCTCTTTGCCCGGTCTTCGCTCCGTGCTTCGTTCCGCGCGCGTTCCGCTAAAGCGAATGGAGTACTCGGTATTTATGAGGAGGTTCAGAGAGGGAGTGTTTGGGAAGAGGACCCAGCTGCGCCGATGGTGAGGAGGGCGCTAAGCAAGCTGGTCCTCGCAGTCCCGCCCTCCGACAGAAGTGTGATGCAGAGTCTCTTGCTGGCGTGCAGGGTTTCAGGTAAGCTGTGGTTCAGAGCACCCACTTCAAAGAATGGAGCAGCAATTTATAATCACGAGCGGGTCGTTGCCGCGCTGTCAGCAGGGAGTGATTGGGAAGAGGACCCAGCTGCACCGATGGTGAGGAGGGCGCTAAGCAAGCTGGTCCTCGCAGTCCCGCCCTCCGACAGAAGTGTAATGCAGAGTCTCTTGTTGGCGTGCAGGGTTTCAGGTAAGCTGTGGTTCGGAGCACTTTTGACCTGAAGAGATATTACACTCCAAATAGCATAAGAAAAATGCTACTTGCAATACTCTGGAGTCACACTTTCCTTGTTTCTGCACTTTGCAGAACGTTCACATGAAGCACAAAGCTATGAACTGCAGTATGATTTTCCCTGTTCTGCTCAGAGTTGCCCTGGGGGTAAACCAGAAATCTACACAGATACACAACTGGCACACAAAGCCCTAATATACATGAAAGAATGCAGCAACAAAATGAAGGACACTGATGATGAGAGGCAGGCAGGCAAAATGGATAATAATGGTTGAAGTGTAACTAATTGTATCCTTAGCTTAATTACCTTTTATTGCTAACAGATCTCATACACTGTTTATAGTTTGCTCTAGAAGAGGATAGAGGAATAGGTGAGTTTAACTGTATATTTACAGGTGAAATACGCTACTCACTGTTCAGTAATTAGAAAGCACAATACAGCCTTGCCACGATTAGCAGAACTACCTACTAGAAATATGTAAAGAACAACAGGTAGATCGTTTTAAGCATTTGGCATGTGGTTTGACTAGAAAATGTGACTAGAAAAACAATATGGGCTGGGAACTTGCCATAAGTCACAGGATACGCCCGTCGCTGTGAATAGGTGGGAATGGGGATCGGCTTCCAGAGTCCCTGAGCGTGACCTGAAAAACCAATGCAATGATAGGGTTGGGGGAGTGCAATAGTGTCGAAAGGGGGGTGGCTGCTACCAATGTCAGTTGGGGAATCAAATTGTGAGGGGGGATGGGCAATGGGTTATGACATTTTTCAGAGGTAATTATGCACAGTTATGAACTAGTGGCAGACTGTTAGGCAACGAACATGAAACATGGTCAAGTGAAGGCCAACATTTACAGGTAGGAAACAATGTGTATGTAAATGAAGCGGGTCCATTCTGCATCTAATCACCTTGAACATAAGAGAGTTAGATGGTCATTGGAAGGCCAGAAAAGCTGCAGCATATCTTCAAAAACACAGAAATTGCTTTCTTTGAGGAAGCTCATCTTACACCACATAGTACAAAAACAGAAAACAAGGATGTGTGGTACATACATATGCACATCCTAAAGGTGGCATGCTAGGGGAGTATTGATATGGCTTGGGAGAGTATAATCATCCAAATAATTAAAACCATATCAGACCTTAATGAGAGAAATATTGTAGCTCTGGGGGAGAAAGAAGGAGTGCTTGTCACACTGATGAATATGTATGGTCTTATTCATGACAACCCACAATTCTATACTGATCTGTACCAGTTAGAGAATTACTTTGATACTAGGCCAGTGGTATGGGAAGGAGACTTTAACTATTCTCAACACCGGGTTAGATAGGTCTCCAAGAGCCCCTAGGAGGTTATCAGCTATCACCAAAAATTAGGTGATGTACTCAAAACCAAAACACTGACATACGTATGGAGACACAAACCCGCATATCACAGAATTCACACTTACTTTATAGTTTACAATATGCACTCAAATATAGAACAAGTGCCCGTATCCAAAGAAGCTGTTTCATATTTTCAAGAATGCACACATATAGCAGGCCGGTACCTTGATCACTCACCACTTTTTATGAGATTAGTACTTTCAGGGAAAATATACTGGTTTGATGCTTGGAGATTCCTATCCGAGGACCTACTTCACAATGTATATTAAGCAGAAGTGGGCACAGCTGTCAGAATACTTTTGAATTATCCTAGATGTGGTAGATAAATACAGCACTGTCTGGGAGGCATTTAAAGAATACATTCAAAGTGAGAGTACAGTCGCACAACTAGACATTCTGAAAGTGATTCAGGACAGCCTGAACAATTTGAAAACAGATGTGGAATGTTGGAAGCTCGGGCATTGTTTAAGGAGATTATAAAATATTAAACAAAATCATACTTAAGCTCAAGGGGTTTCAGGACACGGCAAAGCGAGAAATTACATTTTAAGGAAAATATGCTGTGGCTGGAGACTTTGAAGAGGGTGACCACCCTCATACAACTTCTTCAATACTTGCCATTAAATTACAGTGCTTGTGTTGCTTGAATAAGATAGTTTCATACCAGGAAGATCCACTACTTATAACTTGTGTGCATTTGTTTTCAAACTAGGACCAAGTACAAATGCTGCTGCAGAGTTTTTAGATACATGGTAGCCATGCTCAGGAGACTGGGAATTGGGGATAACGTAATAAAATGGGTGATGCTACTATATACAGATCCTACATCTTAGACTTGGGTAAATGACCAATATATAATACTATCTATGTAAGGAGAATCACATGGCTGGGATGCCCCCTGTCACCACTAGTATATAGCGTGTGGTGTTTAGGAATATATTACACATTAGGGCTAAAGATTTTCCAGCAAGAAGCACTTAATATCTGCATATGTAGATGATATCCTATTATATATTAGAGATCCAAAAATGTATGTTTCCCCCATCATATGCAAATATAATCATTTTGAGGTATATTAGCATTGCAAATAAACTGGAAAAAACCCTGATGTTTTTATTAACACACATCATAGCGTGCTGCCCTCTGGAACTTCCACTACAGTAGAACTATTCAATACAATATTTGAGAATTAAAGTGGGCACAATTGACAGACAAAACTCACAGCTGGATTAAATTACCACTGTTCCTGGTTGGTTGGATTACATTAATAATGATTGTACTCCTCATGATAGTATATCTATTATTCAATAATCCTAATACACACACACATTTTTCACCCCATCAAAAAGCCTAATGACCAAGCTAGCTTGGGTCAGTAAGCAACCCAGTATACATTGGTCCTATCTCATTTTACCCAGCAGGAAGATCTATCGGCTCTCAATTTTGAACTGAATTTCTATATGACTCTGAAGCAATTTGGGTATTGTTGAACTTGGCCCTTTCTGCAGGGTCACCCCAAAACCTTTTGCCTTCAACCCTCCTGTTTTCTGAACACATTTTTGTTGGCTTTCAGGACTTTGTGAACTTTACAACTGCTAACCAGTGCTAATTTACTTGTAAGTGTCTGGTAAAGTGCTACTATATATGTCCAGAGTCTGTAAAAGATATGATACTCGTGGGCCTGTAGCACTAATTGTGCCACCCACTCAACTAGTTTTTGAAACATGGCTCAGGCCTGCCATTGCAGCCTGTGTGTGCAGTTTTAAACTGCTATTTCAACCTGGGAAAATAAAATGTTTGCCAGGCCTAAACCTTCCTTTTTAATACAAATAAGTCACCCCTAGGGTAGGCCCTAAACAGCCCACAGGGCAGGGTGCAGTATATAAAACATTTAGACATGTACTTTTCAGTTTTTCATGTCCTGGTTGTGAAAAACTTGATCCAGGTATTGGGCATCTTGTTTGTGAGGGAGAGAATGAGTTGTGTGTTATCGGCGTAGGAGAGGGGATTGATGTTGTGTGGGTGGATGATGCTGGCTAAAGGGATCATGTATACGTTGAAGAGGGTCGGGCTCAGGATGGATCCTTGCACAATTCCACAGATGAGGTCAAGGGCCTCCGAGGTGTACGGTGCCAAGTTGACTGACTGGGTCCTTCTAGTCAGGAAGGAGCAAATCATCCATCAGAGTGCATGTCCTTGGATTCCAATATCATGCAGGCGTTAGATAAGGATAAAGTTGGTCTGGTAGTTTTCGGTCCTCTGGAGAGTAGCGTGGTGGGGCAGGGGTCTGATAGGGACCGGAGTGGGTGGACTTCAAGGTGGCGTGGTATCTCCTGGGGTGATGATGGGCCATGTGGTTACCATTGGTTCTTTGGATAAGATCATGTTTGGCGAGATCAGTCGGTCTGGCTGCGGGCTGAAGTGGCTGTAAATGGCAGTGATTTTGTTGCTGAAGAATTGAGAGTGATTGCTGCAGAGGTCCTATGAGGGGGTGATGGAGCTGGAGGTGGCCGATGGTGAGGTGAAATCTCCCATAATGGTAAATATTTATTTTCTTCTGTTGGTGCTGGCATCTATGCATTCCATCAGAGCTGCGTATTTGGTGGTCCAGATCATTTGGTGGTAGCATCTTAGGGCAGATTTGAAACTGTTCCTGTCTGCATTGCCCCTGCTCATTGTCCAATTGCACTCCAGTTGTTTGCAGTGGTGTTTCATCAGTTTGAGTTCCTCTGTGTACCAACTGGATCTTGCTGTATTGCTATGTTTGAGGGGTGCCAAGGATGTGATCCAATTGTTGAAATTCTTGATGGGTTTGGGGAGGCTGTTGCTGTTATTAGGTCAGTGAGTGAGAGCGGTGTTCTAGTCCTTGTCAGTGATGCTGTTCCAGTTTTGGTGGGCTGGTCTAGTGGTGGTACATGTGCAGTGAACCAGGACGAAGATGCGGATCTTGATGTGGGTGTGGCCTGTCCAGGGGACTGGTGTGGGTTTGTCACCTCGGATTTTGTTGAAGTTTGTGTAAACAGGGTCCAAGAGGGTCTGGGAATGTGGGTAGGTCCCTTTTCTTTTTGGGTGAGGCACAGGCTTTCAAGGTCCTCACTGAGTGCCCTTGAGTTGGGGTCGGCATTGTCTTGCAGGTGCAACTTTAGGTCTCAGAGTAGGATGCAATCAGTAGCATTGAGGGTGAGTAGTGCAATGAACTCCATGATGTGCTGGTGAAGTTGGTGTGTGATCCCGGTGGTCTGTAGTTGGAAGTACCACTTAGTGTGAGGTTGGCTGTGAAGTGAAGCTTGAACGACAGGCGTTCCAGGTTGGAGGACGACGTGTCCGTGGATGTGGTAGAGCTGACTGTGTTCTTGTGGATGATGGCAATCACACCTCTGGGCTTGTGAAGACTACTTTGCCTTTCAATCTTGTATCTGGGGGGATGGCTGTGGTGCTGTCAGGTTCCGATGCAGGGTACAGGCAGGTTTCTGTGAGGAAAAGTAGGTCGGCGACACTATTGTGTAGCAGGTCCCAGATGTCAGTGGTTGTTTGGTGAATGAATGGGTGTTGAGGAGCATGCATGCGAGTGTGGAGTTGTATGTGGGTGGTTGCAGAACTATGTGAGTGTGAGAGAGTGGGGTGGGCTGTTAGTGAGGTGAGTGCTGGGTGTGGGCAAGTGCTTGAAAACTTGCAGAAAGTGCAGAAGAATGCTCCCTCGGTGTTGTGTGGTGAGGTGAGGCAGCTGTATGTAGAGGGACAGTTGAGGTTAAGGGTGCAGAGGGTAGCAGAGTGGTAGTGGCAGGAGGGGAAGGACCAGAGTTTCTGGCACTTGGTGTGGTCTAGGCATGGATGGGCAGAGAAGGGCTTGGCTTTGGCACGCCAGTGGCGCGCACACTGCACATCCACGCTATGGCAGCCAATTAAGTAGGTACTGATAACAGGAGAAGTGATGTTACTTCCTGTGCAAATGAATTATGGGAACTCCAGTGAGGCCACTCCTGTGCAGATGGATGTTGGGAAATCCAAAGACCACCAAACCCCCTCCACCTTGCGTCTAAGTACGATGCGATCTTGCCACTGTCACTTGCAGCAGTGCTTTTTCTTTCAAGTGGAATCCACAGGTGGACCAGAGCTCAGTAAGGTGCAGCAGATTTGCCTGGAAAGAATGTGGGTAGGTATGCTCTCCTCGCCTATTATGTCCATGCAATAGTGTGCATGTTTGCCATTGCCCTTGAAATGTTGAGTTGGTCAGCCGCTGACAGAAGTTATAATCTATTTCAAGATAATATTTTTATGACACTTGAGTACTTCAAGGAGGATGTCATCACCCCGACCTCACAAGAAACATTTATTTATTAAATGCTTAAATGTGTCCTTGGGACTACTCTCCCAGACTACCTGACGGAACTAGAGTATCTAAATCACGAAACCTGCAGATAGAAATGAACAGCCCACAGCACATTATGTCTTGCATCTACAAAGAGGTACATTTTATAAGCAAACCAGGGCTGCATGGAGCTTGACTACAATGGGAGGCACACCTAGACCGTTCAATCATTGATGAGCAGTGGACTTATTTCCTTCAAAAGTAAGTACAGACTTATCAATTTTAAACTCACTCAAAGATTCTACTAGTCAGGTCACTGCAGCAGACTGTAGCCAAAGAGGGCTCCACAATGTCAGATAACCACTGGGCATGGTCTCAGTGAACCTTCCAGAGGCTTTAAGCAGGGCAAATGTACCTTTCTTAAATGTTCTTTTACAAAATATTTCTTACAAATCCGACTCCACCAGTTAATTGGGTGTGTAATAGACATTTCAAATGTCCAAGAATTCATTTTATAGGTTTTCTTAGCTGGAGATAACATTATTAAAGTAATGTTGGATCCTAATGCTTTCCTTTAGGACAGCCTACATACTACTGTGAACATTGCTTTTGGGCCTTTTCACTTGGACATATTTAACATTAAACCTTTACAGGTCCTACATTTGAAATACCATGCCCCAACCTTATGGGCAGTAAGGCTCACTTAGAGTTAGTAGTGACCTAAAAATATATTTTAAAGGGTTTAGGCTTGTCAAAAGGGGTTATTTTGTTTGATTGAATTTGCAGTTTAAACCTGCCCAGCTAGGCTGCAAATTGTAGGCCTGCAATCATGTTTAGACTTCCACTGTAGTTGAAGGCACAACAGGAGAAATAGTCCACTTGTGACATTTAACTGCCCTGGGAACGCCTCGCTACCATATACTAGGAACTTAGAATCAACTTAAATATTCCAATTAGGGGTATGCTAATTTCATCATGCTGAAAGGGGGAGCATTTTACCATTGGTTAGCAGGTGTAAAGTGCACAGAGTGCTATAGCCAGCATAAACAGACCAGGCACAAAGCTGGAGGTACACCACACACAAAATGGTAATTTCCAAAAGACAGATTGTACATCTGAAATGTGACAGATCTCATGATAGTGTCGAAGAATTGATACACCTCGCTTGGTCGTGTCCTGAGATTCAGTCTTATTGAGGGAAATATCTTTGGGAAATAAACAGCATTGGTACTTTTTTTTAGCAAAGCATAGAGTAGGGATGCGCTGGGGTAGGGGGTCTACTTACCAAGGGGAATGAGTGAATACAGTATTTAATACACTGCAACAATGATTCGGACATGTATTACCACACTCATGCTACCTATATCAAGACCTAGAGATATAGATGCTCACTCTCACACAATTTGATATCACAGACACAGGCTTAGTAATGGGGCAGAAACTGAGAGAACCTCCTAAGCCCAATAAAGAACTAACTTGGTATGGAATGTAAGGGCTGTACATTTGTGTAATTTAACCTATAATCTTCCTTGCATAAATGTTTGGCAAGTCTCTAGTTGTAGTGCTAACAATGTTGAATGATCTGCAATGTCATGAGTATTATACTATCTAATGTGTTGCTGTGTAATGTATTTGAAAATGAATAAATAATAAAAGCTAAGAATGGAGTAGTTAGAGCCTGCCCAGGGCAGGTAGAATTTATTCCCAAATTATAATATGTTACATTTTGAGAGATCACCCTCTACTGCTTCAGGTAGCAGACATCAGTAGTAGTTGCAGACAGCGGTTCTGCATACTACTGTAAATACTTTTCAAAGACATATTTTCAATGTGCCATTGTTTGTAGCACATTGTATGTACATGAACTCTTTAAGAGAGATGTATCCATTCTATGATTAACAGAATCCAAAAAATAACCATTCTTGAAGGAAGTGTAATGTAAAGACAGCATGTAAGGATGATGGCATACTCATGACTATCTTTTATTGCTTCACTGTATCTCAGCATGCTCTCCTGTTTCCAGGGGCCCATGTTAAATTGCTCTTTAAGGGTCCCATTTAATGCTATAATTCTTACTTTTTTGCAACTAATGGCCATTTTCCTGACCTTCTTGCATTTTACTTTCTACTATAGCCTGTGGAGCCCGCTTTTAGAGCTTGAGTTGTGATTGCAGGCGCCCAGAGGTCTGGACATCACTGTCCCTGTTTTATTTGATAGTGTCTGTTATCACTTTCCACTTATAGCTTTGTTCAGCTTGATCATTGTTTTTGCCCTGATGTTACTTTTATTGTTAGTTGTTTTGTATTTACAATATTATTACATGGTACAGAATGGATACGTTTCGCAATGCAGTAGAGAGGGCTCTTATTTGCAGTGACAGCTTTAGGGCAGTGCAACCGGTGCCGTCACAGCGGGCGCCAAGTACGCAAGTTATTCGTGACAGGCTTTAACTGAGCTAAGAACAACCTGCAGTGATCTTTGTGTGTGCTTCATTTTTCAGAGGATAATTATAATGGTATGATAGCTCTGGTGGTTAATGCACTTGAGGGTTTTGACTCACAATATAGTAACATATAGGGCTAATATTCCTGCTGCAAAGCACAAACTGTGACATGCAGATCTCAGATTAGAATTTAATCTAAGAGCGTAGTGGGTTATTGATATTGTCACAGATATCCTTTAGTTACTTGGTGTTCATAAATAACAAACCTTCCAATACAGTACACTAAGCGAACATAGGTTTATAACCTTATTGTTTTTCCGTCAATCTTTCATCATGCTACGGTTGCTGAAAAGGGTTACTTTGGGTAGCAATACAGTTTTATCAGTTTGACACCCCTATCATTGTATTACATTTATAGGTGAATTTACTAACAATTTGCACCAGGTTTGCATCACAAAAGTGATGCAAACCTAGTGCAAAATGTTGTTTTGGGGCCTACTTTCCAGCATAAATCCTGAATTGCATTGGATAGTAGCCCTAAAGTAACACAAAGTAGCACTATGCACTACTCTACCTTATGTAGGCATATCACAGGAGGTACCTGGACGTTCCCATGCATTTACTCATGGATTTTGAGGATTACCCCTATCTGGTAATTTGGGTAGAAAGGGATTGAACAATAAATTATGCCTCCTCAAGGCAGATGTAAAGTTGGAGAAAAGATTTCTTTTTTTACAAACCTTTCCAACCTTGCATGTGTGCTGCACCATGCACTGTGGTCCAAGGGTATGTGCATTGGCACCAGGCAACCTAAGGTAACCCACCACTTGGCGAGAGAGCAAAAGAACCATATCTTACTCGATACAGTGCTGCTGAGCTCTCTCATTTTCACGCAACACAGCTCAGCACAGCAATTTTAGTTACTACGAATATTAAGAACTTAGTTATTCCGGACCTTCTTTTCTCCAGATGAAGCACTCCTCTTAAAATATGATGCCTACCAGTATGGATGGCAAGTGACTCCTACACCTTGTAGTCCTCATTATCTTTAGTAACATTTCCTAAACATTGATTTACACAAGCGTTTGACAAATTTTCTGGGCATACTATGTTTGTGAGGTACAGTATACAATGGAATGAGTAGCACTAAATAAAATAAATAATTGTGGGAGAGGGGCTAAAAAGAGATTAGGGGCACCATTGAAGGGTGGTTGTGATGTAATCCTTGAAGAAGGAGGTTACTGGGGGACCAACAAAGATTGTCTCTCTGGATACCACCAACAATATAGCAGCACCTGAGGGAGAATGTGAGAAATAAGCGAGACAAATGAAGGAGAGGGAATGAGACAAAAGGAGGTGGACGAATTATTAGGGAAGCAAAGATAGATAAATGGAGGTGTGGGAGCAATGAAAGAGCAGGTAAGAGGGAGGGAT
Organism: Triturus cristatus; assembly: GCF_964204655.1. Taxonomy (NCBI): domain Eukaryota; kingdom Metazoa; phylum Chordata; class Amphibia; order Caudata; family Salamandridae; genus Triturus; species Triturus cristatus. The sequence continues at coordinate 89,676,445 of NC_140586.1, forward strand.
GGGAGGGAGACAAATGAGCTAGAAGAGATGAAGAGAAACTAAGAAGGGAGAGGAACAGAGGGACTGACACAGGGGAGAACAAGATTAGATGAGATTGGAAAGAGACACATACAGACAAATCTGAAGTGATGAGAGAGAAATTAGTTTTTCAAGGCGAGGAGATATGTTAACACTCTAGTTGTTCCTTAGAACACTGTGGGAAAGGAGGTAACAGTGGCTCAGACAACAGAGGGCAGGAGGGAAGGAGCAGAGGAAGCAAACTCACCACTCTGGGAAGGCGGGAGGGGAAGTGCTAGCAAAACAGACCTTGCCATGGCCGGCAGGAGGACAGTGGCAAAACAACAGAGCGCAGAGGTCCGGAGGGATGGGGTAGGGGCACGGAGTCAGACAATGAAGGGCAAGAGGCAGAGTAGGCAAGAGGGGGAGTGGCAGCGCAGCAGACCATGGCGGAACAGAGGTAGGGGAGGGGCATGCTCACAGGCCATGGAGGGCAGGAGGAGTGGGGCAGGGGCATCGAGCTAACTACGCAGGGCTGTTCTGAGAGGCAGTGGCAGCACTAGCATTCTTATTTATTGCAAAAGTGTGGCACACCTGAAGCCACCCTGATTAAATCAAAGCTGTAAAACAGAAAAGAATCTTTTAGAAATTCACAAAATGAGGGGAATTGTTTTGGGATATAAATGATGGTTAGGCAAAATTAGGCAACAGTATGAGTTCTCAAATATCTTCATCACCCATTTCAGTAAAATAAATTGTGACACGCAAACTGAAACATGTACTTTCAACACCATTGGCAGTCTATCAGTTAACTCCGTGGTGATCAACTGCGGGTTTACCACAGTGTTTTAATGAGCAACTACAGTGATAACATTCTGTATTTATGACAAATATGTGGATCACCTGAACAATCACCATCTTCATGGAATCAGAGCTGTAAAACTGGAAGCATTTCCCACAGAGGATCCTGCAGTAAATTTAGAAATGAAGAAGTTTGAGAACAAAAGTCTCCTAGGATGGCTGCCTGAGGAAAAAAAGCACAAGTATAGCATGAATGTCCCCCAAATTTAGCCCAATGGTAGAAATGGGCAAAACGCTTAAGTAACTCATACAAAAACTAATCAAGCGATCAACTGGATTTAAAAAAAACAGTAAAATAGTAAAATAGCAACTATTTTTAAAGCCCTTTTTCATTAATTGCGAGCACAGAAAATGTGTCCTCATTTAAGCTTTTTAAAGCACTAACAGGATTAGTTACTTACCTGTAATCCTAGTTCTCATCCAGGGGTATACTCATCAAAGTCATAATCTATGAATAATCCCCGCCCACGTGCGGGATCCCGGAGCATATAGAAAATACATATATATACATATATATGCATATGTGAAAACATATACATGCAGCCTAAAAATGTTTCAAACATGGCAAAGCTGTAAATTACATAGGTTTGCATTGCAGTGCCCCCTAACCCATAAGGAAAAACGGAAGCACCAAGCCAATTGTCACACAACAATGCTTTATTGTCATAAAGCAAACCTGTAATTGCAGGCATTTGCCTGTAGGCTGCAGTAGAGTATCAAGAAACAAAGAAAACTGACACCTTGCCTTTAAGGCATTAGAGTAGGGGGACCGTGCCTTTAAGACCTGCAGGAAACCCCCTGCTCCCATGATGCACCACAGGTGGCAGTTGGGCCAGTTCTTTTTGACGGTGCACTCGCACCTGAGTAGATCTGCAACACTAACTTAAGGAGAAAAAATGTTCCTCCGGGGAGGTGGGTGGGTCGCTTATGACTTTGATGAGTATACCCCTGGATGAGAACTAGGATTACAGGTAAGTAACTAATCCTTCTCATCCAGGGGATACTCATCAATAGTCATAATCTATGAATAGAGTAGCAAGCCCATACCCAAAGTCTCGCGGACGAGCAGTTAAGCATTTAGAACATGCATTAATATCACATTAGCATAGCAGTTATGCAAACAAATTCCTCAAAGAGGCCTGCCCCACCTGGGCGTCGGCCTGTGCGTCTGAATCTAGGCAATAATGGCGTGTAAAAGTATGTACTGAGCGCCATGTAGCCGCTTTGCAAATTTCAGACATGGGAACGTTGCGAAGGAGAGCTACAGTTGAAGCTTTCCCTCGAGTAGAGTGTGCTTTTGGTCTACCCTGCAGAACCTTGTGAGACAGTTGATAGGACAAGGCTATACATGAGACAATCCATCTAGAAATGGACCTCTTGGAGGCAGCCAGCCCGGTATTCGTTGGACCGTAATTGACAAAGAGTCTGTCAGACTTTCTAAGCGAAAGGGTCTTAGCAAGATAAAATTTCAATACCCTCCGGAGGTCGAGAGAATGTAAAGCTCTCTCCGGGGGAGTGGTTGGCTGAGGAAAAAAGGTGGGCAACGTGATCACCTGATTAATGTGGAAGTCCGAGACCACCTTGGGCAGGAAGCTCGGATGAGTACGTAGCACCACTCTATTAGCATGGAAAACAGTGTAAGGTTCCTTGCAGCAGAGGGCCTGAATTTCACTCACCCTGCGGGCAGAAGTGGTGGCTACTAAGAAGGCAGCCTTCCAGGTCAGATGCTGCAAGGATGCCTTATGAATCGGTTCAAAAGGGGCTCCCATCAACTTAGAGAGAACAATGTTGAGTTCCCAGGAAGGGGTAGGAGACCTCACTGGTGGAAATACTTTCTTAAGCCCTTCTAAGAAATCATTGACTACCGGCATCTGGAAGAATGAGACCTGGGTAGGAGATTTCCTATAAGCTGTGATAGCAGCTAAGTGGACTCTGATGGAAGCGTACTTCAACCCAGACTTTGCCAAGTACAATAAGTAGGGGAGAATAACCTGTTCTTGACCCCGGATCGGATCAAGGGCGTTATCTCTGCACCAAATGCAGAACCTCTTCCACTTGAAGGCATAAGACTTCCTAGTGGAGGGTCTGTTTGCCTCCCGGAGGATGTTCATACAGTCCGCTGGAAGATCTAAGTGTCCGTATTGGATGAATTCAGGAGCAATGCCGTCAAGCGAAGAGAGGGGAGGTTGCGATGGAACACTCTCCCCTGGTCCTTGGTCAGCAAGTTCGGTAGGCAAGGCAACCTCCGGTGTGGCACCTCTGACAGCTGGAGTAGATCCGGATACCACCACTGACGGGGCCACTCCGGAGCAATCAGGATCATCCGAGTTCTGGTCCTGTAGAATTTCTGTATTACAGCTGGGATGAGAGGGAGAGGAGGAAAAGCGTACAGCAATGTCCGTGACCAGCTGATCAAAAGTACGTTCCCCTGAGATCCCCGTTGGGATGAACCTGGAGGCGAAGACGGGGCATTTTTTGTTTGCCGCGTCTGCGAAAAGATCTATGTCCGGTACTCCCCACAACCGGAAGATCTCTTGAGCGACGTCTTCGTTGAGCACCCAGTCGTGCGCTTCGACGAAGTCTCTGCTGAGACCGTCTGCCTGCACGTTCAGGGTCCCTGCCAGGTGAACAGCAATGATGGACAGGTCTCTCGCCAGAAGCCATCGCCAGATGGACTGAGCTTCCAGAGATAGGACTCGTGATCTGGTGCCTCCTTGCTTGTTCAGATAGAACATAGTTGTTGTGTTGTCTGTCTGAATCTGAACATGGTTGGTTTGGAGGGACGGATACAGGGATTTGAGAGCTAGATGGACTGCTCGTAGCTCCAAGAAGTTGATGTGATAACTCTGTTCGGTATTGGACCAGAGACCTTGTACTTGAAGCTGGCCCATATGAGCACCCCAGCCCTGCATGGAGGCATCTGTGACCACTGTCTGTGCCGGAGGCGCCTGATGGTAAGGGACGCCGTGAAGTAGATGGGAGCGTTTCATCCACCATCTGATGGAGTCTTTGGCAGCTTGGTGAAGACAAATGCGATCCTCCCAGCGGCCGGACCTCTGCGACCATTGATCTTCTAGTTCTTGTTGCAGAGGTCGCATGTGAAGACGTGCATTGGGTACAATGTAAATGCACGAAGCCATTGACCCCAGAAGTGACGACACTTGCCTGGCTGTGCGAAGTGCCGCGTTGAGAAGCGTGTGACATTTCTAAAGCATGGATGATAACCTCTCCTCCGAAGGACACACGCTAGCCTTTGCGGAGTCCAGAGAGGCGCCCAGGTAGTGAATCCGCTGGGTGGGATTGAGGACAGACTTTTTGTAGTTGACCTGTAATCCCAGCGAGTGCAGAAGATTGAGACAAAACGAGAGATGGCTCTGGAGTCGAGCAGGAGTGGAACTCTTCAGGAGCCAGTCGTCTAGATAAGGGTAGACGAATATCTTCCGTTTGCGGAGGAAGGCAGCTACCACCGCCATACACTTTGAGAATGTCCTTGGAGCCGATTTGAGGCCAAATGGCAGAACTCTATACTGATAGTGCAGACGAGAGATCTGGAACCTGAGAAATTTGCGGTGTTTCACTGAGACAGGAATATGGAAGTAGGCATCCTGTAGGTCGATGGCACACATCCAGTCCCCCTGGTGAAGATCTGATGTAGAGCCAGCATCCTGAACTTTTCTCTCCTGACAAATCCGTTGAGCAGACGGAGATCGAGAATGGGTCTGTACTCGTTGACCACTCCTCGTTTTTGAACAAGAAAGTACCGGGAGTATACTCCTTGATTTCTCTGTTGGAGCGGAACCTCCTCTATGGCGTTTTTGGAGAGGAGAGTGGCTACTTCGTCCAGTAAAAGCCGTTTTTGGATTTGAGGGAGGTACTGCCTCCGTGGGGATACCTGCAGAGGGGGAGACTTGAACCTCAGGAAGTAGCCATGCTGTACAATATTCAGCACCCATCTGTCTTTTGTAATAGCTTCCCACTCTGCCAGGTGAACACTGATACTTCCTCCTACCGGAGTGGCGAACGAGCGCGGAGGAAGTAAAATCTCACTGCTTTGAGGGCTGTTTGGTGGAGGACTGTTGCTGCTTTGAACTTCCTCTCCCTCTGCCACGGCCCCTTTGTTGAAACTGGGACCTCTGTTGATTTTGAGAGGACCATTGGGGTGTTTGAACGCGCTGATGAAAGGCACGCTTGCCGCCCTGCCGAAAGCGCTTGCGATATTCCTTGCGCTTTTCCAGTCCCACCGCTTTAACGGTGTCCAACTCCGCCTTCATTTTGGTTATTTGATCATCAGCGTGAGCCCCAAACAAAGATGACCCATTAAATGGCAGATTAAGAATCTTCTTCTGCGCATCAGGCTTGAGGCCCGTTAGCCTTAGCCAGGCTGATCGCCGAGAACATACGCCATGCGAATAGCCATGTGCGGCGAGATCGGAAGCATCAGCAGCCGCACTGATGATTTGATTGGCTACAATCCCACCTTCCTGGAGGATTTCAGTAAAATCCTGCCTGTCTTCTCTTGGCAGTTTCTCAACAAATCTGGAGAGGGAATCCCACAGAGAACGATCATACCGCCCTAGCAGGGCTGAAGCACTAGCCACTTTCATGTGGGAGGCAGAAGTGTTGCACATCTTTCTGCCATACGAGTCCATTTGCTTGCTGTCCTTCTCTGGGGGAACAGAAGACGACACGGAGGCAGAATGGGACTTCATGGCAGCTGCCACGATCACTGAGTCCGCTGGCGGGTCCGCCCTCAGAAACAAAGGGTCCTCCGCAGGAGCCTTATACTTTTTAGCTATTCTTGAAGGCACAGAGCCCACCGTAGCGGGGGTGAGAAACGTGGCCATAGCTGGCTCCAACAATCCTGGCACCAATGGTAGCAAAGGTCTGGGTGCTGACCGGTGATGCAATGTATCAAAAATGATTGAAGTGGGTGCCAGAGGGGTGTGCAGCATGATATTCAATTTCTGCGCACCTCTACCCAGGACGTCAGAGAAAGTAGTGATATCATCAACTGGGGACACTCGTGACGGAGGTGTAGAAGACAAGGTCGGAGAGTAGTCCCGGACCGAGGACCTTGTGGAGGAAGAACAGGTGGGGGATCTGGTGCATCGCCTCTTGTGGGGGCGGTCGCTGTGGTGAGCTCTGGACCGTGATCTGTGCTTTGAAGGAGATCTTGGCCTTCTGTGCGAAGAGGGACAGTCCCTGGATCGAGACCGGCGCGGAGAAGGCGGCCTTCGACTACCCTGTGGAGACTTGCTCCTGTGCGGAGAAATCCTGGAGGGAGAGTACGTGCGGGAATAGTCCGAGCCCAGACTTCTGCAGTCACCTGTACCCACACCCTCCAACCAGCGAGGAGAAAGTCCGAACTTCTCTGGTGCCTTAGGTGATCCTTCCGGAGAGATCTGCACGATATGCAGGCCTGGAGAGGATGATCGATCTCCAGAAGATCTAGATCTCACTCCTCTCTCCGTGGCCACTGCCGCTGTATCCTTTGACGTTGAACCCCTCGACGTCGATGACGTTTGTGTCACCATCGGTGCCAATTGCTGAGAATGGCGTTCAGCCCTCGATGGCGGTCTCGACGCCGAACGCCTACGGCGTGGCGGAGACATAGACGTCTATCTTCGTCGCCGAACAGGTGCTTGAGGTCGGCCTGATGACTTCGACGTCGACTTGGCGACCACGACGTCGACCTTCCACGACGTCGACTTGGTGACTTCGACGTCGACCTTTCATGTCGCCGAGTGGGGGTTTGTGTTGACGTCGAACGACCCACTCGCGGCGAGACGTACGTCGCCGCATCTCTCAACGCCGACCCCCTCGAGGGAGACGGAGAGTGTCTCGACGTCGACGGAAGCCTCGACGTTGACGGAGACAGTCCAGATCTCACCGGAGCCTGAAGGACAGCGCCTTGACGCCGACTTACTTCTTCGCGGCGGAGAATCTCGACGTTGAGATGAATCCCTAGACGCAGAAGTCGTCCTCTGCTTCTTCGACAGTACCTTCGACGTCGACGGCGAATCTCCTGGAACCTTGGTCTTTCTGGAGTCAGGAGAGGTGGTGTGTCGCCGTTTTTGAGATTGTGAAGCTGAAGAAGGTGGTTTTGAGGATGAATGGTCGCCTTCACGACGGCTTCTCTCCTTCTCCAGCTGGGCATGTAGCTTAATGCGCACTCTATCTTGCAGAGAGCGCTTGGAAAACTTCTGGCAGTGGGGGCACCGGTCAGGCTTGTGTGAAGTTGGCAAACACACAATACACACAGAGTGTGGATCCGCCAGTGCCATCTTATTGCCACAGGAAGGGCATTTCCTGAATAAAGCAGGCATTCTGACTGGAAAAAATATGATTCTTCAGGAAACCAGCAGAACACACCTTCAGGAGCCAGAAAATGTCAAAAATTCAGAAAAAATCCGAATTACCAAACTTTCAGTCAAAAAACTGAAGAGCTGAAGCTCCAGGATCCTCACAGAAGGAGCCGGAAAAAAGAACTGGCCCAACTGCCACCTGTGGTGCATCATGGGAGCAGGGGGTCTCCTGCAGGTCTTAAAGGCACGGTCCCCCTACTCTAATGCCTTAAAGGCAAGGTGTCAGTTTTCTTTGTTTCTTGATACTCTACTGCAGCCTACAGGCAAATGCCTGCAATTACAGGTTTGCTTTATGGCAATAAAGCATTGTTGTGTGACAATTGGCTTGGTGCTTCCGTTTTTCCTTATGGGTTAGGGGGCACTGCAATGCAAACCTATGTAATTTACAGCTTTGCCATGTTTGAAACATTTTTAGGCTGCATGTATATGTTTTCACATATGCATATATATGTATATATTTAGAATATCACCAAACTGCCCGTCCGGCAGTAGCAGGCATCCACAGCAGCCCAATCAGGACTCGAAGCAGTTTTAGATTATCTTATAATTTATTCCATCACCAAGGTAGGGGATACAAACGGTCTACGCGTTTCGGCGATGTGCCTTCAACTGGACCATATGTATATATATGTATTTTCTATATGCTCCGGGATCCCGCACGTGGGCGGGGATTATTCATAGATTATGACTATTGATGAGTATCCCCTGGATGAGAACTAATTTCTATCAGAAAAGAACAATCTTATTTGGAATATTTATAAAAGAAATGTTTTAGGTTTTACAGTTTTAATTCCATCAAGATGACAGAATGTTAGCCCTGTTCATTACAGAACTGTGGGAATGCAGGTAGCACGGGCACAGGTTCAGACAACAGAGGGTAGGAAAAAGGAATAGGGGCAGAGGAGGCTGACCACGCTGGGGATGGGGGAAGGGGAGCAGTGTTAGAAAAACGGACCAGACAGGGTGAATCTGAGGGGCAGTTGCAAAACAATTTACCACAGGGGCAGGAGGGATGGGCAGTGGCACCACAATGGAAAGTTGTGGGCAGGAGATAGTCGGCAGGGGCAGCAAGCTGACCACACAGAGCCGGCAGCAGGGGTGGTGGCAGCACAACAGACCACACTGGGTAGACGAGGGAGGGAAGTGGCAGCAAACCAAACCATGGAGTGCAAGAGGTAGAGGGCAGTGGCACGCACATGGACAACGGAGGACAGGGTGAACTGGGCAAGGGCAGCAAGCAAAACAGAGCAGGTGGGAGGGGCAGTGGCAGCACAACGGATTATGGAGAAGGAGGGAGGGGCAGAGGAATACACATGGAAAGCGGAGGGCATGGGAGACAAAACCAGCAAGCAGACCAAGAAGGGCAAGCTGGCGGGGCAGCCACAGCATAACAGATAATGAGGGGCAGGAGGAGCAGGGGCATGCCAACAGACCATTGAGGGCATAGGGGCATGGACTCGGACAACGGGGGTAGGAGAGAGAGGGGGAGGGGTAGTGGCGGGAAACAAGTTGGCCATGCAGGGCAGGTGGCAGGGGCAGTGGAAGCACCATGGCCCATCCAGGGTAACTGGAAGGGGGGTGGTAGCACAGCGGACCATGGAGGGCAGGAGGGAGGGGAAGTGGCAACACAACAGACCATGTAGGATAAGAGGGGGGGGAGGACCATGCACATGGATGACTGGGGGCACAGAGGAGGAAGGCGAGGGCAGCAAGCTGGCAATTCTGGGCGGGCAAGAGGGGTAGTGGCAACACAAAGGATCATGGAAGGGAGGGTGCAAGGACCTGCACATGGACAATGGAGGACAGAGGTTCAAGGGCAGGAACAGCATGCTGACCATGCAGGGTGGGTGAGGAGTGGCAGCACAACAGACCATTCAGGTCAGGCAGGCGGGGCGAACTCAAAACTACAGATCATAGAGGTTAGGAGGGATGGAGTAGGGGCACAGACTCGGACCATGGAGGGCAGGAGACAGGGCAGGCATCAGGGCTAGAGGTAGCACAAGGAGAACAGAGGGCAGGCAAGAATTGTGCAGGGTCAGCAAGCTGATCACGAAAGGTAGGAGGAGAGGGCAGAGGCACGCAGATGGAGAATGGAAGGCAAACTGGAGGGGAGCAGGGGTGGGGCAGCAAGCCGATCAAGGATGGCAGGCTGTTGGGGGATTAGCCATCAACAGTGTGTTAGTCTGTGGCAACAACCTACTGTGAATGGCAGAAGACTGAGCGCAATGGAGATGTTGGCTAAATATATTATACACCCTAGAATTTCATAAAAAACAACAAAGGTTAAATAGACATTATAGCCAAGTATGGTAATATATTCTTCCCTGACATTCAAAAACCCAGGATTTCAGTGGAAAACACAATGGTTAAACTGGGTATGGTAATAAGATCTTAGTTTATGTTAACAAACCCCTAGACATTCACTGAAAAAACAAAGATTAAAGTAACTTTATAGTTACAAACTAACGCTTAAACACCCCAAAAAAAACCAACAGAAATTAGCCAGTTGTAGTTCAGCGAGCTATTTATAGCCTCTGCCCCGCCATACATTGCTTATGACCTCACATATTACATCACTCATGACATGTTCAGTGACATCATTGATGATACCATTGATGACATATCAAATGACATCAATGATGATGATGATATCATCTAATGAGTGTAAGCCTTTGCTATACACTTATCACACTGAAATATATTTAGAAAGCTTCATTTACAACACATTTTCCTTACCTTCTGTACTCCTAATAGACGTAATTTTTGCAATGCGCTTGGCCTACTAAAGAGGTTTGTGTGTTAGAATAGTGTGGAGTTTCTGTTAGGAGAGTGTGTACTATGGGCTTGGCCACCTAATGGCACTGGCTGTGTGAAGAGGCAACGCTGATGGTGAAGATCCATGCACACATTGAGGGCTGTGCATCATAGCGACTTGACATTGAATGGGGCTTGGGTGTCTGGAAGGAGTGTCCTATCCATCAAGTGTTGTGCGCAAGTTGAAGGCTGTGAATAGTAGGGGTTTCTGCACCAAATAGTGGTGTGTGTGTGTGTGTGTGTGTCCGTGTGTGCACAGGGGTGTGTGTGTGTGTGTGTGCGTGTGTTTGGCTTGGACCTAGTGACATCAACGTAAAGAGTAGTGCGCAGGGTGAAGGCTGTGCATTGTAGGAGAATAGCCACCTAATGGGGCTTCTGGGTCTGAAAAGATTGGACTCTCAGTAAATAGTTGTGCACAGTGGTCTCTTCACAAAGAGCTGAACAAAGGAAGAAGAATGAGTGTAGGAGGGGCTTTCTACGTAATCTTGTACGTAATGGTGTTTATGTGTAGAGAGAGTGGGCTATAGTATAATTATTTTACACAAGCATATATCTTCATGTAATTTATGCTTTACATGATTCAGAGCCATGTAGCAGTTGTTTATATACTTGAAAGGCTGCACTAGTTTGTACGGTACAATGGATTGCAATAGGTTGAATGATGCCCTCAGTGATGTCATCAATGTCATTTGAGATGTCATCAGTGATGTCATTTAACATGTCAAGAGTGATGTAATATGTGAGGTCTTAAGCCGTGCATGACTGAGGCGCAAGTTATAGTTAGCTCGCTGAACTACTACTGGCTTTTTTGTTTTTTTAAGCATTAGTTTTTTAACTCATTTCAACACCTAACTATAACATTTGTTTTTAATTAATATAGTGCACTCCCGGTGGCGAGCCCACTGGAAAAAAAATCACAATATTCCCCTCTACGTGTCGCAAGGAAAGTTGAGTGCACTCCCAGCTGCAGGTGCAAAAATTATTTAGCAGAACTGGACCTACCACCTTGGCCCTTAAAGAAAAGAATCTTTGAACATCTGAAAGTTAATAAAAACAGAGTGAATATCATATTAGAGGCAGTAGCGACTGCTACCAGGGAGTAGTGGTGGTGGTGTTAAAAAAAAGAAAAGGGGGAAAAAATAAAGAAAAATCCACTTATCTTCCCCGCTGCCGGCTCTCCTCCGTCTTGTTCGCCAACGATGCAAGCAGGAACAGGAAGCACTCAGGCTCCCTCCCCTAAGCCAATCACAATGTAGCGTTGTGATTGGTCTGAGCGTCATGGTTCGGCACTCAGACGGGGACCGGGAGGCTTTGTATGTTCCTCGCCAGGCTGTGTAATGCAGCCTGGTGGAGAACATACAAAGTGCGCATGTCTGTTTGGCCAGCCTAAGATAGCCAGCAAAACAGTCATGCACACTTTAGAGTGTGCTTTCCACCCGCACTTTTACAGCACACTACAATAGTGAAAAATAAATGATAATAACAATGTTATTATCATTATATTTTTCTTGTGGGGGAAACACTCCTCCACCTTGGCGAAGGTGCCACCACCGATTAGAGGGGCAATGGAACAACAGCCCAGTTGAAAAAAGGAGAGCCATAGCATGTTCTTGATCTTGAATCTTTCAACCTACTGTGGCTTAACAAAGACTATATATTAGAAGGGCATTGGACGTTGTAAGCTGAATGAGTATAGATTATATGATACAGGGAGTGATTATAGAACAGCAAGAGGTTTGTATGATATTAAATAATTGCAAATAAGATGAATATTTACACAAATATACGATGGTAATTTTAAATTGAGACATACTAAATCATGAAAATCATGACACAATTTCCTTGAGCTAGAGTAGTAAACACTCTTGGGTGAAATGATTTAAATATCTTAGCTTCCACTTCTGGGAGCAAAAAGTAATCTGAATTCAAGCTAGCCTGAGAGATGATGGGTGATACCCTGAAACCGGTCCAAGGATGCTTGTTTTCTGTCCATGGGAGACCTGGCTCGGCAGTTCAGGCTGCACTGTTCCCATGAGGAGCTGGGTAATGATTGATTTGCATATGGCTGGGTCTGAACTGGGGTGGCGAAGTGAGCAAAAGAAAGATGATGGATTCGACCCAGATCTGTGACTGGGGGTGAGTGTCTGAAAAGCTTCAGTGCTCTGTCCATCATCTCCTTGTGTTTGCTTTGTTCACCCTAAGTTGGCAGAGAATGTCCAGATGTGGGTCTCTTGCTCACTTTGCCAATGGATTCAAGCTAGCCTGGCTGATGAGGGGTGTTACCCCGAAACCGGTCCCAGGATGCTTGCTTCCGGTCCAGGGAAGACCTGGTTTGATAGTTTGGGCTGTACTGTTCCCATGAGGAGCAGGGTCAAGAATGATTTGCATATGGCTGGGTCCAAACTGGGGTTGACATGGCAAGCAAAAGAGTAGTGCAAAATTAAGCACACCAAAAGCAGTTAGCTAGCTTTTGCAAAAGATATTAGAACCAGTTTGACGTAAGTCAGAATTTTAAAAAAGTTGTAGCGTGGAATGTGAAAAAATATGCATTGAGATTCTCTCCTTCGGACAGTACCCTAAAGCGTTCCTAAACATAGTGCCATAAACATCCCCTGCTGATCACTGTTTATGTACAAAAGCAGATTAGAATAAATACAAGCCAAGCCTCGATTTCGATATTTAAACTGCAGCTTGAATTTTTCTCCATCTCCTGTCTTTCCTCTTAGCTGCTGACTTTGGTAGCAAGAATTGTGATATCAGAACTCAACTGTCATAACTTATTAAAGTGGAGCAGCTATGCTATGTAATTTCTTTATTACAGGCGACTAGAGACCTCACAAGTCAACTGTAATAAGAAAACTATAGACCGGCTTTCATACGGGGATGGCAGGCTCCCATGTAACATAAGGTCATTATACTCTTTAGTGACTTGCAATATCCTTATACAGTACAGTAGAGGGTATTTTTTCATTATAATACATAGCAACACAATTACCGTTTCTCGAAAAAATCTTCCAACCGTGATCTCTTGTTCCTTCCCATGAAAGAGAAAATATGACTGCACATATGTAGAATAAAGGTGAAGTCTGAACTGCAAAAGTAAACACACCAATATGCAGCTAGTTACGTGTTACCAAAACAGACTTCCTGGAGTTCAATATAAATCACTTTCAGAAAGGACTGTAGTTTTTAATGTGTGGTAACTGGTACAAGGAACCCTGCTTTTGAGTAATGGAATCAGCCCTGTAAAAAAAGTGCTAATTCAAATGTCACCTTTCAGCTAGTTACTGGCATGTCAGGGAAACATGTTCAGAGGAGCTGAGAAGCTAGCTCTCCAATTCTTTGTTTAAAGAGCACCTGAAATTCTGCCCCATGTCCTGTCTTTGCATTCTCTCTTTTAAGAAATGACTGAGCTACTTTACTATACGAAAAATGTTAGATATCATAGAAGGCGTAGCCCGTGCAGGTAAGAACGATGGGGCAGAGTGTGTGTGGGGGGGGGGAGGGGGGAGGGATGGGAATTCAATAGACAACAAGGGAAAAGTAATTATTTATTTAATTTTCCCTCTGCAGCGTCTGTCGAAACCCCCTCCCCTTCCCGCCCCACTGCTCTTACCTGCACGGGCCACTCCTGCATCATAGTGCTATGTGCAGGGATGAACAATGTGGTTTGGAAAAGAGATTGGACAGCAGTCTGAATACATATTGGAATCAAGTTGAGCAAGGAAGTTTAGGAGTTGTCTTTTGTGAGAGTGGACTCAGAGCATGGATCCAAAGAAGCTATAGAACATCAGTTCTGGAAAATAGGAAGGTCTGATAGGTGGAGTTTCAGCAAAACAATTTGGGGCATGTTTACAAGCTCCTTGCAACACTTTTGCGCTGCCGTTGCATCACTTTTAAGACGCAACGGCGGCGTAAAAAAATGCGGCCAATTTACAACGTGACGCATCTAGGGAGATGCGTCACGTTGTAAAGTCCTGCGTGACATTATACCAGCGTCAGGTATAATGTATGCAGGGTAGACGTTCCCACACAGGAAAGCCTCGTAAAAGTGACGCAGTGAAATCTACAAGATTTCACTGTGTGACTTTAAGGACGCCACTGCATCAAAATCTTCCAGCAGGCGTAAGGAGTGACGCAGTGTTTTGGGAATAGGCCCGAACACGCATTGCTGGAGTTGCGTCGTGCTTGCGACACAACTCCAGCAATGCGTGACTTTTCCACCAACAGATGCGTCAGAATTTCTGATGCATCTGTCAATCCTTGCGCCACATTGTAAATACGGCGCATCTATGGTGGTGCAAGGGTTTTTCGCGCAGGGAAACTGACGCATCCATAAAGATGTATCAGTTTCTTGTAAATCTGCCCCTTTGAGTTTCTGAATCATGGGCTGGCACAGGTCATATTGGACCTCGAGCAAGGAAATGTCTCGGTAATTATGTATTATTTATATCCAGAAATTTTCATTGGCTGTGTAAAATCACACGTATTCCATTGAGAATTTGGGTTTGTAGAAACATGTCAATGCTTGTGTAATGAATCGAGAGAGCTCTTCTCTCCAGTGAGCATAGCAGTTATTAATTATTTCATGTTGATACTAGAGGAATTTGTTGAGAGATGAAGAGTTTGTTTTCTTGCACAATTTTGAAAGGCGTGCAGGGATAGCGCCTGGATCTGATAGCTGGAGGGAGGAGCTCAGGGGGAACCAATGAGTGAGCTGCTCTTCATACAAGACTCCTAAGGCACACCAAATAAGGTGTGAGAATTTCCTTTGAGGCTCTTGCATTGCAAGGAGATAATTGTCATCCTCGGGTCAGTTATTCAACACCTGTCTAATTTGGTATTTATGACTCTGGGAGCAATGTGAAAAGGTGAAGCGGGGTTTTATGACCCTTGGGTTACAGATTTAGAATGTAATGGAATGTCGACTTATGAATGATTAGCCAGTTGCAGCCGTGCTCTTTGGTCTGTGGTCTGTGCTCTGCCGGCAGCTTTCTTCACAGCATGAATAAAATACTCAAAGATCCTTGCCTGCGTCTTCTTTCAAATACTAAAAGAGTGGTGCAGGCCAAGTCGTGTGTTGTAGTGCTTGAAGATGGGAAATGGTGGAATGAAGAACAACTGTCTCTTCAAACCACAGTACCCGAGTTGGAAGGTAATTCGATCTTGGAACCTCAGAACATTGCTGATAGGTCCTAGAAAACCTCATCGGGCAGAAGACCCTCCCGTGAAATTTCATGATTATGTGTAATCTTTATAGTAAATATTATTTACATGGTATATCTCATATTACAACTTTTCCTAATATTTATTTAGTTTTCTGTTGATCTGTTCTATTGGATAGGTTTTATTTAGAAACCATAATTGTGTAGGGGGATGATGTGTTAGGTTACAATTCTAGAACTTCTAATGGAATGTTGACTTATGAACGGGTAAGCGGTGCTCTCTCATTCAGCTTGAGTAACATACTCAAAGATGCTAGCCTAATTCTTTCTTGAAGAGAAGGGCCTGTCAGATGTGATTGCTGTGTCTACTTGTTTTTCTATGGTGTTACTTCATTAGTGTTCACAAGGGTTAGACGTGTGGATAGCGTATCATATGGAGCGAATCGATTTTCTCCATGGGTAACATCATTTGTATGTTTCAAACCTCTCCTTAAAGACTGTGGGGCATATTTACAAGAACTGACATATCAGCAACGATGCGTCACATTTCTGGCACCTGCCACAAATGCCCTAAGAGCACCAAATGTACAATACAGTGCTGATTCACGGATGCGTCGAAAATTCTGACCCATCTTTTGGTGCTAAAGTGACTCATTGTTGGAGTTGGTCGTAAGACTGCTACAACTCCAGAAATTCATCAGAACACAGAGGCAAGTCCCATGTTAAAAGCCCTGTGTCAATTCCTAAGCCTGGTTTGAGAAGGCATACGGATTTTGATGCAGTTAAGTTGCAGAGTGGCGCAGTGAAAAGTTGTAAATTTCACTGCGTCAGTTCTACGTGGCATTTAACATGGGAATGTGTACCATACATTTATTATACCTGGCGCAGGTATAATGTGACGCAGGCCTCTACAAGCTGATGCATTGAGCCCCAATGCATCAGTTTGTAAATTCGGAGCAGTGTGGAGCACTGATTGTGCCCGCCGCTGCGTCAAAAAATTATGCTGCGGAAGTGATAGCTCCTCGTAAATATGCCCCTGTGTGTTTTTTCCATGGGAAGTTTCATTAGGAATTTGGGGCCAGATGTACAAACATTAGGAATACCATTTTTCTGATTTCAGTTTTCTCCTAATTGCAATTAGGAAATCTGTTTCCAAATGTGTGAATTTTTGTATTCACAAATACTGATTCTTAGTAGATATAAAATCGACCAACCTCATGATTATTAGTGAGGTAGATCACAAATTACGACTCATTAGGAATTACCACCATCAAAGGGATGGAGGCCTGTTTGGGTCAGCATACCACCATGTCTGTGATTGCTTTTTAAATAAAGCAATTTTTTTTTTTTTTAATGCAGCTAGTTTCCGGGATCGGTTTATAAAAAAGAAAATGAAACGTTTCAGTTTCTTTTTATAACATTTGCAAAGGAGAAGTGGTCCCAACGGGATCTCTTCCCATTTGAGAATGGGTTACCACCACTTTTAACCTGGTGATAAGGTATTACAATTTTGCGACTGGAATTAGTATAGTGTGCATTACTGTTTTACCCCAGGAATTCGGTCATAAAACAGCAATGCACACTATACTGATTCGGTATTTGGAAGGGGCGCCCTAAACACACTGCAACCAAATAATTAATCTGAAATGCTAATTGCAATTTGGTAACAGTTTACCAAATTACATTTTGCCTTATGTGCATTTGAAAAAGCATTTTTGCGGTCGTGCCAGGTTTTGCGGCTACAAAAATGCTTTGTACATGTGACCCCTTCATCCTTCCTCACACTGTGTTTCCTACCTATTTAATAACCTCAGAGTCTTCCCCACCCCAATATATAATGAGGGGTGTCTGTGCCACAATGAGTCACTAGATGTTAGTTGCTTGATGTACTGAAACTGTGTTTGTGTGGCTTCACAATTTCCTTTCACCTTTACCTTCACATTGATGTACAGATTGTTTTCTGGTCTCCATGTCTCTGAGACTTTATCATCAAAAACTTTATTTCAGGTGTCGTAGACACACATAAAAAGTACAAACAGATTTAGAAAAACAAATATACAACATCTAATAAAATAACAGAGTTTCAGCATCAAACTGCAGATTTTAAAAATGCACCGACTGCAGAGCAAATAAATTCTTAAGCAAGCATCTGAAACAAACAACACAAGGCCGCACGACATTTTTTATAATTGCACTTTCTCAATAAGGGTCCTCAAAAGGCACTGCAAAAGGCTCAAATAATGTGAAAAATAAGGTAAAGTGCAACAAAGTTTGGTTGGAAACACCATCACAGGGACAAGAGCAAATATATTAATAAGACAAAATTGCCCTGAGGGGAAACATAATAGACTCCTGGCACGCTGCAGCCTGTTCTCTCATTCCTAGTTTTCTAGCCAAGGCCTCGCGCAGTTGTCTAATACCAGAGGAACAGGGTGCGCCCATAGGGTTGTCTTAACAGCACTATAGGCCCCCGGGCAAAGAAGTGCACTGGGCCCTGCCTACACAACCACTCACAGGAATAAAAATGTTTAATGGAAAACTAGTGTTAAATTCTGGTGTGCATGGGGCCCCTATGCTCGTGGGCCACCCGGGCAACTGCCCAGCGTGCCCATGCATTGAGACGGCACTGGGCTCCAGACCAACCCAGGGCTACTGCCGACAAAGGGGCTCGTGTTTTTAACAGCAGCACAAAACAGTATATGACTCCATAACTTGATCAGGACTAGTTGTGGCACCGAGGCAGATCATAAAAGTGCTGAGGTTTGGGTTTTTTTTTCTTCTGAAAATAGAGAAGTGTTAGAAAAGATGCCATTAGTCTCAAAAAGTTATGCTGAGGGTCTGGCTCATGTGTAGAATATTGCTGCTTACGAAATATTTGAAAAGCCAATGTGACAAAAATATATCATCTATAGTAGAAGCACAATCACGCCCAAAATAGGCAGGTAAAGCTGTAGTTATGGACTTGTCTATTTCTTGTGTATTGACTAACCCCTGGATCAGTGTAAAATGACAGCATGATTCCCCTTGGCAATCTGCTCATAGTGCCAGGTGCTGGAATGTCACTGCGGTGAGCATTATAATTAAGGCTCCCTGATTTTTACAGATAAATACAGACAGAAAACCATTTATTTTCCTGTCTGTATTTATTTTTAAATGTGGATAAAAACGGAAATTGAGTTGTTTTTGAGTGATTCTAAATGCTGTCAGTCATGACTGCCAGGCCAATAATAGTGCAGATTGACAGGCAAGGGGGTTAAAAACACATAGGGATTTTAGTAAAGAGCCTTAAACAGCAGTAGATTTGCACAACATTGATACTAAAATTTACATATTTCCTTACAAGTACGTATTTTACCATCTGAGTGTGTATATATCATTGAATACTGTCTGGCATTCAGGCACGAGCGCACATTAACTGGTTAAATAAATGCAGATATATACACATTTCAGCTTCATCTTTTCACAAAACCTAAAATAAATATTGATAAATACAGGTAAAATTAGCACCAATAAAAATATGGATAAATACACACAGAAATGACAAAAATATAAATTCCATAAAACCCAGAGCCCTAATTATAATCACCACAAGTTATTATATTAAAAACATTCTTATGGGACAATAATTTGTCCACAATGTGGACAGAGTTTGGATTATTTTGATTTCCAAAATCATCATTAAAGAAGTTAATTAAATAGAAATTAAATTCATACATACCCCTCACACAAAAAACATATTTGACAAACATTCCTACTGAACTCAATAGGAGTAGTTTTCGAGTTCAGAGAACGTTTGAACCAAGTTGTGAGCCTTGTCTTTGCTGGCCCTGAGTCTGAAGAAACAACTGAGTTAGAATAGCATAAAAAGCCATCATTAAACACAGGGGTAGTACACACGTCTCCTGAATCAGGATTACATCAAAGCTAGTAATCGGAGAAAAGCCATGCGGATTGTTTTCACTTTGAGGGTAATGCTGCTATGGTTCAACTAATGAAATTAAGTGAGTTAGAGGGGATCCTTGTGCCTCAAGCCACCCTTGTTACATCAGATTTAGGCAGGGAAGGTATATCTGCGTCAGAACAGATTGGGACCAGAGGAGGATCGAGTCAATCTGCTTCAACCACATTCGCAATCACAATCAATTCTGGGTCAGATATATGATGGATTTTTGCGACTCACAAAAATTTGCGACTCGCAAAATAGTGTTTTGCGACTCGCTATTAGGAAGGGGCCTTCCCTTCCTAATAGTGAGCCCAAAAGCTATGTATGACTGTTTTGCAACAGCAATTGCGGTCGCAAAACAGTTGTAGTTTACCACCCTTCACAGAAGGGTGGTAAACCACTCTCAAACGGGAAGGGGTTCCCAGGGGACCCCTTCCCCTTTGTGAGTGGCTCTAAAAATATGTTTTGAGGGCAGGCAGTGGTCCCAGGGACCACTGCCTGCCCTTAAAAAATGAAACAGAAAAGTTAAATTTTTATTTTTTAAATGCAGTCCGTTTGCCTTTATGGAAAACGGGCTGTATTAAAAAAAACTGCTTTATTGAAAAGCAGTCCCAGACATGGTGAACTGCTGACATCAGCAGCCATCCATCGCCAGTGGAGTGGCAAATTACGACAGCCTCATTAATATGCATGAGGCATGAAATTTGCGACCCCATTGGGAATCGCAAACAGTATCTCAGACACTGTTGTACATCCCAATTTGCGACTCGCAATTGCGTGGTCGTACATCTGACCCTTTGTGCACTGACATCGAGACCTGGTGGAAATGAAAGTTAGAATTGCAATCTACAGAGTGGATATTAAGCGCAGCTGGTCTTTGGGTCAAATGTACCACTTGGGTCAGAGGTCTATAAAAAAAACACAAGCAGTAATGCAGAAATGCAACTGTGTTTAGAAGTAGTTCATGCTTTGTAAAGTAACATATTTTGGACATAGATGGGATTTCTGAAATTTATTACGACACAATCCCCACCTGACGACTTTATTGAAAGACCAACTCAGGGAACTGAAATTATTTGATTGCTATTGCAAAGGTCCTTATGTGCAGACAGCCAGTGAATGGCTTCATTCAGAAGTTGAAACAGTCGCTGATATGAACGATATCAGTCCCAGGATGCATCGCGCCATGTGAGATCAAAAATCATCGTATCCAATGTTTAATCGATAATCCATAGTTTTATTATTTGTAAAACTGAGGTTGCAGAACGAGGTGATTTCGATATTCAAAAGCCTGCATAATGCCCAATCGCCTTTAATACAGCTTGTCGAAATACCCAGTTCAATTAACGATTGTGAAAAGTATCATCCAATGCATTTCGGGCCATGACGGCCCTTCGTCAGGGATTCTTTTCTGAAAAAATATTAATCAAATGAATTGACATCAGTATTTTGTAGACTAATTACAACGATCGACATTATACACCATTTGTGATTGTTGAATAATTTGTACAATATCACTTTCCCTTTAAAACGTAGACTAGCGCTTTTAACATGTGTTACCAAGTAACCTATCCTACACCATCATTATGGGAAGTTCATGGAAAGAATCACTGCCCAATCAAAATTACAAAGATAAGGTCTGCTGTTCCTCAAGGATCAAACAAACTAATGTTTGATACCTTCATATTCAAATGTGCACACAGCACTTCCCGCTTTACTCTTCTAATGATAACACTTTCGCCCACGTGTGGAACGGAACTTATTAACGACGTGACCACTCCCACATTATGGCTCAATTGCTTGAGCAAGCCTGTAAAAACTTCAACTCCCATAACCCTCCAATTTTGTCTATAGAACTCTAGCAGTTCTCGTGTAAATGTTAATTATAACAAGCCTCCTTGGTAACTCAAAATGTCCCGCCCTTCCCTAGAGTATAAGAAATTGCACCATTTAAATAACAGTTATATAAAACATCAAACGGTGTCAACACATTCATTTACAATAATTAGCAGCGGATGTTCAAATACTTTGTGGCAAAAAAGTTTGATAATTGACATAATTAAAGTTCCGTCTTTTTGTAGTACATTTCGCGATGCATCCTGGGACTGATATCGTTCATATCAGCGACTGTTTCATTGTTTATTCGGCGCTTTAGGACGTAGTGCAAGCCAGGATTGCTCCCCTCTAAGGATTACCTTTGGATTAAATGAGTAGTAATAAGGAGTGCGGGACCAAGATCTTTTTATACTTTTTATTCATTCAGAAGTTGGTTGTAGCCCTCACGTTGACCACCATTTAGTATGGCACATTGGTCAAAAGTACACCATACGGGCATGCAGTGGGGAATGCAGAGGGGGTAGGTTAAGAAAGCCGGGTATATGAGATGATTTGGTGCCATTACAATCAGAGAATTGATCCATACCTGAACTTCATTTGTGTGAGGGAATGGTGAATCTGCAGGCAAGTATGGTCATCTTTTTAACTCCACCTCTAGACTCACCTGACAGACCTTCAGAGTTTATGGAAGTGTTAACCCCCGCACAAGCTGAGTTCAAGGAACAGGGCCATGATCCAGAAGATACACCGGAAGTGACTGGTAACAAGGAGGCTGCATCTTTTTTGGTCAGCAAGTGGCTCAGCTTAAGTTCCGGAAGATCCAGCCTATCACGAATGGGAAGCAATGGTCCCAAAAGCCGAGGACCAGAACCAGATTAGGTAGCATGCTGGGTGACCGATCTTAATATAGACCGCCCTCATTGTTATTTTGGTCCTGTGAGAAACAGTCAACCTCCCCGAATTGGATGGAGCCTGGCAGTTGACACACACCCTTCTTAAAGATATATCACGAGGAGCAGCTACTCTACCCCCACCTTACTGACAGGATAGGGACTTCCCATCCCAGTAATTTCACTCACATAGGGGGGTTCAAATTTTGCCCTGAAGAAAGTCCTGGACCTTTACGGCCTTTTTGGACTGAAACATGTCGGCACTAGGGTCCTAGGACCATAACACTCCAATAAAGACCCATTTTAACTTATTTTAATGACCCAGACAGACCCAAGAATAAAGGGAAACCGGGGATCTGCCTGAGGTATTTTATTAAGTAAACCCCCTCTGTCTTTGACATATTAAAAGAGCTCCCAACACTGTGGTTGAGCCCACCCAGACTTTTAGGGGTCTGGGTGACCCGATGATGAAGCATGACACCACTAGGGTGTGTGAGGGTAACTTAAAGAAAAACTTTTTTCCCCCACAATCATGGTTGGGTTAGGTACAACCTTTATTTAAGAATTGTCACATCTCCTCTTCCCCTTAATTCAATTAATTCTTCTGACCCCCTTTATGGGCCTATTAGTACCACCACCCAGTGAGTGGTCAACTAGAGTATCTTTTGTGAATATAATTACTTGTAGGGAGGATATACTCTACTTATAACCACCTCTCATACCCTTTAGGTAACTGGAATCTTCCAGTACCTTGTTGTGTTTAAAAGCAATGGTCCCCCCATAAGAGCATGCATCCTGTGAAAAATCTGTCCATAACATCTGGCAGGGCAGATGAGTGGAGAGTTGACTGACCCATTGTTTCTGTGATTTTACCTGACTTTCCAGCAAGCTGACCCCTGCTTCACAATCCCCTCTCTTGGTGTTTTACTACGGGTTCAATAGGCGAGGATAACCCAAAGAGATAGACCCTGCAATATAAGGCGAGTCAGAAGATACAATTGCATTGCTTGCAGTGCAAGCACTCTGGGTATCAACACAAGAATCTTCACCTGGAGAGTAGTCTAAGGGGCAAAGACACTTCCTTCTAAGACAACCTCCTCTCAGTCAGTTCAATCTCTTTTGAGATGAACCCCTACAGCCCGCTGCAGAAAACGATAAATGGCTTTCTCTCTAGTAATCGGAGAAACGATGGCTCCTGGCCTTGCGTTCACACATGTCAATGACGGGATGAGAGAGGGGTGGCCTGGCCAAGCCTCTGTCAGGCACTAACAGGCACTAACAGGCACGCACTGGGCCCAGTCTTGTCCCGTGCCTCGTCTTAGTGTGACCAACCGTCCGTAATTTTCACAAACTCTGTAAATTATCCCTACCATCTGTTGTCCGCGATTGATGTCTTAATGGCCGGCATTTGTCCATAATTTTAGCTAAAGAATAAGAGTTAGTTTCCACAATAGAGGTTCCCCAGCTCAAGTGGAAGGGAGGGAGTCTCCTGTATTGCATTCGGGAGGGAGGGGTAGACAGCTAAAAGAAATGAGTGTTCTTGTCATGGTGTCTGCTTCCCCAAAGAAATGCAAATGAGTGCAATTGGTTAATTGGCAAACGTTAAGGCTGCTTGGGAGGCGTTAATTGATGAAGTCACGTGAAGGTTCCTGATGACACAGACATTTTATTTTGAGAGGGTGCCGTGCATTTAATGGAGAGTTATAAATAAAATTGAACTTTTATCTTTATTTTAAATTTATATGTGCATTCAGTGGCAGCCTGTAATACTGTGTATAATGTACATTTAAAATAACACGCACTGTGCCTTCAAGGACCACTAAAAATATACAAGTCACTTTTCCCTGCTGCACCAAACAGGATTCAATTCTTTGGGCCTCTGTTTGCACACATATACCTATGGGGATTGCATTAACCAATTTAGGTTTCATAACATTAAATAGTGCATTTTCCACTGATTAGTTTAGCTTTTATATATTTTTCAGTTAAGCTGAGTGTTATTTTATATCTAGTTACCTGACAGGGAGAGATCAACAAAATGGTTACAGGATATTTTGCTCTTTTTAACCACATCTTTGATTCCACCGGCGTGCTCACCTACCCATCCCCATGGCAGTATTCGTACATTTTTTTTATGCACTTCAACTGCTGCATTGAATAGATTTGTGATGGGCGTATGTGTTTGCAATGTAAATCATATAACAAACACCATGTAAAATGCAATCAAATTCGAGAGAAGTGTATTTCCGATGGCATGTGCAGCCTTGGCATTAATACGTCACGTTGAAGTCTATTAAATCAAATACAATCTGTTTTTGTACAACTGTTATTCGGAATTCACGAATTTGAAAGTGCTTTCATACGCATTAATGAAAAAAAAGAGTTTTGGTGAAGTAAAATATTTGCCTAAGATCACACAATTTAAGCAGGAGAGCCACGATTTAGTCTGTTTTTCTAATTTAACTCTGTACAAATCAGCCAGGAAATGCCATTTGTCTTTCCTTATGTTAAGGTTTTGTGTTTACTTCTTTGTATATTTTCTGGCAGTTTTTGTATCCTGTAAACTCGACCCCAAGGTTTTGGAGCCCTTTACATGAGCACCACTTACATTCCACAAAGTCACATTAATTGTTTATAGGGATGGGGAGATTCAGTGGTTTGCCCAGAATCACCGGATGTTGTGTTGATGCTGAGACTCAAACCTGGTTCCCCATTTTCAAAGTCGGCAGCCCTGTCCCTAAGGCCACTTCCTGGGAGAGGAAATGAGGCAGGCAGAAGCCACATGAAAGCTCGGCTCATTATGGGCTTGAGGTTCCAACAGGAGCTCGAGCCAGGCTTCAGGCTCAAGCTCCTGTTGGAACCTCAAGCGTCCGCACGTCTGCTTGGCATAGCCAATAGGTCTCGCTTTTGGGACCTTATAAGTATTTAGTTATGCAACTGTTGCATGACTAAACACTTATAAGGTCCCAAAGGCGAGACCTATTGGCTATGCCAATTCTTGTTTGTTTTAGATATTGTGTCAGATTAACATTGCCTTCTGGTTTTAAAGAGGATTGAGAAAAATAAATTAATCTAGACAGTGGCGTAGGTGCACTATGTGTGACCGGGAGGCCTTGTTCAAATCCCAGATGTCCTGCATGGCTAAATTGTGTGATCTTAGTCAAATCAATTTACTTCACGAGTCTAATTTACTTGATAGTGACATTCGTGAGCACCTTCAAGTAATTCAGTTTAAGGACTGTGTACAAAAAAATCACATGTATGTTTTATTAGCCTGGAATGTTTCACCATCCATGACAATAATATTGTCCATATGTAAGGGACACTAGATAATTGGTTCACTTTGTTTACTCCTAGTGTTGTCAAAGGGGAGGGTTAAAGAATGTTTTAAAGTTCATGTTTAGAAATCTTTACTTCAAATCAAGGTCAATGCAATGTTGTGATCTAATGCACTTAACTGAAACACTACCGTATGTTTTTAAAAATGTTTTATTGTTGCATGCCAACAAGAGGTTACATAGCTTGATAATATCCAGGTCTGTAACAATAGATTCCATCTTACAATTACAGAAGAACAGTCCTGGGCTATCTATGAAGAGTTCGCATACAATTTTTACTTTGTTTCTGTGTAACAAACTGACCCATGGAACACTGTCCCTACTCGCCCACCTGACCAGTTGCCGTTGCTTTAACTATCAGCGTAGAGAAGCAGAGCAATGAACCCTGTGGTGCTTAATAGAAAGTGTTCTAGAGGGGAAATCCTGACAGCAGTCGAAGATAGGCGCCCTTAAATCACTGCCTTTAGTAGTTTCCTAGATGTGGCAAGAATACCTACTGTATACAAACCAAGAATGCATGTGTCGGGTGGTTTATGGAGGGAGAGTATCATCTTTGGTGCAGTTTTTAAGCTCTCTATCAAAATATTCCATGCATGAACACTAAAATATTTTAACAGACCGGCTCATTTCTCCCTGTGTAACAAAGTTCTCTCACGTCGAAAACAAGAGAGCAAGACCTTGGCCCAACTTATGAGAGCCGGAGGAAGTGAATCCTTCCAGAGCAGAGTAATATTGCATTTTGCTCGAAGAAGAGCCAGGTCGAGGAACTTGGTGGCGGGTTTCTCGAACATAGGATGGGAAATATGCCCAATAGGACCACTTCTGGGAAATTCGTTAGTACACGATCCATCATGGTCAATAGCACCTAGAGAACTCTCTGCCAGTATGAAAGAAATGTGGGGCAAGATCAAAGCATATGAAGCAAATCGGCACCTAATTGCATACAGCGAAGACATGCAGCTGCAGTTCCTGGATATATCTTGTTAATTGGGACAGGTGTTAGGTAGGCTACATTAAGAATATTACATTGAATATTAAATTAAATATACTTAAAACAGGCGCGTGGGATACTACGTGGGGATATTTCAATACTTTAGCCCATTCCAAATCCTGCAGCGGTTTGGCCATGCCAGTCTCACAGTTAGCTCTGTACTGGTCTCCATGTTGCAGGAAAGCTCAGTACACCCTTCTTATCATTTTGTTGCTAGTCCCTATGGTGTAGTGCTTTTGTTAAACCTCATGTGGGGTTGGTGCTAGGTGGCAGATGTGAAATAGGACATGTAATGATTGTTTAAGGTGTTCGTAAGAAAGGAATTGACCCGGGTGAAGAATCTAGTCTGGCATAAGGGATTGGAAATTTAGTAACCCACTGTCAACAAACAAAAAACCCTATTTTGAGAGGCCTGCAGCATGCCCCTGATGGAGCTGCCTTGAGTGAAGCCATCCTGTGAAAGTGTGGAGGCCTAGCAAAGGTATTGCAGGAGTGCAGGGTTTCTTCGTGTTAGTGAGTTTGCGGGTTCTAGTAAGGTAAAAGAAGGACGAGTTTGACTAACCCTGGTTCACGTAGGGTAGAATGGTCCATAGGAAACAATGAGTAGTGCAGTAAGCCTCCTTAAAGTCTTAACGGGTAAACCCCATCTGATGCAGGCGGTGACCAGAGCGCCAGCAAAACACATATTGGAACTATGCAGCTAAATAATGGCATTCTAAGTCCAGACGAGTGAATCCACATGCAGTGAGGGGTAGCTTTAGAGTGAAAAGAGATGCCCGGCGACGCACCAGCCTCCAAACAGACGTGGGAGTTGTTGAGTGGCACGAAGAAGAAACAAGGGATGAGCAGGTGATGATTTTCAAAATAATACAATAACTGGGGTACCACCACGATCTTCACTGGTGCAATGTTACCCTTTACTGAAAGTGGAAGAGAAGACCAAAAAGCTAAATGGAATCAGAAGGACTGCGTCACTCTGCCCAGATGTTCATCCTGCAAATCAGAGGGAGTAATAGTAGATATTAATCCCTAGATATCGAAAGGTAACCGATTTCCAGGTCAATCAGGGGTTTAACTGAATATAAAGAAGAAAACACCACCATATGTAAAATAAACACTTCTTATATTATAAAAGCTTTATTATGTTCTTACATTTTGCTTCTGTAATTTACATCCAGAATATTTTGAAGATTCTGCATGTACTTTGGCACTTAAGGATGAGCCAGATCACTGATTCGGCCTTGGCTCAACTGCAGAACCATTTTAAGACATAGACAGAGTGTGCAATTGCCCAGTACAGCCTTCCAAGGGGTCTGGCCCCTGCTCACTCTTCACAGGCACAACCAGTGGACCATTGTAACAGCAAAGTTTGTCAGGGTGGATGGGTGCTGCTTGTTCATCCACTTGACAGTTCCTCTTCTGTTTCCTCCCTACTGAGACAAATGCCCAGGTACAAAATACTTTCCGATACTCATGGCGGGCCTGACTTGTCTAATTGAAGGAATTGTTTTTCTCTTACTTATTTGTCCGGTTCTTAGCAACAACCCTTTGAATCAGTCGCTATGGATCTCCAAACTGATATCGATTTCATCCTGCTCTTTGGTTTTATTTGTCTGGTATGCTAAGCTCCCAGTTTTGAACTAAATGTAGAGTCCCGGAAGCACACTCTAGTGCTGTAAGACTACAGACAAGTTTTGTGTACCTCACATCTTGATATTAGGTGTGAGAATGTTGCTCACCCCAGCTGCCCAGCCTCATTAATTTAATTTTGGTTTAACTTTGAGTGGAGGTTGACGTTAGCTAGGTGTTTTTATTCAACTTTTCTAAACTAGCAGGTAGTCACTTACCCTAATGGTTTCCACACTGTTTGCCATAAGTTTTAAAATGTTTACAAACATAATCAAAATGTTGCTGTTGCTTTCTCTCCAAGAAAGTTTGGGTAAATCTGGATAGGGGTGATGCCTTTGACAGCGTGCTCAAGGGCATTAATTTACTACTGAACAAGGACATAATGTGGCACTTAAATGTAGCATACCTAAAGAAAATCCCATAAAGGCCATAGAGAATAAATAGTGCTATGTAGAAATTAGTAAATAAATGCACTGACAAAGTAATGGAGTAAGGCCTCTCCTTGGATGTGTCCATAAAATTGACCCTTTGTCCTGAATTTTTTACACTCCTGTCTAGAATTGACCTCTATGTCAGTTGGTCACCATACCATACCTCATCTGCATATGTGCCATGCTGTGGGATGCTAAGAAGTACTTTATGCGCGAAACAGCTTAGCCACGCCTCCTCCACATCCTGGCAGGTTGCTGTGCTGAGGTGATTAAGGGCGATTAAGTTGTTCTGCCACTGAACAGAGAAATATCAGAACCTTAGAAAGGTTCAAAGAGTTTCCTTTCCTGTTCCGTTATAGTGCATGCCACATATGGGATTCTGTAAGAATGGGTAGTAAGAAGCCGATGGAAATTGTTGAATCTGAGAAAGGGAATCTGGCACATTATATATTCAGGGTCTCATTTACAAGCGCATTGTGCTGCAGGTGCGTCACTTTTTTGGACGCAGCGAAGTGTGCCTGCCCATATTTACAAGGCCATGTAAAGTCACACTGCGTGGGGGGCATAGGATTCTGATGCATTGCCAGTTTAAAAACAATTGGGCAAATCTGGGAATGCGTCAAGTTCCATGGATGTTGCGTGGGAACGCCTACAGCAACACCCATGGAACGCCTCTTTCACGCAGAGTAATGCGCGAAAGGGGCCCATACTTACAAGGCCATGAAAAGTCATGGGGTGTGACTGTACTCACCCGTGTAAATATGGGCATGCCCACTGCGCCGCCGGTGCATCTAAAAAAAGTGACGCACCGATGGCGCAATGGGCTTGTAAATAGGCCCCAAATTCTTTGTCGTGCACAGCTTAGGGTTAGCCTTCAGGCTGCTGGACCCCATCTCCTGGGGCAAAGCATATATATATTAATGAGAGGGGGCATGGAACACCCCTCTCTTACTTCTAATTGGCCTGAGGACCCTATCCCAGTTCTAATAGAGAGGGGAGATAGCCATTTTGCCTTCCTTCCCAAGCCTTGAAAGGCCCAGGGACCCTATTCCCTGGGACCAAATACAATTAAACAGACGAGAAGGATGTGCAGCCCCACTCCCCAAGCCTTATTAGGTCCCAGGGACCCCATCCCCCAGGGCCATCTGTTTTTAAAAGGGGAAGAGGGCCGCATGGCCCCCACTCCATGAGCCTTATTGGGTTCCGGGAGCCTGAAAAGCCTATCCTCTGGGGTTGCATTAAATTATAAAGGGGAGGAGACCACGTGGCCACCTTTCTTGAGCCTTATTAGGCCCTAGGGACACATCCCCAGGGCTGTATTTAATTAAAAAGGGGAGGAGGTCACACGGCCCCCTTCCCACTAGTCTTATTAGGTCATAGGGACCCCTTCCACTGGGATGTAATTAACAAAGATAGGAAGGATTGCAGCCCACTTCCATAAGCCTAATTAGGCCCCGGGGGTCCCATCCCCTCAGGCCAAAATTTATATAAAAGGGGCAGGGTGCTGTCTCTGAGATTTAGTCTACCCTGGGCACCCCATCCCCACGGCCCAATTTACTTATTTAGGGGAGGGGGCAAGCAGCCTCCTCCCTGAGCCATATTCGGCCCCGGAGACCTCAACCCCCAGGGCCCAATGTATTTATAAAGGATGGGGGGCAATGTGGCCCCCCTCCATTTATTTATATTTTTATATAGCACACTATTACCCGAGGGCGTCTAGGCGCTTGAGGAATTGGCACACAGAACACCAATGGGATGTTAGATTTCCAGTCCTTGAACAAGATTATAGAGTATAAAGCCATGTCTTAAGTCCATTCCTAAAGGACAGTAGGTCACAAGAAGTCTTTAAATAAAAAGGTAGCTTATTCCACCATCTAGTTGTAATACTAATGAAGCTTTTACCACCCCATCTCTGGAGACAGGAGGTTGGCTCTGTCACCAACTTCAGTGAGGCCGACCAAAGTGTACGTGCTGAGGTATGCCACTGGAAGCGCTTTATCAGGTAGATAGGGCCTGAATTCTGTAATGCCTTAAAGGCAATATATAATGCTTTGAACCTGATGCCCTTCTCCATAGGTAGCTAATGCAGAGTGTTAAGAGCATGTTTAGCTGATGAATATTTAGCTAGTCCAAAAAGCAATCTAGCTGTAGAGTTCTGGAGTTTTTTCACTACTGTTTTGTTTGCGCCAACCAGTATTGCCCATTGCAATAATCGAGTTTTGATAACACTAAAGCTGCCACCACTGTTTTCTGCAGATTTGCCGGTATAAATGGAAGAATTTTCCTCAGGATTTTCAGAGTGTAGCAAATAGATGCAGTAAGCATTTTTACATGATGGGAAAAGGATAAGGTGGTATCTATGATGACTCCAAGATTTTTGGCCTTGGTAACTGGGGTGGGAACAGTCCCCAACTCGGATGGCCACCATTCTGAGGACCAGAATGATGTAACTCTACCAAAAAGTAGAACCTCTGTTTTATTTGAGTTCAACTTAAGGCAGTTCTTGGCCAGCCAGTCACTGACACATCTCATGCACTCCTAAAAATTATGGGCTGTATCATGGTTTTTGCTCGAGATCGATATGATAATCTGAGTGTCGTCTGCTTATAATACCAATTCAAAACCATGAGTGTTGCTCATACGTGCCAGAGGAGCGACATAAATGTTGAAAAGGGTGGGGTTCAAGGATGAGCCCTGTGGCACCACACATGGGAGCTTGAAACATTTTGATTTAAAACCTCCTACTTCAACAAATTGTTCACGATCAAGCAAAAATTACCTGATGAGTGCCAGAGCTGGGCCTGCTACCCCTGCTTCTTGAAGCCGATATATTAAAGTACCATGATCTACCGTTTCAAAGGCAGCTGATAAATCTAGTAGTATCAGAGCTGCCGAACGTCCTTTGTCAACTGCTAATCTAATTTCCTCAGTTGCGGTGATTAAGGCCAGCTCAGTACTATGCTGTGCTCTAAAACCATACTGGGCGGAATCCAGAACTTGATTGTTCTCAATAAAGGGGACTAATTCATGATGCATATGTTTCTCTAGAATCTTTGCTGGTAGAGGTAAACGGGGGATAGGGCGATAATTTCCAGCATCTGTTTTATCCAAGTTTGATTTTTTTAACAGAGGTAGAATTGATGTTTTTTTCCACATCATGGGGAAGGTCCCTGTTTCAATAGCGGTGTTAAAAACCTCCATGAGTAGACGTGCAACTGTCTCCACTAGCATATGAATTACTCTAGCAGGACATGGATCCAAAGGGGATCCAGACTTAGTGGCTAAAAGAAGTTTTGAGGTTTGTTCGTAAGAGATCGATGTAAAATTTAAAAAACAGGATGGATTGAGTCCAGGATATAGGATGGACAAGTCTGAGAGTAAATTTACAGTATCTGTTGGTGGAGCCTGAACATTCAGGGCATTTACAGAGCGTAAGGTTAAGGTGTTATAAATGGAAGAAACGTAATCACAAAAGTAGGAGGCCAGACTATCACAAAAAGCTTGGTCTATTGTGCTTTGACTAGTCTCCTGCAAATGGAGGAGTTTCTAAACCGTTGCAAAAAGCTCTTTGGAGTTATTCTTTGCTCCTTCTATTCTTTCTGAAAAATAGCTGATTTTAGTTTTCTTAATCAATTCTTTATATTGTGCCAGTCTTGACTTATATATTTATTTCTCCCTGGGATCGTAGTGTTTGAGTCAGCATCTTTCTTGACTACGACAGAGTCTTCTTGATAGCCTTAGTTCTTCAGAGAACCAAGGTTCAGTAGGTGCTGTCCTGCTAGTTTCCCCAGCTCTCTGGGCAATGGTGGTATGTGCCGCTGCTGAAATCCAGTTATGATATTGTAAATAAGCTGCTTCTGGATCTCTGGAGAGGCAGGGTTTGTTCTGACTCAATTGAGTAGAAAATTCGGTTTTATCTATACGCTGCCACAAGTATCTTTTATGGCTACTAGCTGGACCGTGCTTATAGCCCGTTGAAGGAGGCAGAGTGAGGGTTAGGATCACTGCAAAATGGTCGGACCAGTGAAGTTGTAAGTTGTTATTATATTTCAACAGGGGACAATCCAAAATAACGGCGTCCAAAAGGCGTCCAGCTGTGTGAGTGGGTCCTACTACAATTTGCTGTAGGCCTGCACCTGTCACTAGGTCCATCAGGGCCTGAGAATCTTTATCAGAAAGGTTATCTAGATGGAAATTAAAATCGCCTAGAATAGTGAAATCTTGTGAGTTTACTTTATATTCTAGGAGCTGGCCCATAGTTTGCATGAAGTTAGTTCTGGATCCAGGCGGTCTATACACTAGCAACCCATTGAATGAGAACACGTGACGGGCTGCTATGTTAAAGGAGGGCACCTCGGCTTCTGTGTCCGTGGGAATAACTTTAAAAGATGCTTTCAATTGATCTCTATAGATTACTGCCAGACCTCCTCCCTTTTTGTCCAAATGGTCCTTCTTGGCTATTGCAAACCCTGGTGGGATAGCTATCACTAAATCTGGCCCTGAGGTTTCATCAGCCCAGGTTTCCATGACGTAAATAAGGTCCAGGGCGTGGGAGTTAACAAAAAGCCCAAATTCATGCTTATGTTTAATTAGTGACCACGCATTTAACAATGCACATGACAACCCTCGGGTAGGATTTTTGATCTTAGGGTCGACCTGATCCCTCCTTGTTACTACCGGATGCACCTTACGGCTGTCCATAGAATCCTCCTCTAAATGATGCTTACTTTTTATGTCTGTGAGCCTCAATTTGCAACTCGTACCTGTCTGATTCCCAATGACCTGAGTGCCTCCCAAAATGTGCAAATAGCTGAGTAAAGTGCATAAAGTGGAGGAAATCACAATGTGCGTTCTACAAGTAGCGCTGCCTTCCGCAAACCCCAGGGCCACAAACATGAGCTGTTTGTGCCCTGGGGAGCCCATCCCCAGGGCCCTGTGTATTTAAAAAGGGGAGAGGGGCTCACTCCCCGAGCCATAAAACGGCCTTTGGGACCCCCTCACCCAGGGCCACTACTTACATCAAAAGGGAGGGGGCCCCCTTGCCAAGTCATTATAGACCCCGAGGAGCCCAGTGCCACATTCCATAGGGGGAGGGGGCCATGCACTCCAAGCTATTATAGGCCTGGGGTGGCCCAGCCCTAGGCCCTCATTCAATAAGGGGAGGGGGCAAGGTGCCCCCCTCCCGGAGCCACTATAGGCCCTGGGAAGCCCACCCTCAGGGCCGAAATTTACCAAAGAAGTGGAGGAGGCCACGCAGCTGCCCTTTGTGAGCTTTCAAAAGGCCATGGGAACCGCATCCCCCAGGGCCGCTAACTTTCCAAAAAGGGAAGAGGGCCGTGCTGCCCCTTTTGCTAAGCCTTCCCTGGCCTCGGGGACCCCATTCCCCTGGGGCCAGCTTACATATTATGTCCTGGAAGCCCACTCCAGGACACCGGCACTGGCACCGGCATAGGAAGGGAAACTTGTGTTTGCTCCTGCTTGATGGGACCATTTTCAAAACTCCCGTCCAACAGGAGCAACCACAAGGCCTGCTCCCTGCGGGCTGGTGCTTTGAAGATGCAGCCACCAACTGGGAGCACACTTTTGATCTGTTCACCTGCCCACACTAATGTGGGCAGGGGAACAGACCAAGATATTTAACATAAAAAGCTACTCCTCCGGGTGGGCGCAATATATGTTATGTTTCCCTGCTCGCATCATGGTGAAGTTCGGTCCCAG
This sequence comes from Triturus cristatus, assembly GCF_964204655.1. Taxonomy (NCBI): domain Eukaryota; kingdom Metazoa; phylum Chordata; class Amphibia; order Caudata; family Salamandridae; genus Triturus; species Triturus cristatus. Next base: position 89,710,423 of record NC_140586.1, read on the forward strand.
TGTGGGCTCCCCAGGGCCTGTAATGGCTCAAGGAAGGGGGGCTTCGTGTTCCTCTTCCCTTATTAAATTAGGTCCTGAGGGAGGGTGGCCTATTATTGCTCGAAGAAAGGCTTTGCAGCAGCTGGCCTAAACATAACTACCCAGTGGCGGTGGCCACTGAGTAGTTACATTTAGGTTCATGCTTCCATTTTTTCCTTTAGATAAATTAAGGTGCAAAGAAATTATATATATCACTCCGCAGAGGATCCACGGAGCTGACAGATCCCAAACTGAGATCACGTTGGCTACCACTACCTCAACCAGGAAGTGGTGGCAGTCATCTTGGAACTCAGGACTCAGTCCCAAACATAGAAAAAACACAAATTAAGACAGAAGGGGCAGGGTAGAGATACTCTGATCCCCTAGGCCTGGTGGTGGGGTCCAAGAGGGGCATTGTCCCCCTGTCTGAGCTATTAATGTCCCCTGAGAACCCCATCCCCTGGGTCCGGCTCACATACTGTGCCCATGGGAGCCCACCCGGGACACATTAGTTAGTTTCCCTGCCCGAACTGATGAGGGCAGGGAAACTTTCCCTCCTAGGCGGTGGGAACATTTTTAAAACTCCTACCAAACGGGAGAAAACACAAAGTCTGCTCCCAGAGGGCAGGCGCTTTAAAAATGTTCCTGGCAGCTGGGAGCAGACATTTGACCTGCTCAAGTTATTGCTCATGCCCTGAATGAAAAGCATAAATTGCTGCTCCATCCTGGGTGGGAGCAATGCTAGCTCCCGCAGCATGCTTGGAGCTGGCTGGGGCCACAGGCGCTTATGGACTCCCCCACAGCCCCTAACGAGTGTATGGTCGGTGCTAGGACATCCACTTATTATAAGAAGAGGCCTTGGGGATGGAGTGCCCGAGGCCAAAAGTGGCTCAGTGAGGGGGTGTCACATGGCCTCATCCCCTTTAATGTACATAGGTCCAGGGGATGGGGTCCCTACGGCCTAATGTGGCTCGGAGAGGGGGGCATGTTGCCTCCTCCCCTTTAAAAAAAAGGCCCTGGGGGATGGGGTCTCCAGGGCCTAAGGCTTGGGAGGGGGCCTTACAGGCGCCCTCCCCTTTAAAATACCTAGGGCCCTGGGGGATTGGGTTCCGGTGCCTAATGAGGCTCAGAAAAGGGACGCATGGCCCGATTCCCTTTTTTGTTATGTTTGCCTATGGCCAAAGACCAATCCTACACCTCATAGCAAAGGCTCAACCTCCATCTGCAGACAGACGAAGGGAGTGTCTGGGGAGTGGCCACAGGTCCTGGCCATGGGCCATCACGCTTCAGCGCACAGCTAAAGTTTGTGTGCAGTATGGGGATTGCTGAATGCGGAGGGTTGGCCACTGGACTTGCCCACAGGCCAGACCCTGTGGCCAACCCCCCAGCTCACCCAACCGGAGGCGCTGCACAGCGTGGGGTTGGCTGTCTTTGTGGGATTTTGCCACATGGCCTGACTGGTCGCAGGCCAGGGCCTGCAACCAACCCTCACCGCACATGGCCAAAGGCCACGAGCACCAGACTTATTATCTTTGGACTAACAGCAAGACTTAAAAACTGACACCAATACCGGATGATGGTGAAGAGTTGAGAAGGGATATCAAGAGAAAAAAGAGACACTGCATAATACTATTTGGCATTATGTTGGGTTTGCAATGGTGAAAATATATGGTGGTGTTTTTATCTGTATTAATACGTGTCTTTTGGGTAGGCAGCAGAGAGAAATTCTACCCATGATAACATTACAAGACCCAAGTTTTGAAGATACTTTCTTGTACATATGGTGAAGGGTTATCAGAAACCTTTAAATGTCTCCGACTGTTGGATATGTGCACATGTACCTGAGAGCACTAGTAGTCAAATACCTATACTGGATTCTCCTATTCCCTTTTGTGCTTCAGCTTTCTTGTACAAAGACATTTTGAAGAACCATTATGAAAATACAACTACCATAACACTTTCTGATTCATATAATTGTGCTGATCATGCTCAACAGATAGATGGGATGCATCTATATTGTCAATTTGACAACAACATTTGTCCCAGGACTGCTCACTTTTGAAGCTCACTAGAAATGACATGGAGAGTTGTGCATTAAAATAGGGAGATAAAGACTGCGGGCTACAGTCAATGTGCCTCGATCTATAGCTTAGCAAATAATGCACAAAAAGGTGTCCCCTGGCCATCAAGGAGTTCTACTTTGTTTGTGGAGTTAAAGAGTATTCTCCATGCTGCCCAAGGATTGGGGAGAATCCTGTTACCTAGCTCACGATAATCCAGTTTTGCGTCATGTTGGGTAAGTTCGCAAGTTAGGACCAAAGAGACTGAAGAGGGTAAGGGATTGTTGATGTCCTGAATGTGATGATACCAGGAATATGGGTGAACTCTGATATTTTAGAACATATAGCTACTTCTACTACATACATTTAAAGTAACATGACAGCAGAAATGATAGCAATGAGCTCAAAGGTAGTACACAATATAATGGCACTAGGTTACATACTAGCTAGTAAAGGTAGGCTTTGTAAGATAATTGGACTAGAATGCTGCATTTTCATCCCAGGCTATTCAGGTATCAAACTCAAGGCAATTTGCGACATTAACGATGCAGTTAGGAACTTGCGTGTACTGCCAACATCACATCTGTGGCAAACAGCTGTTGGCTGGGTAGCTGGGAAACTTACAGTAGAGAGATAGTGTTTGCAGTGATTGGAGGCATTATATTTGCTGCAATTATTTGTGTGCCTTATTAAATGCTTTATAAAGAAAGCTGGCAAAGATATGCAAGAAATACAGTTGACCGTGATCAAGCAAATTCTAGCAATACAAAAGGAACAGGAAAGAGAAGAAAACAATAAAATAATGGTAATCTTTGCAATCTATGTAATCTTTAATGGATCAAATGGGGGATCGTGGAAGTAAACATTACAATACATTCTCTATTGCTTTTTTATTCTCTCTTTTAATAAATTACTGAGTTACTTTGCTATATGAAAAATGTTAGACATGTTAGTGCTACTTTCGGGGATGAAGGATGTGGTTTTGAACAATAGACTGGACTGCAGCCTGCAGCTATGTAGGAATCAAGTTGAGCAAGGAGGAGTGGGAGCTGATATTGGTGACAAATAACCACTTTACAGGTATTCTGAGAAACAATAGAACAACAGTTCTGGGAAAATAGGAAGGAGGGGGGAACTGGTCAGCAAAAGCTAGAACATAAGGTCAGATGGGTTGCATTTCAGCAAAACAACATGCATTTTTGTATTTCATGATAGGGAGGTCAGTTGGACCTTATGTGGAGCAGATTGATTAATAACCTGCTGGTGCAGGGATCACCACTTCGCCACGGGTTCTTATCAAGTAAGGAGGAATCAACAGTGGAGCGAAGTACAAACCATAGGTAATTTATTAAGCATTCAGAATGGGTCTCCATCCAACGAGCACCATAGAGTTACTCAAGGAAAGGAGCACACTTGAACAATGACTACATAGGTTTTTATAGGGAAGATCACAAACAAGGAACGCCCAGAGGTAAATAGAACTTTGGAAAGAATACACAAATGAGCTAAGGCAAGAATCTGACAGCCTCGGGGTTTTGTGCAATTTCTACGTTTTAAGGCTGAACAACAAAATGTGCTATTCTGAGTAGACTTTACTTAAGGATTAACTATTGCCTGAAAACCTTCGAGCAAGCTGACTCTGCATGTTTACGCAGCCTACAATCTCTCAACTTTAGCTTTGTGACCTAATGTTTATGCAGGTAGTGTCAGGGACAGAATCAGGCTGAAAACAGATCAAAGGTGAGTATGAATGAAGCACAGCTAAATTAAGAAAATGAGAGATTCAGATTTTAAGGTTTCACAGTCCTTCCTTTTCAGCTGTGCTGAATCCATAAGGAAGGTACATATATCAATTTTCATTCTTTCATCAATTTCAAGTTGTACCATCATTTCTCTACTTAATTCATGAACATTAATTGGGAAAGGCTTGATACTGTTACAGGTAGCTATATAAGCTGTACATGTCACAGGGGCATGCTGAATGCAGCAACAGCAAGTGAGAAAGATGGCTCCTATAATCACTATTCCCTTTAATTATGTCCAGCCCCAAGCAGAAACAATACCTCAACACCATTCTGACCAAATCCATGTTCCTTTTTCCTGGGTTTAATTCTGCAGTTATTTGATGAAGCTTTTGTGTGGCTCAATTAACATGAAGGGCGTTTTATGTATTTGACAGTGTGAATCCTTAAGAGAGGACAAGGTGAAGTGATAATGTTCAGATGCGGTAGAAGTAGGGGGCACTAGGCTATGAACAGGGTAATATGTTTTAAGCCTCAAAAATAGACCCAAAGAAAAATCCCAATATTAACAATAGAAAACATACAAATATCCCTATTTTTCTCTTTCTAATCCAAAACTGTCGGCTTTTAGCGGGGGCATTCGGGGCATGTACTTCTATTATAATAGGTCAAAAACACCTTCCTAAAGGGCCTTAATGACCGACAACTCTACCTATTTCAACGTATTCTATATACAAATATCTATTTCAGAAGAACACCTAACACTATTCCCTATACTGATCTTTTATATCCAACCTGTATGTTTCTTAACCTTCCTTCCTCTTACTGTAGTATTTGTAGTTTGATTGCCAAGGTAACAAAGAGTAGAGCAACGATCAGCCAGAAACAGAGCAATGTAGTCTCAATTCTCCCGAAATGTCCTCACTACACTATCAGAGAGCATTAAGTCCCAAGTGTCTTTTGCTTCAAAGCCTCACTGGCAAGCTTATGTACTGGTCAGGACGTTGGCGGTGGGTTGCTATCTCTCCAGAGATAGTTTCTTCAGTCAAAGTCTATAGTTGTTTTCGGCCCTTGGCCACACTTTGTATCAGCGGTACAAAAATGGGTGGTGATGGACGGAGCATCAGAACCAATCAAACACTCACACCCAGTCAACAGATCTGGGTTTGATCCATCACCGTTCTTTAGCCCACTCTGCCACCCCATTTCAGACATGGCCATATGCAAATCAGTCTGACCCTGTGCCTCATGGGAACAGACCAGCCCGAACTGCCAAACCTTGCCTTCCCTGGACCGGAAACAAGCTTCCTAGGACTGGTTTCTGGCATTTCAGCCGTCTTCAGCCAGGCTTGCTTGAATCCAGTGGCAAAGTGAGCAAGGGACTCATGTCTGAGCATACCCTGCCAACTTATGGCGAACAAAGCGGTACAAAAGGGGGTGGTGATGGACGAAGCATCAGAACCAATCAAACACTCACACCCAGTCAACAGATCTGGGTTTGATCCATCACCGTTCTTTAGCCCACTCTGCCACCCCAGTTCAGACATGGCCATATGCAAATTCATCTGACCCTGTGCCTCATGGGAACAGTCCAGCCCGAACTGCCAAACCTTGCCTTCCCTGGACCGGAAACAAGCTTCCTAGGACTGGTTTCTGGCATTTCAGCCGTCTTCAGCCAGGCTTGCTTGAATCCAGTGGCAAAGTGAGCAAGGGACTCATGTCTGAGCATACCCTGCCAACTTATGGCGAACAAAGCGGTACAAAAGGGGGTGGTGATGGACGGAGCATCAGAACCAATCAAACACGCACACCCAGTCAACAGATCTGGGTTTGATCCATCACCGTTCTTTAGCCCACTCTGCCACCCCAGTTCAGACATGGCCATATGCAAATCAGTCTGACCCTGTGCCTCATGGGAACAGTCCAGCCCGAACTGCCAAACCATGCCTTCCCTGGACCGGAAACAAGCTTCCTAGGACTGGTTTCTGGCATTTCAGCCGTCTTCAGCCAGGCTTGCTTGAATCCAGTGGCAAAGTGAGCAAGGGACTCACGTCTGAGCATGCCCTGCCCACTTATGGCGAACAAAGCGGTACAAAAGGGGGTGGTGATGGACGGAGCATCAGAACCTATCAAACACACCCAGTCAACAGATCTGGGTTTGATCCATCACCGTTCTTTAGCCCACTCTGCCACCCCAGTTCAGACATGGCCATATGCAAATCAGTCTGACCCTGTGCCTCATGGGAACAGTCCAGCCCGAACTGCCAAACCATGCCTTCCCTGGACCGGAAACAAGCTTCCTAGGACTGGTTTCTGGCATTTCAGCCGTCTTCAGCCAGGCTTGCTTGAATCCAGTGGCAAAGTGAGCAAGGGACTCACGTCTGAGCATGCCCTGCCCACTTATGGCGAACAAAGCGGTACAAAAGGGGGTGGTGATGGACGGAGCATCAGAACCTATCAAACACGCACACCCAGTCAACAGATCTGGGTTTGATCCATCACCGTTCTTTAGCCCACTCTGCCACCCCAGTTCAGACATGGCCATATGCAAATTCATCTGACCCTGTGCCTCATGGGAACAGTCCAGCCCGAACTGCCAAACCTTGCCTTCCCTGGACCGGAAACAAGCTTCCTAGGACTGGTTTCTGGCATTTCAGCCGTCTTCAGCCAGGCTTGCTTGAATCCAGTGGCAAAGTGAGCAAGGGACTCATGTCTGAGCATACCCTGCCAACTTATGGCGAACAAAGCGGTACAAAAGGGGGTGGTGATGGACGGAGCATCAGAACCAATCAAACACGCACACCCAGTCAACAGATCTGGGTTTGATCCATCACCGTTCTTTAGCCCACTCTGCCACCCCAGTTCAGACATGGCCATATGCAAATCAGTCTGACCCTGTGCCTCATGGGAACAGTCCAGCCCGAACTGCCAAACCATGCCTTCCCTGGACCGGAAACAAGCTTCCTAGGACTGGTTTCTGGCATTTCAGCCGTCTTCAGCCAGGCTTGCTTGAATCCAGTGGCAAAGTGAGCAAGGGACTCACGTCTGAGCATGCCCTGCCCACTTATGGCGAACAAAGCGGTACAAAAGGGGGTGGTGATGGACGGAGCATCAGAACCTATCAAACACACCCAGTCAACAGATCTGGGTTTGATCCATCACCGTTCTTTAGCCCACTCTGCCACCCCAGTTCAGACATGGCCATATGCAAATCAGTCTGACCCTGTGCCTCATGGGAACAGTCCAGCCCGAACTGCCAAACCATGCCTTCCCTGGACCGGAAACAAGCTTCCTAGGACTGGTTTCTGGCATTTCAGCCGTCTTCAGCCAGGCTTGCTTGAATCCAGTGGCAAAGTGAGCAAGGGACTCACGTCTGAGCATAACCTGCCAACTTATGGCGAACAATGCGGTACAAAAGGGGGTGGTGATGGACGGAGCATCAGAACCAATCAAACACTCACACCCAGTCAACAGATCTGGGTTTGATTCATCACCGTTCTTTAGCCCACTCTGCCACCCCAGTTCAGACATGGCCATATGCAAATCAGTCTGACCCTGTGCCTCATGGGAACAGTCCAGCCCGAACTGCCAAACCATGCCTTCCCTGGACCGGAAACAAGCTTCCTAGGACTGGTTTCTGGCATTTCAGCCGTCTTCAGCCAGGCTTGCTTGAATGCAGTGGCAAAGTGAGCAAGGGACTCACGTCTGAGCATACCCTGCCAACTTATGGCAAACAAAGCGGTACAAAAGGGGTTGGTGATGGACTTTGTATCAGGGCTGAACAATGTCAGGATGTTCAAACAGAATCTGTTCATCTGGGTCAGGCATGATGGCAGCAAGTTATTATTCCAATGACACCACTTCACCATGTTTTAAAAGATCAGCATCTCCAAAAGGCACTTGCTGAGAGATCTGATCATATTCAGGTATTCCTCTTGTTATCCACTGATCATATGGCAAAGGGAGTGGCGCTTACTTTCTCCACATCACTGGCATGGAGCTGGTGTCTGTGTCCTGTGCGCAGTCTGGGTGGTGAAGAGAACTTGCACTGGCCTCTGAAACTGTTGGGTAAAGACTCCGTCTCTAGGCCTCAGCTTGTGACCTGGACCTTTAAGACTGGGAGAGAGACTGGCCTTCACCTGTGAATGGATCAAATGCAGATATTTAGTCAACACAGTAATCAACAAGAATGGTAAATTCAATGTCAGATGTCCTTGATCTTGGTACACCCTATACATTTGCTGACCTCCCCATAACCACCTCAATTGGTTGCAAGACCTTCAAAGGGCAGATCTGGGGGTGCAAAATATCCTGTTGAAACGGGGTACCTTTTCCTGTGCTATAAGTATGGCACATCGTGCACTTCTTGACATAGAACTCTGCCACCCTGGAAATCAGATAATTGAACCATACATGATCTGACATGGCCACTATTCCTTTAGCACTGATATGGGCTGAAATGAGGGCCATGGTAACAATAACATTCACATAATAATTTGGAAGCATTCATCTTTGCTTTCCTGACAGATCTATCCAACATCCTGTTGCATCCTGGCACCTATATTTTTTACATTGTTCCTTCTGTTCCTCCGTAGCTTCTTCCTGTACTTCCCTAATAAAATCTAGAGTTTGATTAAACATAGTCACTTTTGGTGTCCATCTAACTGTCCCTACAATATACATTAAACTATACTCTAAATAGGCTGATCGTTAAGCTGTTTCATTGGCAAAAGTATTTCCCTGTATTACCTCATCTATAATTTTCTTGTGGACAACATATTTAACAATAGCAGCTCTTTTTGGTAACATCAAGGTATCCAGTATCATTACTGTTCATTCCCCATACTGTATCTTATCACCATGCAAAATAAAATAAAACCTCTTTTTTTCTTTTTTCTTTTCAAAGTCATCCAAATGAGGGGGCATCTCCAAAGGTATATATATTGATATTTACAGTCAAATCTTCACTTAATTCACAAGCTCTAGTCAAAGCTGTCAGCTTCACAGATTGCGTTGACATTTGTTGTATTTTCCATAACTCAACCACAGATTTCAAGGGAGTAACTGTATAAGCCTCTGTACTAGAGCCATCAGGTAGTTTGTAACATGCACCATCCACGGACAGTTCCCCTGGTGGATCAGATATAGGAGTATCCGTCAGGTCTACCCGTCCCTTAGTCTCCTTCTCAGTAATAAAATATGCAATCATCATCTTGTTGGGACTACAAGAGGGGTAGTACAGTGGGTGGATTCAAAATGTTACAGCATTTCAGAGTGATGTTTTGGAGCAAAAAGTATCAACTCATACCCTGTTAATATTGCACTGGTCAGGTGCTGGGTCTGAATAAATTTTTAGATATCCACTAAATGTGGTACTATAACTGTTCAAATTGTGACCTTAAATATACATTTCAGATTGCTTTATCGCAGTGGGGTCCAATGTGGAGGAGAAATATGCACATGACCTATTCCTTCTTACATGGGACTGTGCCAAGTTGCAACATATTTTACATGCAAAAATTTGTAATAATCAAGTTTTACCTAAAGCAGGAGCATTACATAAAGCATTTCTAAATTGCAAAAAGACAGCTTCACACTGATTAGTCCAAAGAAAACGGCATGCATACGTGCTTTAATGTTAAGGCAAGCAGGGGGTTTGTAATTTATGAAAAATTTGGTAATAAACGCATAGATATTAGATTGAGTCAGTGGTTTCTGCAAGTTCTGCACCAATTATATCCTATGTTGGTGTATCGTCTCACCCCCCCCCCCCCCTTTGACACAAGAGACCTAAATAGGTGATCTTCTGTTGATAATACTGTTATTGAAAAAGAGATGCTTTATGTCCCAAGGATACTAAGTGATGCAATAATTTCACTGTAACTTGTTTCAAACCTTCTGCTGTATTGCTATGTCTCCAACGAGTAGCTTACCAGTGTACGGTCCAACCTGTATTTTAAAAAATAAAACTCAGGCATTCAAAACAACATCTCTTTATATTTTCACAACTCATAAACTGATGTCTACAGAGAAAATAGGTAACATTTTAAAAATGTGTTTAAAACTATTATTTCAGTTGGAGATGTTTATTACTCATTTTTATACCTTGGCGCAAGGGGTATTGTAGCTCTGGTTTGCATGCACTACACATGCAGCTCTTCAGTTTAAATTGTCAAAGCCTTGCTTTTTTTTTTCATTACTGCTGAAAACCCTGCCTAATGCACCAATGTGATCACTGCTGATACTCTTGGATGGGGTGCTCATATTACATTACTAGTAACTTTTGTCACAGAAAATGTCGGAGACCCTTGTACTAACATTTAGTTGTTGTGAAATAGGGCTTTGAACGGTGATGTCAGAAAATCCCATAGGTGTATTAACTTTACCTGGGAAACAACAGGATATTGAGTGACTACTATCTTGTTACTTTTCTCTCAAATCAATCACAAATTGATAAACCTTTATCCTGTATTTCATCCCCCCTTTTAAGGACAAGAAGAATAGGGCTATTACATACATTAGAGGAAATTTCCTCAAAGCGAGTAAAGAAATCAGGGACGGCCTCTCCCTGTTTCTGTTTACAAGCAGTACGGAGTGCCCAATCTATTTTCCTAGCTGGAACCATCGTTTTTATATAAGTAAGTATGTTACCATGGTAGATCCACAATGAGCTGACTAGGTTTCTGACCAAGTTTCCTATCTCTATCAGCTGCTATAATGGCAGTCCAATCTCCTCCCAAATCAACAGCATGATCCTGTTTCCAGGTAAGTCGCCACATATCTGGTGGCAGGATCATACCAAACAAAAAATATCGACATCCGCTAAAATCATGATACAGGAATCAATGGCTGCCTATACATGATCATAAAATCCCCTAGGATTTTTCCTTATGTCTGGTAAGGAGGCTTTTAAAGTAAGTACATCCATCCTTTTCCAGGGCGTATATATCCAATTTTATAAAAAATGGGCTCTAGCATTAGGACTATTTGGGTCATCATTATCCTCATTCCCTCTTCCAGGAATGAACTGTGGCGCAGCTTCCCTCATAGGTCTTTATTCAAGGAGAGGAAGAAAGTTCATTAAATGATCCAATTATCATTGCAATAACATTATTAATTCTATCTACAGGGAAGGCCCCTATCTGACACTGTCTATTAATTGCTCTAACATCATCCGGGCCATTTCGCCCTGTAGTCATCTCCCATTGAACCATAAGTTGACGAGAGCTTATTTATAAGACAAATAAGCTCACCTTCAGAAAAATCCTGAATCTGGTTTATCATGTCTTCTACTTCTATTTCTAAATCACTTAACCAATTTAATACCATCAATCTCATCGCATCCTGACGAAACTGAGGTACAGTAGAGCGAAGAACTCGAGGGGTTAGAACAGATGCAGAAAGTACAGAACCATTAGACATTTGAAGTGCAGTGGCCTGAGGTGGAGGCGCAGAGGCTTGGGATGGGGGTGCAGTGGCTTGGGTTGGGGGTGCAGTGGCCTGAGTTGGAAAGGGTAAAGAGTGTACCAGTACTGGTTGAAAAATAAGGGGTTGAACAACCGCAGGCAAAGGAGGTGGAACCGGGGGTACAAGGGGAACAACATTCAATGGTGCAGGGGGAAGAGGTGTTAAAGGTACATATGGGGGTGGGGGTCGTTCTATCAAAAACCTATCTATATCTGAATCCCCATCTTCTTGGTGGACCTGAAGTGCTACAGTTGGTCTAACTATATATTCCTTAGATATTAATAATCTATGCTCACTATCTAAACATTACTTTTTCTCCTGAACTTCCTTATCCATCAATTCCTTATACTTCTGAAACTCTGTTTTCCTTTCCTGTTTCCTTTGTACCTCCTCTGCCTTGAGCTGCCGCTCCCTCACTTCTTTTCTCCACATACGCAAACTGTCAAACATAGCTGGCCTAACTTTCTTTAAAAACAATAGTTTCTCTAAATACTCAAGCTTGTGAGGGTCCATGGTTCCCTCTAATGGCCATTGTAACTGGGGATCCCCTTTTGTATATTTGTTCCAAAATGCATTTATACATGATGGATCAAATACCATATTTGATGTACATCTCAAAATTTGGCATACCTTCTGGTGGCGCCGGCTAACTTGCTTCCAAAATGCTCTGCTTATCGCAGCAGCAACAACAAAACTTCCACAGAGTGCTAATCACAGGCATGTTATATAAGATATTTTTTTTAAAACTTATAAACAGAGAGAAATAAAAAATATTCTCACATTACCTGTAAGGAAAAATGTTAGCAAAAACAAATAGCAAGTTCCAAAACAGAGTCTAAGTTTCAAAATACCAAACAGATCCTAGGTTTCAAAATTCCAAACAGATTCCGAACGGAGTACCAATTCCGAACGGATTCCCAAACAAATACCAAGTCAAGACGAATATCAAGTCAAGCAAATACCAAACAAATCCTAACCAAATGAACCTGTTCAATACAGATTTACCTCATGCGTAGTCTTTGCCTCCCACCTGTCGATCCTCCCTGATCCAAAGAAAATCCCCAACCGAAGGCCCCAGTCAAGGCTAGCAGCCGCCAGGAAGATCAGAGTTGGAGAGCGGAAAAATCACCTTGGACCACGAGCAACACTAATCTCATCAGGTGGGGCGCTTCCTCAGCGAAGCTCGTCTTACCAACCTGATCTCCTGCACTGGTCCGACTGCAAGCGCTTGATGGAGCCCCACGTTGGACGCCAATTTGTGGAGCAGATTAAATAATAACCTGCTGGTGCAGGGATCACCACTTTGCCACTTATCAAGTAAGGATGAATCAACAGTGGAGCGAAGTACAAACCATAGGTAATTTATTAAGCATTCAGAATGGGTCTCCATCCAACGAGCACCATGGAGTTACTCAAGGAAAGGAGCACACTTGAACAATGGCTACATAGGTTTTTATAGGGAAGATCACAAACAAGGAACGCCCAGAGGTAAATAGATCTTTGGAAAGAACACACAAATGAGCTTAGGCAAGAATCTGACAGCCTCGGTGTCTTGTGCAGTTTCTACGTTTTAAGGCTGAACAACAAAATGTGCTATTCTGAGTAGACTTTACTTAAGGATTAACTATTGCCTGAAAACCTTCGAGCAAGCTGACTCTGCATGTTTACGCAGCCTACAATGTCTCAACTTTAGCTTTGTGACCTAATGTTTATGCAGGTAGCGTCAGGGACAGAATCAGGCTGAAAACAGATCAAAGGTGAGTATGAATGAAGCACAGCTAAATTAAGAAAATGAGAGATTCAGATTTTAAGGTTTCACACTTAGTCAAGGAAACGATTAGTTAACAATGTATTATTCATATCCAGAAAATGGAAAACATATGTTACTGCCACACTTATTTAAAGTTCCTTGTTCTTAAATAACAAATAATAATCAATTTGAAGGGTGATGTGTACATGCGTTTCGCGAGTTGTAGTAATGAAACAGAAATAGTGCCACATGTACTTGATGTTTATTAGCTGTGAAAACTCATGTTTATTCTATTGAGAATTTGAGTATATATAAAATGTTAATGCTTGAGTAATTAAGAAAGCCCTTAGGGTGATTCTTACCAGAATGCACTCCAATGATCTTTGCAGTTTTTAATTAAATATTTCACGCCGATACCAGAAGACTCCTGTAATTTATTGAGAGGGGAAGATTTTGTTTTCATCTACAGCAGTTGTGTTATTTAATAATTACTGGTGGCTAGTAAAGTCTTAACTAAGTAGTAATAATAAGCCTAGAGACAGTGTTTTTATATATGTAGTGCAGGCTCTTCATTTTATAAGGACAAATTAAGTCATCTGTGGCAATAAAAATGCTCAACATCACCCAAGGGTAGATCTTCCCAACCACAATAACATAAACCATATGTTGTAAATTGGTCTTTACCAAATTTAAATAACCCTAGTGTAATTCAAGTAATTTCAGGAATTGTATGTTACTCTGGTTTCATGAAATTCCCAATATTATGGCATATGGCGTAATTTTGCAGTGTTCGCAATACAAATTAACAGCAAATGCCCAGGAACAACAGCTTTTGTTTGCAGTGCTGTTGTTTAAATGCATCTTCACACCAAATATTGCCACAAGAATGCATTTGGTACTAATATATGGCTCCAAATGACAGATTTATATTTTGTGTAATTTTGCCATAATTTCACATAATTACGCAAAAGCAGATTATGCCAATTTTAAACATCACTAATTTTAAAGTAAAATTCTCCATATGTATTGAGTTATAAAAACACAGTGATATAGTGCATGGCATTCTGAAATGAAGGGCCTAGAGTTAGAGTTTGACAGATTGCCTAATCCATCAAACTGTAGTGGATATCCTCATTTCCCAGAACCATTATTTCTCAGCAGCAGCAAGCCTCTTCTGTTGGAAAATAGTGCTCTGCTGCTTGCTTGTATTATATCTGAATGTCTGTCTTTGTTCTTCCCTTGTAACACTTTGTTCTTTTTATGCACTATAGATACACCACCAACCTGAAGCATTCTGACAGAAAAGGGAAAAAGGAGGTTGTGTCAGTAACAAATGCTAGAAATGTCCAAAAAGGTCTACATCGGAGTGGTTATGGTCGTCTCATTTTTGGTTAGCTGGCAAAATTACAGTATACACAAAGCCACATCGATAAATAAACTTTTTGTCACACCAAGCATCGGAGTGTCGAAGGAACCACCACAGAAGTTTTCATTCCTTTTTGATGAGGCTCACAAGTGCGTAGGCCGCACACCATTTCTATTGCTGTTAATACCCTCCATACCAGAAGAATCTACCACCCGGGATGTAATTCGGAAGACGTGGGGTAACGAGACATTGATGCCCGGCATTGACATCATGAGGATATTTCTTCTTGGTGCTCCTCAACCACCTGCCGTCTTTGCAGCTAAGCAGGCCTTGTTGAAGAATGAGAGCGCTAAGTTCGGGGACATCATACAGCAGGACTTCATGGACACGTACAACAACCTGACCTTGAAGACCATGATGGGCATGGAGTGGGTGGCCACCTATTGCCCCAATGCCACCTATGTCATGAAAATTGACTCTGACATGTTCTTCAATCCGTTATTTCTGGTGAACCATCTTCTCCAGCCAAATCTTCCTGCTAAGAAGAGCTACTTCACTGGCTCTGTCATAAGGTGGGCCAGGCCTTTTCGTAACCAAAACTCAAAATGGTTTGTGTCAAGCGATGTCTACCCCAAAGATGTTTACCCCACATACTGCTCAGGAACAGGGTATGTGCTTTCAGGTGACCTGGCTGCAAAGATTTACCATATTGCTCCTGAAGTGAGACCCATCCACATGGAGGATGTATTCATGGGATTGTGCTTAGAGAAACTGCAGATACAGGTCACCAATTCCCCAAATACTTTCTTTAATTTAAATCGAATAGAGTATGAGCGGTGCAAGTTTACCAAGTTGATCACAGTGCATCATTACACAAAGGAGGAAATTGAACATCTCTGGCCAGATTTTGTGGAGGCGCTAAAGAGCTGCTGAGCTTTGCACAAACAAAAGAAAACTGGAGAATACTATTCTGGCCAAATATAAGACCTCAAAAAGTCATGACAAACCAAAGGAGTTAGAAGAATCTGCATGCTCTTACGTTTGGACATCAGCTGGTCAGATGAAAAATTGCACATTCAATGAATTACCTATAAGGTTGCACTTTCAGGGAGATTAGACAACACAACAATATTGAATGGAAATGCTTAAATCAAACTGAAGTATTGTTACCTACTCAGCAGTCTTGGCCACACACTAATAGGGACAACCCAGCCTGAATCGCCGAGCCATGCTGAATGAGTACACAAGCCCCCAAGATGTGTTTCAGCCAATTTGGACTTCATCAATGAAGTGCATCAAGGGAGATTCAGTACATAAGTGATGGATGGAGATGCTTGAATTAATTTCAAACACAGATAATTATTTACTCAGGGTTCATTTGATTCCATCATTTTTAATTCATTTGTATGGTTGGAGAAAGGCTCTAATCGTATCAATTAGGTCCTCCCTGAAAGGGGGAAGTTAAGCTAGAACCGATAGGCCATATAGGCCATACCGAACAGGAACGTAAGGTAACCCAGATATATGTCAATTCTATTGCCGCACATTACTGAAATGTGGTATGAGCTTGAGAGAGATGTGTCAACATACCTGTGTCACTTAGGGTCACTCATTAAGACAGCATTCATAAGTGGTGAATCGAAATGCTTGATCCTATTTAAATCACTGATAATGATTCAGGGACAACCATTCCATAATCTTAGTTCATCTGTGACATTACAGATAGGGAGCAACTATAAAAAATGTTCTTGGCCCCTCTCCTATGGGAACCACCCAACTCAACTGCTAACCCATCTCCCCCTACAGAGGGAGCACAGGCAATCCCTGGCATATTTCAGTCTTATTGGGACTCAGTGGTGATGTACAGCTTGAGCAACAGCAGCTAGTGACTTTTCAAAGTTGTGGGGTATAAAACTTGTGGGTGAGTGTGACTTAGTGAGGGAAGTGAGTGCTGCCACTGATGTTAGAGGGGTTCAGGAGGGGAGGGTCAATTTGGAGCTAATTTTGTTAAATAATATGGTGAAAAAACAATAAGGTTTATTAAGAAATTCTGAAGGTGTAGTCTTAAAATATTTAAAAACCAGAAAGAGTGCCCCATATATTGCAGCTTTAAATGTTTTCAACAGTTATTGTAGTCTGCAAATTTTTCTGTGCCACAGTTTATGGGGCTAGATGTCCGAAAATACAAGTAGTGATTCCCTAATTGCGATTTTTTGCGAATCGCAATTAGAAAATCACTAGTCCTATTGTATGATAATCTTTTGAGTTACATTACCCATCGCAAATTGACCTACCTAATGAGGTAGGTACCAATTTGTGATCCACTGGGATTCGCTGCCATTACAGGGATGGTGGCCTGCTGGGTTCAGCAGACCATCATTTCTGTGATTGCTTTTATATAAACCAATCTTATTTTATTTTAACACAGCCTATTTTTCTTATAAGAAACTTTGAAGTTTCATTTTTTAAGTGTAGGCAGTGGACCACTGCATGCTCTTAAAAAATATTTTCCCAACCGGTAAATTGCAAATGCTACGCGAGTTTCGGTCGCAAAACATTTGTATATACATTCCTATCCAGTGTTAGGGAGGGACACCCTCAACACACGCCTTCCAAATACCGAATCGTAACACCCAAATTGTGATTTAGTAGCAAGTTACTGAATAGCAATTTGGGTTTGGTACGTCTCAAAAAGCATTTTTGGGGGGGCGTGGCCAAGATGGCGGGGTGAGCGGACGCCTTTCCTGCCGGCTCCCGCTCCGTTAGACCCCCAGCCTCGGTTCTTTCGCTGAATCTCCCCCCGGTTCCAGAGAGCACAAGCGGCGGGGGCGGAGGAACCCGAGAGCAAGCCAGTGGGGGGCTTCCAGCACCCACGGCGGCCCAGAGACGGACAGCGCTCGGCCGGAATTGAGGAGCCGAGAGGGGGCGGAGCTTCGCGCCGGGCCGGGTGAGGCTGAGTCCGGCTGCGGCATCACGCGAGTACCCGGGCCCGTGGTGGGACCATCAGGCGAGTGGCGGCGGCCTCGGGCCCTTGCTGGAGGTCGACCCGGAGCGCGGAACACAGCCCGGTGAACGCGAGGAGTGATACCCGGTCCGGTAGTGGAGCTGCTCTTCCGCCGGCGATTGCAAGAGGGAGCGGCGTGGGCGGCCTCCGCCGGGGGTGTCCGCGGCCCGCGCGGGCTCCAGCACTGAGCGACACAGACTCACCCAAGGTACGAGGGAGCATCGACGGGCCCCCGGGGGCGGCCCCTGGCCGGGGGGGGTCTTCCACGATACTGGCGACACCACTGCAAAGGCGCGACGACCCAGCAGGGAGCATAGCGGGCGAGACCCGGGGAGACCCAATTGGAGGCCCGGCTCGTGGGGGGGGCTCTGCCGCCGGCAACCGGGAGCAGGAGTGACCGACAGTAGCCAATAGCCCCCCTCGCGCATTGGCAGAGCGGCTCTCGGAGCCTGAGGAGTGTGGTGAGGTGGAGGGGAGCTGGAGCCCAGAGATCCTCTTGGCAGGAGAGGGGAACAGGGCGGAGAACAGTGCGACCCGACAGCCCCAGAGGTGCAGCACGGCTGGGAAGAGCAGTGGCGGTGCCTTCAGGAGGAGAGCAGGACGAAGCCAGAGGCGGCCTCTGGCGGGAGCCGAGGTAGCCTTTCACATCAGAGGAGCGACAGGGCCGCGCACTAAAGTCGAGGCCGAGCAGAGAACGAGGGGGGCCGCAGAGACGGTGGCGGCAGGAAGCGGACCCTAGGAGTGAGAGGCCGAGAGCCACAGAAGCCATGGCCGGCAGTAGAGGGGGGAACGCACCCTCCCCGAGCTGCTAGGACGACACCAGCAGCGAGCAGATCGGGGGCAGCAGTCTCCCGGGTCCTCCGGTGGGGCACAGGACGCTGGAAGTGGAGAGCCCCCCATCACCAGGTCCTTTATGGAGTCGCTCTTCAGCACTCTCAGGGAGGACTTCCAAACCCTGAAGAACGAGGTGGCAGGTGAGGTGCGGGAGCTACGCCGAGAGATGGACGGCCTGGGAGACCGGGTTGTCGTGGTAGAAGACGCCAGCCACAGAAGAGACGAGGAGTTTGAACAGCTACAACAAGAAGTGTTGCGCCTCAGAGACCAACAGATCGATCTCCAGGCACACGCTGAGGACCTTGAAAACAGGTCTCGGCGGAACAACATAAGGGTTCGGGGACTGCCGTCTGAGGCCGAGGGGACGGACATGGCGGGATATTTGCAGGCCCTGTTCCGAGAAGTGTTGGGAGAGGCGGAGGGGTTCCCTATCCGGATTGACAGAGCGCACAGAGTGGGACCCCGGCGCGGAGCGACGGCGCCGCCTCCGGACATTTTGGCATTCCTCCCGGACTTCCCGCTCAAGGAACGCATCATGATGGAGGCGCGGAAGAGGCAGCCCCTGACTTTCCGAGGCCATCAAGTGGCCCTCTACCAAGACTTGTCAGCCATCACGTTGCAGAAGCGGAAAGCGTTCAAGACGGCCACGGACTTCTTAAGGGCACAAGGCGTGCCCTATACCTGGGGACATCCCTTTAGACTCATCTTCCGCTGGAACGGAACTATGCACCAACTACGCTCCCTGCGGGAGACTTGCGGAGTCCTGGGCATTGCCGCACCAGACGACGAAACGGCCGAGCAGCGGCAGGGTCGCTCCCGAGAGGACGGCTGGCGGAGGTGTCTGGGCGCAGACCCCGGGGGCGGACCCTGCGACCGGCCTCACCCATCATCAGAGCCGGCATGGACGACGCGGTCATGGAGGTGGCAGGAAACACAGGTGTCGGTGACGTTGCGCTGACTGCCTGAGAACGCTCCGGGGGGAGTTCAACACAGCCTTTCTCGAAATGCAGGTTTGGGGGTCGGGGCGGGGGGGGGGGGACGGGCGGGGAAGGGGTAGGGGCCTGACGTCCACGGATGTACTATACCAGGGAGCCGGACTTGGACATTGATATTCCTGAACTTGGGGGTGTGAAGAGAGGTGTTGTGGGCATGTTGTTGGGGAAGGGGCGGTTGGGGTATTAGGGAGTTTTGCGTGGCGTTTGGGGGAAGGGGAGAGGGGAGGGGGGACTTTGGGGCACATGGGGGGGGCACAGTGAGTATTGGGGATGTGGGGGGGGCAGTCCAGTGCATGGCCGAGGCGGCCGTTCTCATAACGGCGTACACGCTACCATCTGTCGAGGCTCAGGAGACACGGCGGTATTGATGACATTCCTACATGACACAGACACCTTTTAAAATTGTCACGCTTAATGTCAAGGGCCTAAACAATCCAATAAAACGGCGTGCTGTTCTATCCCTCCTAGAAAACACCGGAGCGGATATCTGTCTACTCCAGGAAACCCACCTCTTATCCCGGGATTGCTCTAGGCAGCGCTCCCCAGCATTCCCTACACAATTCTTCTCCTCTAACAATACTAAAACCGAGGGGGTGGCGATCCTCATAGCCCGGCACTTTAAAGGGGAGGTGCTCCATAAACATGCGGAAATGAAGGGTAGGCTTCTGGTCTACAGAGTCCGGGTGGCTGGTCTCACGTTGGCGATCGGGTCCATTTATAGCCCGAACGAACGGCAAGAAAGGTTCCTCCGCTCAGCATTGGAGGAGACAGCGACGGCGCAGGACAGGTGTGTGATCCTAGGGGGCGACCTTAACATGGTCTTCGATGGGGCGGCCGATAGATCCGCCCACCGCTCTCCACAGGCGGGTGAGTTCTCGGCGGGATGTAAGGCTATCATGGCAGAGATGGATGTCTGGGATCTCTGGCATCACATGCACCCCATGGAACGAAGCTACTCGTTCTACTCGCACGCACACAAGACGTATGCGAGACTGGACCACCTCCTGGTCTCGGGGCCGGTGCGGGCGCTGGCGACGGCCGTAGACATGGGGGTGATCTCGGTTTCGGATCATGCTCCGGTGTCGGCTACCCTCAGTTTCCCGCCGACTTCCTGTCCCCCACGGGTCTGGCGGCTGCGTGACACACTCCTCGGCAGACGCGATGTGGTCACGCAGATGACGAAGACGGTCAGGGAGTACCTGTCACATAATGAGAACTCAGACACGACACGAGCGACTCAGTGGGCAGCGCTGAAAGCGGTACTCCGGGGGGAATTTATCGCGATCTCATCGGCGGACAACGCCAACCGGAGAGAGAAGCGGGAGGAGCTTACGCGGAAGGTCCGTGAACTAGAGCACATGCACAGCCGGACAGGGGCCCCTAGAATATGGCGGCAACTTCAAGGTGCGAGAAAACTCCTTACAGCCTTAGATATGGACCGCGCGGAATACGCGGCTCTGCGCCTCAAACATGCCTATTATACAGGGGGAGATAAATGTGGCAGACTACTAGCGAGTAGGCTCAGGATCGCCCGCCAGAAACACACGGTGAAGGCGATCACCGACCCCTCGGGATCCACGGTCACAGACGACGCTGGCATTGCGGAGCGTTTCCGCAGGTACTATGCGAACCTCTACGCTGGAGACACCCCGGATGCTCCCGCTACTCGAAGGTATTTGAACTCGGTCTCCCTGCCGTCCTTAACACCCTCCCAGACAGAGGCTCTTGAGCGGGACATTAAACCGGAGGAAGTGATATCCGCAATTGCCCGCCTTAAACATGGTAAATCCCCGGGGCCGGATGGCTTTACGTCGCTTTTCTATAAAACGTTCTGTACACTGCTGGCGCCCATCCTCACGCGTCTGTTCAACACCTTTGCGACGCCAGGAGCCATCCCGCCGGATCTATTACGGGCGTCCCTTGCGGTGATCCCTAAGCCGGGTAAAGACAAGTCACACTGCGGCTCCTATCGACCAATATCTCTTCTCAATATCGATCTCAAACTGTACACAGGGATCTTGGCAGCGCGCCTCGCCCCTCTCCTGCCGGGGCTTGTCGACCCGGATCAGGCGGGGTTCATCCCCGGGAGACAAACGGTCGATAACACCAAAAGAATCCTTCATCTCATTGAGAAAGCGTCGCGTGTCCAGGGAGAGAGGATGTTGCTGCTAGTGGACGCCGAAAAGGCGTTCGACCGTGTGCACTGGCCGTACCTAGAGCAGGTGTTGGCGAGGGTGGGGGACAAATTTCGCCACATGATTTTTAATTGCTACAGATCCCCGACGGCCATACTAAGAGTCAACGGGTACAGTTCGAAAAGCTTCGACATTGAACGAGGCACGAGACAGGGGTGCCCGCTGTCCCCATTACTCTTTGCATTATATATGGAACCCTTTGCTCAGCGGATCCGAGATAACCCGGCAGTGAAAGGAGTGAAGTTCGGTGGCTTCAGCCATGCAGTTAGCCTATATGCTGATGACGTAATACTCTCCATTGACGACCCGCTCTCGGCCTTGCCAGCGTGCCTTGACGAACTGACCTCCTTTGCAGAGGTGGCAGGATTTAAAATGAATATGGGCAAGTCGGTTGCTTTAGATCTCTCCCTGGCACCGGCGACCAGAGCCCTTCTGCAACACCGAGTCCCTATAGTCTGGACCCGGGAACCGGTGCCTTATCTCGGAGTACTTCTAGCTCCAACGCTACCCGCAATAGTATTGGCCAACTACACGGCCTTGGGCCGGAAGGTCAGGGAGGAGTTGGCACGCTGGGATCGTGGCACCCTGTCGCTGCTCGGAAGGGTGGCGGCGGTCAAGATGACAATTTTACCGCAGTTCCTCTATATATTTCGGGCACTCCCGTTACGCCCACCAGCCGGCTGGCTCCGGCAGATGCAGTCGGATCTGGGACGTTTCATCTGGCAAGGCAAGAAGCCAAGAATGCGGAGAGCACTCTCACTGCTGGCGCCGGAGGCGGGGGGGCTCGGCATCCCGGACCTCCGCAAATACTTTCACGCGGCACAGCTGCGACACCTGGTAGAGTGGAGCAGATGGGAGTCAGACAAACACTGGCTTTTCCAGGATCAGGCGGTGGCGGGGCGACCTCTGCAGGAGATACCGTTCTTCCGCAGAGCGCACCGCCCTGCTAACTTATATGCCTCCTTTATCACCAGAGTGCCTCTCCAAGTCTGGGATGCTACGAATCTCCTCCATGGGTTGACCACGTTCCCCTCTCCGCTGACACCTCTGGCGGATAACCCTGAGTTTGCGCCGGGGATGGAGAAAGGTGCACTCAGCCGCTGGCGAGCGGCGGGATGTAGAGCCCTGTGCCATATGTACAATGCAGAAGGGATTATCTCCTTCACAGACCTCCGACGGGACTACGCATTGCCGGAAACCGAGAAAATGCGGTATTGGCAGATTCGCCATTGGGCTCTTCACCCACAGGTGCGCGAAACAGCGAATAGACGATTTCTTCCTTACGAACGCTGGTTGTTAACACGCACGTCCGACTCAAAACTCATCAGTGACCTATACCAGTTCCTCCAGGTACCCCCCTCGCACTTCTACAACCCAGGGCGGGAACGATGGGAGGGGGAGCTGGGAAGGACCCTGAGCCACGACGAATGGGGGCGGATAGCTTACAGAGCTAGGCACTCGGCGTATCACACGGGACTTACAGAAACCTTCACCAAGGTCTCCACATACTGGTATTACACCCCTGCACGGACACACGCCATGGACAGTAGTAAGGAAGACACCTGTTGGAGGGGCTGTGGGCGGACGGGTACATTGACACATATCCTGTGGGAGTGCCCCTTACTGGGAGCTTACTGGAAGGAGGTGCTCGACGAGGTTGACTCTCACTTTAAGACTGAGTTGCCGCGCCTCCCAGCCTACATAGTGTTGGGCCTCCCCAACGACTTGATGTACCCCTTGAAATCCCGCAGAGGCAGACAGATCGCCATAGCGTTGGGATCTGCCATCCAGAACATCTTAATGCACTGGCGCTCTCCCA
The DNA here is from genome assembly GCF_964204655.1 of Triturus cristatus. Taxonomy (NCBI): domain Eukaryota; kingdom Metazoa; phylum Chordata; class Amphibia; order Caudata; family Salamandridae; genus Triturus; species Triturus cristatus. Next base: position 89,733,673 of record NC_140586.1, read on the forward strand.
CCATCCCTACGATCGTGGGCTGGCTGCACAGACTATGGCATGTCTTGGGCATGGAGAAACTCTCACTGACATTGGCAGGAGACGCGGAGACGTTTAATGACCTCTGGCAGCTATTCCGGTCCTTACTGGTCACGGAATTCAGGGAACTCACCTGCGCCAGATACCTTCGCCTACTGAGGCTTACTACACAAGAGGACACCACCCCTTGATGGGGCGTGCTGGTGGGGCGGGACGAGATACCCAGACGAGGCAACGCAGCTGAGCGAGGCTTGCTGGAAGCACGCACTGGACTGGGGAGGAGGGAGGGGGGAATGGGGAGGGGGGAGGGCAAGACAGGGAGAGGGAGGGGAGTGTTGAGAAGGGATTGGATTTTGTTCTTTTGGTTTTCTGAATGTCATGGCAGATAACAGTCCTGCTGGACCAGTCTCAGCCATAAAGCCCGCTGCAGGGATTGGGCGCCTACCGGCCACATTAGAGCTACTTGTCGAGGGGGGCCTTGCGGGTCTGATGGCACAGAATATCCGATACACAGATAGTAGCCCACAGTGCTTCCTTTTGTAGGATACGCGGCCGGCCCTGAGGGGTTGTAGGCGACATGCTGTGTTACCACTGATCTCCCACGGGGCTGGGTAGGAGCATGAATAGGCCGCCCCCCGGCCACAGTAGAAAGCCGGCCCGCAGGGTTGTAGGCGAAGTTGCTGATGCTGTCCATGACAATCTGTTTGTGTTAAAACTAATAAAAGATTTAAACATAAAAAGCATTTTTGCACTCGCAAACATCTCAATGGCCGTTTGCGAGTGCAAAAATCCTTCGTACATCTAGCCCTTAATTCTCTTACAACTGCGGTTCCCCAGCAGGCATTGCCAAACTTTACTTTCATCTATGACTGGGGTGGGACTACGTCCCTGAATCACCCTTGCAGCAGGCGGGGCCAGAAGGCTACACATCATGCTTAAAAGCGCTATAAGGATCCCGCAGCGCTGGTGTCAACAACAGTGGTTTCCCCAGCCTGGATTGCCAAACTTTGCTTTCTCTCATGACTAGGGTGGGACTACATCTCCCAGCCACCCTTGCAGCAAGCAGGGCCAGAAGGCTATACATAACGCTTAAAAGCGCCATAAGGATCTCACAGCATGGGACATACCCTGGCGTGTGCATGGGTAAAGACAAGGCCAAGACCCAGCCTGTCTTCACCTGCCATCGCCAGGAAGAGGCTGGGTTGGGCCACCCCTCATGGCAGCGGCTGGTAGTAGTACTGGTGAGTCTATCTGTCAAGTTTGCTTTGCTCCGCTGCCTTAGTTCATCATCTGTGCTCCCTGTGCACCCTAGTCAGGAATCATGGGTAAAAGGAAACAGATCGGGGATAAGGACAGTGGCACTAAAAAGACTCACTTGGGCACTACGATTAATTCCGTTTTAGCCTGTGCTGTAGGTCTTATCACTAAGGAAATTGACTTGGCTGAGTGGCGGTTATCCCTCAATCATGGCATGGGGCTGAGCAATCCAATATCGAGTCTGGCACCTCATCTTCTCGAAGTCTCTGATGGTGGTTCCAGTAATTTTTACAGTGTGCCTCTTGCTGCTGCCACAGCTCAAGCTCTGCTGTTCTCCCCTGGTAGTATATCAAATAGTCTGCCGAGCTGCTCTGTTCCTACAAACACTAATCCTTGCGGTCATCTGTGTCAGCTTCAAAACATAGATCGGCTGCTCATCCCGCAGACAATTCCTGCACTCTCGCAGGGCCCACGTCATTGCAGTCAGTGGGGGAACGGTGCACTGTCAAACTTTGATTGGGTGAGTGCCATGGAGAAAGTCAAATCTATTGCACCTGCTTCAATTGTTCCTCTGGTGCATAGAATACGATCACTAGAGGATGATATTTTGGATCTTTCAAGTAAACTTTACGTATTGTTGGCTCTTCCAGTATCTAGCAAGCCCCCTGTTCAGCTCCCCGCTGCCCAGCATTCCAGCATCAATTGGGTCGCTTCTGATGCCGCTAGATGTACTGCCGACACATGGCGCCTGTCCTCCACTGGTCCACTTTCCACGATTGATAACTAGGCGACATCCGATATGGGGGCCGAGAACATGAAAACTTGGAGATCTGGATCAGATGGTTATAGTTAACGAGGGCAAGGAGGGATTAATAAACCCCTACCAACCAGCGCCCAAGCGACAACCTTGTATAGATGCCCACCCCACACACAGCGGTGCCTGGATTTGCCCCCTGATTGTTGTCCATATGTGACAGTAATGATTGGAGTACCGCCTCTTCCTTCAACTGGGAGTCATTTCTACAGCTTAAAAACAAAGGTATGCCACTGGGTGTCTCAACAAACTGATTTTTCCATTTCTGAGTACAATGATATTCTACTAGTGAGGAGAGTTGGGAGGATTGGTTCCTCGTTAACTGTAGACAGCTGGGTCTGGCCCCGCGATTAATCCAATCTGGATCCAGAATCAGCAAGCTGGAAGCAGCCGTCAGTGTTGTTCCCCTAGGGTTTTTCTACAAACCTGCTCCTCGCAGGCAGTGGGTTGTAACTGTCTCTTTGCCAGCACAATTGGATGAGCCTGGGGTTTTTTAGGTCTCCACTGCAAACAGATACCTCCCCTTAACTGACCTTGATAGTACCGATTGACGCCTTCCTTCACTGGGAGAGGGTGGGTTGCTAGCCCTTGATGGATCTAAGAGTATGAATTCAAGCTTGAAACCTATACTAGTTCGAATTTAGAAGTGGTCACAGCACCGAAACTGCCTGACCATGGAAACACAAGAGATAAGGTCTGCCCTGTGTCAGGGAGGAAGAGCTGCCCTTGTCTTGCTCGATCCATCGGCAGCATTCGATACGGTCAATCACGAACTGATGATTGACCTTCTTCACACTATAAGGATCAGAGGGGCTGCACTTGACCTCCTGAGATCCATTCTGTCTGAGCGAGAACAATCTGTCGCACTAGAGGACTTTGTCTCCATACCCTTTGCACTACAGTGTGGGGTGCCACAAGGATCCTCGTTAAGCCCAACGTTGTTTAACATTATGTCACCTCTTTGGCCACACTCATCAGATCCTTTGCATTCTCGTTAGCATCCTGATGACACTCAGATTGTTGTTTTTCTTTCCAGCAGTGACAACACCAGAACTAAATTCCATAACTGCATACATGCAGTGAGCAATGAGATGAATAACACCTGCATGAAATTAAATTCTGAGAAGACGGAGGTTATCCTGTTTGGAAATCAGGTCACTTTCTTGTCCTCGTCCTGGGGGCTGCAGGAATTGGGAATCCTTCCGATTCCAGTGAAAAAGGCTAGAAATCTTGGAGTGATAGTAGATAATAAATGTACCTTTTGTGATCAAGTCAATGTTGTCGTCTATACCTCCTTCTATAAACTAAGGACTAAAAAAGAAAATCCTCCCATATATTCCTCCCGATTCAAAGAAAACAGTAGTCACCTCACTAGTACTATCGAAAATAGGTTATGGCGATGGCCTTTACCTACATATGTAGCAGCAACTACTCATTATTTTGGAGAGACTGCATGAGTGGATGGAAGAAGTGAATTGCTCCCCATGTGTAAGGTCTTCAATCCCTGCCCGATGCCCCGCTCACATCCTGCACTTATTGGTCACCTTGTAAAGGGTTTGTACATTTGATTATGTAGGAGTCCCCCTTAGGCAGCAATTTGATTAGATCCCAATATCCCACATACCCTGAAGTGCAGACTCAAGTTGGAACAATACATAGTGGGTATTTTAAGGGCATTACGAACCTCTACATTTCGCCCTGTTTACCCAGCACTCCAGCTTTACAATCTGCAAGCCCTTGGAGCATCATTGTATGGTGGGGAGCTTTGGGGCCACGTGAGCGTTAATGATATGGAGCTAGCTGAGAACAGGTTCCTAGGTCACCTCACTAATCCCCCCATCAGCACACATCTCATCTCTCCCCCTATGGTCAGACCTCTTCCATATTTCACTTACCAATAAAGTGGGTCTTCGATCACTGTTGTATTGGTGTAGGGCTTGGCATCTGCAGATCTGTTGTCATATTTGTTGGGACTGGTGGAGGTTTTGAAGCTACTTGAGGCTGCTAGGATCCCTTGTTTGGAGTTTATAAAAAGTTGCCTAAAGCTGGAATGTGAGACTCTGTGGACCACCCATGAGATCGATCGCTTGCAAGATCTCAAAGTCGACCCTTAAGGGTTTACATCAGTGCTTTGTAGATACTGTTCTCCAAAATAATGGGAGGTTGGGTTCTCTCACTGCTGCTTTTCTTGAGTTTAAACATGTTTACTCCTTTGATGTTAATTTGGATAAAATTGAGCCTCCTCTCACCAAAGCACATCTCTGTTGATCCAGATGTGCCATGTCCTTTTTATCCTATGGTCACAGAATCAATTGACAATGTTGCTATTTTTTGTCCAGGTTATCATGCATATAGGAAGAAGTGGATTTTGCCCCTTTGTAATAACCTGGGGATTGAAGGTATAAGATTTGCAACCAAGATGTTGAGAACAAATGCCTGTGAGCTGGTTATATTTACTGTTTCCCAATTTTTGTTACATATATGTGGAGAACTAGACAAAAGAAGTTAGCCTCTTGAAGAATTTTGCTCTAAGAATTGATTTTTATATGTATTTTAATCGATTTTCATTGTTCATTCTTTAACGACTATGAATGTAACTATTTATATCTATTTATGTTTTGACATTGAATGAATTTTATGTATTTCAATTAATTCAAATCACTTGATCATAATGGGGGATTTTGTATTATGCAATTGATATTTTATTTTTATTTTTTTACTATGTGCTATTATGTCAATTTTTCTGAATAAAGATTTATGATGACGATGAAGGATCTTACCTGCACACATGGCTGTCTCTGCACTTCTTCTGGATGCCTGTCACATACTTCGATCCTCAGTTTTATTGTTACATTTTTGACTATGTCTACAAAGAAATAGTGCCTGCACCTAATATATTGTCTGTAGCAAGTACACTGTCATCTCACCTCAAATGTAGCTGTATACCAAAATGTAGGCGGAAACTCCTCCAGGCGCATGCCTGGCACCCTGCCTGCCAGAGTGTTGGATATTAAAGTAGCATGAAAAGCACTACATTTCATAGAATTATGAGATAGAGGGGGACTTGAGCCAGATGCCTGCTTCCTACTCCTTCACCCCAAAATGAGCCTATGCTTTATGTGCCTTCAGTTTGCCACCCATGCTTTAAACTCTTGTGCCAAGAATTAAAAGACACTTTGAGCCAAAATAGGAAAAAGAGATGCCCATCTAGTAGTGGCTGAATTGCACAAAGTAAAACCAAAAAACGTGGGATAAACTCTGCTTCTATGCTTGCCCAATATTGTGTGATCCTAGGCAAATGTTTTATTTTACTGAGCATTATTTCACTTCGTTATCACATGAGAGCCCCTTCAAATACGTGACCCATGACTTGGGGTGTGGTCAAGATGGCGACCGCCTAAGACGCTATTTCTTCCACTCCGTCCTCTGGCTGAAAATAACACCATAATGGCAATGAGCACGGGGCAAGAAATGCTGCAACTGAGGTGTGAAGGTCCCCCTGCACTGCAGGAGTCATCCTCAGGGCATGTAGGGCCTGCGTAGCTGCGTGTTGAGACCAGCGTGGCCTCACCCGACCATGGTAACCCCGAGGAGAGTAACAGAGTGGTAGGCCTGTGGGTGCGAATGAGGGCAGTTCATTGGGTAATCCCCTTAGGCTCTCAGGTTCAGCCACCAGGCAGCCTGGTCGGCCCAGCGAGGCACGGTGCCTTCCTTGAGTGTAGACGGAACACGCAGCGGGTCAGGCTGCCTCTGACCAGAAATCTGAGGCCTGTGCTGCCGGCACCGCTGACCACGCCACTCGATATACCTTACCAGCCAATAGAGACAGCAGATCACTGCCCACACAGAGTCAAGATATGCAAGGCAATCGATGCACAGAACAGAAAAGAGTGCCCAGACCCAGAAGGAGCACACAAAGTGGTAAGAGCAAGCCCACCCATCCTTTATCTGGGATATAGACATACAGAGCCTGTGCCTACTTCATATAGCGAGCCACCTAATAGGGCACCACAATGTATGTGTAGACTGGGTGGCAAAGGCATACTGCCAAGGATGCGCTTAACACAGCCATGATGGTTAGGACACGAAGCGAGATCCTCCTTACCACTCCCGACCCCGTGGCCCCTTAGCCCCAACAATGAAGACACAGTTTAGTACTGTTTCAATAGCCCAGTGCTCCAAGCATGGCAATGTCTGAAGGCAAAAAAGGCCACACCCTAAGGGATCTGCTCACGTGCTCGACCAGTAGAACCCGTAAGGAAGGACAGTCTACCTTAGGATGCCACTCTACGGAGCACAGGGGAGATGACACTGCATCCATCACTGGGGCCTTCGTGGAGTCTCATTTTGATTTCATCCATGAAGAACTCCAAAAAATGAAACACAAGCTCTTGCGAAATCTGTGAGAGATGAAACAAGATCTAGAGGTGGTTGGCAATAGAGTTTCCACGCTTAAGGACAATGAAAACCATGAGAGGCAAAGAAGTGTGACAGCTGCAGCAAGAAGTCTTAAGCCTCCAAGAACGGTATGCTGCCCTACAAGCCCACGCCGAAGATCAGGAAAATCACTCCAACAGGATCAACATTTGCATACTTTTAAAATGATTTTTATTAATTTCAATAAAGTAACATCAATAACATCGGCATGACGATTCAATCTGGCTTTTAACATTATAAAATAGCAATAAAATCGAATGCCATAGGTAGGGTTATAAGGAGACACTCATTTAGGTAACATTTAGTGTCCATTTTGCTGGCTGGCTTGCTGCTTCACTCCTCAGTGCCAAACGCAGTCAAATTGTATCAGGAGCACCAAAAAGAGAATCGGCCATTGTTCCTCAAAACCAGTTCTACAGTAGATTGCATACAGTTGCAAAGTAAATTATAAACTTGAACAAGAGGAACACAACAAAGAATAAAGATAAAAGAATTAATGAATAAAAAAGAAAAAAAAATAAGAACTGATCTCTACATGGAAGTACCATCGTGAGTGCGTTTGTCGATCTGATGCAATAATAAGTAGCATATGTATAATTGCAGGGGTGTAATGGGCCGTGTATAGGTGTGTGTATCAAGGGGGGGGTGCAGACGTGAGGGGGGAAGCGAAGAGGAGGAGAAGCCACGGGTCACAGCGGAAGCAAGCAAATTTAGGAAGGGGGGGTCCGCAGAGAGTTTAGTCTCGATCACAGATAAATATTTGTGCCATTGTATAGGGGTTTGTCTTGAGGGGACTGACGCCCAGGCCGCAGTCTCTTGCTGATTTATACCCTCCGAGACCAATGCCCTACGAAGATCAAGTAGCCACGCGTTGACCTTGGGACCCGTTTGTGCCTTCCATGTCATGGCAATCTTGCTCTTGGCCAAGCCCAAAGCAAGATCCAGAAATGTGTTCAGTCCCTTGTAGGACGAATTGCGTCTCATGATTCCCAACAAAAAGTGAAGGGGCTCCGCCTCCAACCGTGCTCCTACCACTTCTGTAAGCACAGTGGCCACCTCAGACCAGAATGTTTGAATGGTAGTGCAGTTCCACACCATGTGAATGTGGCTCCCTGGTCCCGACATCTGGGGCATATGTACACGGTGGCGGCGTACATGCGTGCCAACCTGTGTGGAGTGAGGTACGTGTGATGTAAATAATTAAATTAAGTAGGGTTGGCAGAAATAAATTTTGGTTGGTTAAGACATTGCAACCATTGCTTATCAGTCAGGGTGGTGGACAGTTCGCTAACCCAATACTCACGCAATGTCGGCAGAACGGGGAGATCATCCAATCTAATGGAGGTATAAATGGCTGTTATGGCTCGTTGGCCGCGGCCGTGTGTGAGCAGTGTGTGTAGTAGGTGTGATATAGTGGGCTCTGCCCGATCAGTGTCCCATGCTTGCACGGATTGGCGTGTCAGCAAGGCATGTAATAAAAAGGAACCCTGTGATAACCTATATGCGTCCACTAATTCCTCAAATGTTTGCAGTTGCGAGTACGCTTAGATGTCCCCTCATGTGCCCAACCCACTCTCCTTCCACGCTCCCACTTCTGGTCGTCCATGACAGGAGTACGTGCTGGGGAGAAGTTTCAAAGGTAAGCTGGGAGTGTAAGGCGCTGGACGATCACATACCTAGACCAGTGCCGTACAGTAAGTTTTAAAACACAGCGTGTACTTTCAGAAAGTACACGCTGTTTTTTTAAACTTACTGTGCTCTTTAGTTAGTAAAGCGCGTCTGCGAGAGAGATTGTGGGCTTTTGTTCAAGTATTCATGTTAATCACAGCTCGTGAAGGGGCTGCAATTAACATGCATACTTAAACAAAAGCCCCCCAATCTGCCCTGCACCGCGCTTTCTTCCTGCATTTCCTCTTTCTCTACAGCACTCATTTAATCAAGCGTGTTTCAATCCTACCTCCCCCACCCCTTTCTTTTCTCATTGCCTCTTTTTCACCCGGCCATTTAAAGCACTGGCATCCAATGATGTTTGTGAAATGCAGGCAGGCTGATAAAGAGGCAATGAGAAAAGAGAGGGGTGGGGGAGGTAGGATTGAAACACGCTTAATTAAAGGAGTACTGTAGAGAAAGAGGAAAGGTATAAAGACCCCGCCGAAAAGCCCGCCAGAAATACAGACACAGATCTGTTTATTTATGTGTGCAGGTGGGAGGGCAGAGCCCAGCATATTGGGGTTATTTGTGTGTGATGGCGGGGCTCACCACGGTTTGTATAAAATAGGACTAGTGAGTCTGGGGGCTTTAATTGGAGAGTACAGACACTTCTCGGAAACAAGCAGGTACTCTCTTACAGAGTGCCTGCACTTTTATTTGTCCATTTTAAGCACTGTTGGATCGGATGCCAATTACCGAGCCCCCAGACTCACCGGTTCTATTTTATACAAACCGTGGTGTGCCCAAACATCACACACAAATAACCCCTTATATGCTGGGCTCTGCCGTCCCTCCTGCACACATAAATAAACCGATTTGTGTCTGTATTTCTGTAAAATCGCAACGGTACCATTACGTTCACAGAAAACCCGTACACCTTGCAAATGGCAGTTTTAAGTCTCCTGCACATAAGTGAGATAAACTTGCTGTGAATGTGATGCCTGTGTAGAAAATACCACAAGCTTTTCCACTCGTATGCAGAACATGCTCAGTGTGATGAATTCCCAACTGTTATTACATAATTGGTGCATAGGGTTGATTACAGCAGAACGCTAAATGAACGCCCCCATCTACAGGAAACAATATGCGCCAGCCTTATGTGCCAGACGCTTCTATAGCAGCAGGTTCAATGATTCAAATAAGATTATCTCATATTTTGCCAGTTCTGTCAATTTACAGAAATATTTATAAAACGCGGACCTGCCGTATTGTGCACAGAAAACCCTTACAAAACAACACCCTGCAGAGGCTCGTTTAAAGTGCACTGCAGATAAGTGAGGTAAACTTGAAGTAAATGTGATGTGTGGCAAAGTCCACCCGTTCTGCCACTTGTGTGCACAACATAGTCACTTTGATTAATGCCAAACTCCTATTACGTAATTTGTGCATGGGGTTGGTTTCTACATTGAAGCCATACACGAGCACACGATATGCAGACGAGCTGTGTCAGACGCTTCGATGGCAACAGTTTGAGCAACTGGTAATTACAGAGCAAACCTCTGTCTAGTGGCTAATTTTAGGAAGGAAAATGTGATTTAAGATGAAAATGAACAAGCTTGGAGAATGCGGGCATCGATCCCGCTGAACAAGTTACTTACCTTCGGTAACGCTTTTTCTGGTGGATACAGTATCTGCCTGTGGATTCCTCACCTTGTGAATATCCCCTGCGCCAGCAACATTCGGAAACTTTTGTAGCAGTCCACGCCGATGGGGTCGACGACGACGTCACAGAGACACGGCTCCGCTCGCGACTCCGCTGACGTCACCGGCTCCATAAGAAGACCTCGTCGGCGTGATGACGTCAGTTCCGCCCCTTCTTTCCGTGCCTTCGAGGCACACGGAACGGACTGACAGCAATATATATACACAGTATACACAGTACACAATATGCATATCAACACACTCAGTGTGGAAAATAAATTACAAAGCACAAGAAATAAAATAATGCCTTTGACAGTGATAAACACATTTGAAACCCATCAATAGAATTACAGGCATAGAAATACCGGTAAAGAAGGATGGACAACGGGGAGGCGGGTGGGTCAGTGAGGAATCCACAGGCAGATACTGTATCCACCAGAAAAAGCGTTACCGAAGGTAAGTAACTTGTTCTTCTGATGGATACATCTTCCAGTGGATTCCTCACCTTGAGAATAGATTCCACAGCAGTCCCCACTCCCGGAGGAGGGTGTCCACCCTTCTATACCAGAAATTCCTGAAGGACGGAACGAGCAAAGTGTCCGTCCCTCCTCACCTCGGTGTCTAAGCAATAATGCTTTGCGAAGGTGTGGAGGGATGCCCAAGTTGCCGCCCTACAAATGTCCTCCACCGGAACCCCTCTAGCTAAGGCAGATGTGGAAGACTTTGCTCTGGTAGAATGAGCCCTCAAACCCTCCGGAGGCTCCTTACCAGCTAGGGAGTAGCATATCTTGATGCACAAGACAATCCACCTGGAAAGGGTGCGCTTGTGCACCGCTCGACCTTTCCTGCAGCCAGAAAAGCCCACAAAGAGCTGGTCATCAATCCTGGAGTCCCTTGTCCTGTCCAGGTAGAAGCTCACCGCCCTCTTAGGGTCCAAGCGGTGAAGTCTCTCCTCCTCCTTGGAAGGGTGAGGGGGAGGATAGAAGGAAGGAAGGGTAATGGACTGCCCCAGATGGAAGGGAGTTACCACCTTAGGCAAAAACGCAGCCCTGGTCCTGAGTACCATTCGTTCAGCATGAATGGTCAAGAACGGGGGTTTTGAACTCAGAGCTTGAAGCTCACTTACCCTCCTTGCTGAGGTGATTGCAACGAGGAAAACTGTCTTAAAGGACAACAGCCTCAAGGGACACTTGTGTAAGGGCTCGAAGGGAGAACCCATAAGATAGGTTAGTACAAGGTTTAAGTCCCATTGAGGCACAATAAAGGGAGTAGGAGGAAACTTGTTTGTAAGGCCCTTTAAAAAACGAAGAACAATAGGTGACTTGAACTGCGACGGCTGATCCGGCAAACAAAGGAAAGCCGATAGAGCCGATAAATATCCTTTCACAGTAGCCACAGCAAAGCCTTGCTGAGCAAGAGAAAGGGCAAACTGTAGAATATTAGACAGACGAGCCTTCAAAGGATCAATGGACCTCTCTCCACACCAGAGAACAAATTTAGACCACCTATATGAATAAATAGATTTGGTGAAGTGTCGCCTGGCCAATAAAATAACATCCACCACATCCGGCGGGAGAGAGAAAGAATTCAGGTTGCCCCGTTCAATCTCCAGGCATGAAGGTGTAAGCTCTGGAGGTGGGGGTGTAGAACCTGCCCCTCCGACTGCGAGAGGAGGTCTGCCCACAGAGGGAGACGGAGCGGAGGGCACGAGGAGAGGTGGAGAAGATCTGTGTACCACACCCTTCTTGTCCAATCCGGGGCGATCAATATGACTTGGGCCCGGTCTTGGCGAACCTTCCTCAGAACCCGAGGAATCAAGGGTATGGGAGGAAACGCGTAAAGGAGTCCTGAGCCCCAACTCAGCTGAAACGCGTCCCCCAACGCTCCCTGCATCGGATACTGGAGACTGCAGAACAACGGACAGTGCGCGTTCTCGCGGGTGGCAAATAGATCCACCCGAGGAGTTCCCCACGTCCGAAAGACGTGACGAACCACCTCCGGATGGAGCCTCCACTCGTGGTCGGCAGAGAACTGCCGACTCAGACTGTCCGCACGCACGTTCAGCACCCCGGCCAGATGATTTGCCATCAGACAAATCTGATGGTCCTGAGCCCAGGACCATAGACGCAGGGCCTCTCTGCAGAGACAAAGAGACCCCACTCCTCCCTGTTTGTTTATATACCACATCGCGGTAGTGTTGTCCGTCAGGACTTGAACAGACTGACCGCGAAGGGAAGGGAGAAAAGCCTTGAGCGCCAAACGTATCGCCCGCAATTCCAGAAGGTTGATGTGAAGCAACCTGTCCTCTGGAGACCAAAGACCTTTGATCTCCAGATCCCCCAGATGTGCACCCCACCCTAAGGTGGATGCATCCGTTATCACTGTGGCCACCGATGGAGGAAGATGGAAAGGCTTTCCTTGAGACAGATTGCCCTCCATGCCCCACCAAGATAGATCCGCCGCAGCTTCTCTGGAGATCCTCACAGACTCCCTGAGATCTCCCTTGTGCTGATACCACTGCTTGCGGAGGCACCACTGGAGCGCCCTCATGTGCCAGCGTGCATGGTTGACCAACAGAATGCAAGAAGCAAACAGACCGAGCAGGCGAAGGACCTTCAGGACCGGAACAACCGCTCCGTTGTAAAAGAAAGGAATCATTTCCTGTATGTCGAGAATCCTTTGAGGAGGAGGGAATGCTCGACAAACAGTAGAGTCTAGTACCGCACCTATGAACAGGTTGCGCTGAGAGGGCACCAGGTGAGATTTGGGCACATTTATCGAAAAACCCAAGTTGTACAACAGTTGAGTTGTATCCCGCAGATGATGCAGCACCTTCTCTGGAGACTCCGCCTTGATCAGCCAGTCATCCAGATAGGGGAAAACCGAGACCCCTGACCTTCTGAGATGGGCTGCCACCACTGCCATCACCTTCGTGAAGACCCGAGGTGCAGAAGTAAGACCAAACAGGAGGACCGCAAACTGATAATGTTGCGACCCTACCGTGAAACGGAGATACTTTCTGTGCGACTTCAGGATTGGGATGTGAAAATACGCATCCTGCAAGTCGATGGACACCATCCAGTCCTCCTGATTCAGCGCTTGAAGAACCTGAGCAAGGGTGAGCATCTTTAACTTCTGTTGCTTTAGATAAAGATTCAAGATCCTGAGGTCCAATATCGGACGCAATCTGCCGTCCTTTTTCAGAATCAGGAAATACCGGGAGTAGCATCCCTGACCCTTCTCCTGCTCTGGAACCACCTCTATCGCACCTTTCTGAAACAACTTCAGGACTTCCTCCTGCAGGAGAAGACGGTGGTCCTCCGAGCAAGCCCCTTGGCAAGGAGGGTAATTTGGAGGGAATTCCCGAAAGGGAAGGACATACCCATTTTCCACAAGATCTAGAACCCAGAGATCTGTAGTTACAGATTCCCAATCTTGTAGAAAATGGGTAAGCCGGCCCCCCACAGGACCAGCATGATCCGGAATGGCGGATCTAGGGCTGTTTTGCGGTGGTGGGAGGGGCTGAGGAAGAGAAAGAGGAGGAGGAGAGCTGACGGCCACGTGTGCGACCCCTGATTCTTCCTCTGTAACCTCTCGACGAGGAACCTTGCTGCTGCTGCTGTTGCTGCTGCTGAGTCTGCCTATAGGTTCGAAAAGATGTCCTTCCAAAACCTCTGTACCTCTTAAAAGACCCTCTCGACTGAGACTGGAGTCCCAAAGATTTAGCAGTTGCCTTGCTCTCATTGAATCTTTCCAGAGCAGCATCTGCCTTTTTTCCAAACAGGTCAGACCCATCAAACGGTAGATCCAATAGGGTTGCTTGCACATCTTGAGAGAACTCCGAAGTTCTCAACCAAGCACTTCTTCTAGTTGCAACAGACGACCCCATAATCCTTGCAACAGAATCTGCAGTGTCCAGCCCACTTTGGATCACTTGCCGCGCAGCCGCCTGAGCATCAGCCAAGATGTCGTTAAAACCAGATCTATCCTCATCAGGCAGCTTCGGCACCAGTTTCTTAGCCGAATCCATCAGCGCATGTACATAGCGTCCCAAAAGACATGTGGCGTTAGTCGATTTCAAAGCCATGCTGGCTGATGAAAACACCTTCTTTGCCGACTGGTCCAGCCTTTTTGCCTCTCTGTCCCCAGGGACCTGTGGATAAGCTCCTTTAGACTTCCCAGAACAAGCCGCCTGAATTACCAAGCTCTCAGGCGATGGATGAGACGACAAAAATTCTGGATCCCCTGGGGCCGCTCTGTATCTCCTAGCGATAGTCTTAGACACCGCAGGAGCAGAAAAAGGTTTGCGCCACACCTCCAACACAGGTTCTGCAATGGCCTCATTAAATGGAAGCAAAGGCTTCAGTCAAGAAGTTCGACTTAAACTCCGTTGTTGGAAGTTGGAGATCAAGTAACTCCGCAGCTCTTCTTATGACTGCATGGTAGGGTGCAACGTCCTTGGATGGCTCATCTGATGGCGGAGTAATCTCCCACTCAGGAGACAGGTCCAAGCCACTAGCTTCCTTAAGCTCGTCAAAAACCTCATCCGACTCCACCAATTCTCCATCTTCCGCTTCCTCCTGAAGGTATCTCTGCTCCTCAATAATCCTTTGAGTCTCCCTTCTGGAGCGAATTCGAATCCTCGGCGTCGGCGGCGCCGTAATCGACTCCGACGGCGCCGGTGCCGGCGTCGAACGTGGATCCGGCGGAGCCATCGGCGGCGAACGAGGTCGAGCCGGAGTCGGCGAGGATGGAAGCGGCGTCGACGTTCTCGGAGCCGGAGGATTCCAAGACGGCGTCGCTGGATAAAATGGATAGAAAGGGGCCTGAGGATAAACTAAATGCCAAAGGACCCGTCGGACCTGCAGGTGCACCAGGGACATACATGGCACGAGCAAAAACCCCATACATCGCATTTAAGTAATGCAAGGGGTCCTGACCTGGCCCAGGGAAAGCAGGATACTGGCCAGACCCCACCGGACTCGGGCCAACCGGCGCCGACGGTGGAATAAACGACGTCGCAGGCTCACCCGGGGCTTGAAGATCTTCCGGGGCCGGAGATGGAGCCGGAGACGGAACCGGAGCCGGAGATGGAACCGGCATCGGAGTCCGGGCTGGAACTGGCGAAGCCGGAGACAAAGAGACCACCGGAGATGAATGACTAGCAGGCGAACCCGGCACAGGAGAAGGAGAAACAGAGTCCCTTCGACGCCGAGCAGGTGACTTCGGCTTCGGCGCCGTTGCTCTTATCTGAATGGTGCAGAGAGGAGTGTCTTCTCTTTTTCTTGTGCCTCTTAGCTCGAGAAGCATGCCCCGAAGTCGACTTCGACGCCGACCTCAACTTCGATCGAGACCTCGATCTCGATCTCCTTCTCCCTCTCTTGTCCTTCTTCATTCTGGCAATAAAGAGCTTTGCCTCCCGTTCCTTCAGAGCCTTCGTGCTCATCTTTCGGCAGCTGGTACAGCCATCCACATCGTGGTCCGAGGATAAACACCACACACAGTCCTCATGTGGGTCAGTGATGGACATATGCTTGCCACACTCCCGGCAAGGCTTAAACCCAGACTTCTTTGTCGACATCTTCAAAGAAGACAGGAAAAACAACGAAAATACACAAAGTATCAATGACGCTAACAACAGCGATTCCCGAAATCCGTTGGCTTCGACGGCGCGGAAAAAAGGGAACTGACGTTATCACGCCGATGAGGTCTTCTTATGGAGCCGGTGACGTCAGCGGAGTTGCGAGCGGAGCCGTGTCTCTGTGACGTCGTCGTCGACCCCATCGGCGTGGACTGCTACAAAAGTTTCCGAATGTTGCTGGCGCAGGGGATATTCACAAGGTGAGGAATCCACTGGCAGATGTATCCATCAGAAACCTCCCGCATGCTAGGCGGAAGGGGAATTAGCTCAAATGGTAGAGCGCTCGCTTAGCATGCGAGAGGTAGCGGGATCGATACCCGCATTCTCCAACTTTATGCCTTTTACTCATTTAATTGCACTTATTGGTTTTTCAGAGAGTGTTATGTGATTAAGTGCTCATTTAGGTGCTATTATTAAAATAAGAAACATTTTGTGCAATTTTATACGTTAAATTTGCCAAAACCAACCGTCGGTGTTTGGAAAATGGTTCATTTGGTTATGTTAAACGTAGTGTGTAAAGAGGAAAAAAAATTATGGGGACTAGTATGGGCTTCTCATGGAGTCAAAACCGGAGGGGGAGGATGGGGTGTGGGTGCCTGTGCTGTCACCAACTGAATTATCTTCCAAATAATCAGAAGGTGCAGCAGCAAGGAAACTGGGCACTGCCTGAGGATAGAGCTGGATCACTATGAGACCTGCAAGCTGATTGATTGCATGAACCCACAGTAAGGAACGCGTTACTTACCTGTAACTGCGGTTATCCAGTATTGGTATCTTTCATAGATTCACATGCCTGAATCATTCCCCGTCGTCGGGAATGGGAGTCACCGGTAAGTAACAAAGTAATGTCCAGAAGACATAAGACAGCCATAGGCCTCAGAGGCCTTAGCTTAGTAAGCTATCCACGTCCTTATGTAAAAAGGACCAAATTTTGGCCAGAGCCAATCAGCTAACACCACCCTCTAGAACCTTCCTGGTAGGAGCTCTAGTCCCTCAGATTTTCGTGAGCACAGTGCTAAGCAGCTGTATACTGAGAGATCCGAGAGAGCCCTTCCAGGGGAGGCGGGTGGGTTGCATGTGAATCTATGAAAGATACCAATACTGGATAACCGCAGTTACAGGTAAGTAACGCGTTCCTTATCCAGTATTAGGGTATCTTTCATAGATTCACATGCCTGAATCAGAGTAGCAAGCAGTGAAAAAAGCACATTTCGAAAGATATGGATAACATACAGGTATTAGATAACCACATCTATCTGAGATAAACAACAGTGCTACTGTAAAGCAATGAATAAGTAATGCATACATTATAGTGCGAAATGTGCATAAACTCAGGATGGTGGGATGAAAGAAAGGGCTCACCTCTATTTAAAAAGATGACGTAGTACCGCTTGGCCCACTGACGCATCCTTCATGATCTCCGCATCCAGGCAGTAATGCTTGGTGAAGGTATGCGGCGTCTTCCATGTGGCCGCTCTACAAATGTCCACAATGGGCACCCCAGCAAAAAGAGCCATGGAAGTAGACATGGCCCTTGTGGAGTGGGCACGGACCGTTGTTCTCAACGGACGTCCTGCCTGTTGGTGACAGAAAGAAATGGCCGAAGAAATCCAGCGGGAAATGCTCTGTTTTGTGAGCGGAAGCCCTCTTCGAGGTCTGCTGTAGGCTATGAATAGCTGATTTGATTTACGAAAAGATTTCGTTCTCTCAATGTAAAATTTCAAGCAACGTTGAATGTCTAGTGAATGTAGAGTTCGTTCCGCCACTGTTTGTGGATTTGGGAAGAATGATTGTAAAACAATAGGTTCGTTGAGGTGGAAGTGAGATGGAACCTTGGGAATGAAAGCTGGATTTGTGCGGAGAAGGACTCTATCCTTTTTGAATTGCAGGAATGGGTCCTGGATAGAGAATGCTTGGAGCTCTCCCACTCGCCTTGCCGAGGTAAGAGCTAGTAGAAGTGCCACCTTCCAGGAAACAAATTTAAGGTCAGCTCTGTGGATGGGCTCAAACGGGTGCTTCATTAGTTGAGCTAGAACTATGTTAAGGTGCCAGGCCGGTGGAACAGGCTTTACTGGAGGGTATGTGCGAAACAGTCCTTTCATGAATTGCTTTATGAGTCTATGAGACCATAAAGAGGGGCCGGAAGAAGATCTTCTGAAACGTGAGATTGCAGCTAGGTGAACTTTAATGGAGGCATGAGCAAGACCAGATTCTGCCAGATGTAAAAGGTAGGGTAAGACTTGTCCTGGGGTGGAAGAGAAAGGATGCAACTTATTCGTCTTACACCAGATACAGAATCTTTTCCACTTGAGTGAGTAGGTCTTGTTGGTACTATCTGCTCGAGCCCGAGCTAGAATTCGTCTGCAGTCTGGAGGAATGTCTAGGCCCCGAAACTCTCTGAACTCAGGAGCCAAGCTGATAACCTGAGAGAGGCTAGATACGGATGTTGAATCTGCTGATCGCTGAGCGTCAGAAGAGATGGAAACGTTTTCAGCCTGATCGGAGGTTCCTGGGAGAGGAGGTGAAGTTCCGAGAACCAGTGTTGGCGTGGCCAAGCTGGGGCTATCAATATCAAAGTGCAAGGTTCCGCCTTCATCTTCCGTAGTACCCTGGGGATCAGGGGAAATGGCGGAAAGGCGTATGCAAAGACGTTGCACCATGCTATCGAAAAGGCATTCCCCAGGGATCCTGGTTGGGGATGCCAGCTTGCAAAGTATTGGCATTTGGCGTTGCGTTGGGTGGCGAATAGGTCCAGCTGAGGTGTGCCCCATTGGGCGAAGATATTGTTGAGGACCTGCTGATCCAGTTCCCACTCGTGGCACGCTGCCTGCCTCCTGCTTAGATAATCTGCCAACACATTGTGGGTGCCTAGAACATAATCTGCTCGGAGAGAGATGTTGTGGCGGAGCAGCCAGTTCCAGATTTTCTGCGATTCGCGCGAAAGTGTCAGTGAACGAGTCCCTCCCTGCTTGTTCAGGTAGTGCATTGTCGTGGTGTTGTCTGTCCGGACAAGCACTACTGAGTTCTTTATCCTCGGGAGGAAAGCCACCAGAGCTAGGTAGACTGCTCGGAGCTCTAAAAGGTTGATATGAAGCATTTTCTCCGAAAGGGACCACTTTCCGCTTATCTGTAGCTCCTGAAGGAAAGCTCCCCAGCCTTCCAAGGAGGCGTCCGTGGTGATTATATGAGGAGTAGCAGGAAGCAAGAAAGGCAAGCCTTGCGAAAGGTTCTTGGGGCGAACCCACCATTGCAGAGCCTGTTTGATCGCCGGGGTTACTTGGATGACGTCGTCGAAAGACCCTGTACACTGGATCCACTGGTTCGACAGAGCCTCTTGTAGGGGTCGCATCCGTAAGCGGCAATGTGGGATTAATAGAATGCAGGAGGACATCATCCCGAGGAGGGATTTGAAGAGGCGCACCGAGAGTGTCTTTCTTGTCATTACCTGGAGTGCCAGAGATTGAAGTTTGTCCTGGCGTTCCTGTGACGGGAATGCTTTCCTGTGGATGGTGTCTAGTGTGGCTCCCAAAAATTGCATGCATTGGGATGGTTGCAGGACAGATTTGTCGTGGTTGAGAGTGAGCCCCAGTGACTCGAAGAGTGTCAGACAAGCGTTGGAAGATCTTATCACGCCTTCTTGTGATGGGGACTTGATAAGCCAGTCGTCTAAATACGGGAAGACTTGGTGGTGGAAACGGCGTAGGTACGCCGCCACTGGTGCTAGGGATTTGGTGAAAATGCGTGGTGCCGATTTGAGCCCAAATGGCAGAACCCGAAACTGGTAATGCCTGCCCGCCACCATGAAACGCAGGAACTTCTTGTGGTTGCGGTGTATTGGGACATGAAAATAGGCGTCTTGAAGGTCCACCGACACCATGTAGTCGTTTGCGTTGAGTAAATGCAAAACCTCCTGTATGGTAATCATTCGAAACAACTGTTTTTTCAGAAATTTGTTGAGATTTCTGAGGTCCAATATGGGTCTCCATTTTTTCTCTTTCTTTCGGATGAGAAAGAAATGGGAGTAGAACCCTCTCCCTCGTTGGCTTAGGGGAACTTTCTCTATAGCTCCCTTTAGAAGCATAATCTTTATTTCTTGGAGTAATGGGCGTAGGTTTTTGTGAGCCCTTTGGCGGGGAGGAGTTTGAGGAGGAATTTGTATGAATTCCAGGGAATGGCCGAATTGTATTAATTGGAGGACCCATCGGTCCGTAGTTATCGTTTGCCAATTTTTGAGAAAATGGGAGATTTTTCCGCCAATCTTGTAGGGTGGAGACAAGTTTGAGACCGGCTGCATCTGGAAGTCATTGCCGCCGCGCGGCACCCTTTTGTCTTCCTCCTCTGTTACGAAAGGAAGTTTTGTGGTAAGACGACTGTTGTCGCTGCTGAGATTGTGGACAGTACTGCTGGGAAGAGGAGAAAGAGGAACGCTGTTGAAAGTCTCCTCTGGAGGAAGTCTGACCTCTTCCTCTTGACCCACGAAAGGAAGGGTTCCGAGATTGCAGAGACCCCAGGGCTCTGGCAGTATCTGTATCTTTTTTGATACCTTGCAATGCCTCGTCAATAAGAGAACCGAATAGAAGCTGGCCATCATAAGGCATGTCCAGGACTTTTGTCTGGACCTCCGGCCTGAAAGAAGTTGCCTTGAGCCAACCCTGGCGCCGGAGAACAGCCGCCCCAGCCAGCTGTCTAAAACCTGTGGAAGCAATATCCATTGCACAGTCTATCAGTTCCGTGGCAGATCGTTCACCCTCCAACAGAATCTTCCTTGCCTCTTCTTTTAAGTCAGAAGGCAAATCCGCTAGATATGGGGCAATGTCCGCCCACATTTGTCGGTTGTACCGTCCCAATAGTGCAGTAGCGTTGGAGGCACGCACTGTCAAGGCTGACATAGAGGAGAAACGTTTCCCTATGTTATCCATACGTCGCCCTTCTTTATCCGGCGGAGCTGTCAACAGCGCAGCTGGGTTGTTTGACCTCCTCTGCGCAGCCTGAGTGATAACCGAGTCCGGCTTTGGATGGCCTGTAAGACAAACCGGAGCAGTGTCCGGAGCTTTATATTTCTTGTCCAGGCGTGGTAGAACCGGTGGCACTGATGAAGGGTTCTGCATTATCTTTATGCCCTGGTCCCAAATATAATCAATTATCGGAATTGCCCGGACGGACTTCTTGAAGGGTTCCTTAAAGTCATATAAGAAACAGTCTTGTTGATGCGAAGGCATCGGGATCTGGAAGCGCTGGGCCGCTCTTTCAATGATGTTGTGGAAACAGCCGATGTCGTCGGGCGGTGAGTCGGCTGTGGTAGGGACAGGCGAAACAGGAGCCGGAAGGATGTAATCGTCCCATTCATCTTGTTGGGATTGGACGTCCTGGAGTTCTCCTTCCTCAGGTTCCTCCTCCTCCTCCTCGTCGTCCGAGGTGGGCCGAGGTGGAGGTGCCGTCCTCTCCAAAAGCAGTGGAGGCGGTCGTGGCCGTGTAGTGGAAGGCCCCGCAGGCATCGGTGGAGGTGCCGGAGTCGGAAAACGCTGCTTATAGTCCGTTATTAAGAGCTGAAGGTCTGTGACCAAGGCTGCCGGTAGACACACCATGGAAGGTGGAGGCGGCATGTATTCTTGATGAGGAACCTCCTCATAATCCTGGGGATTGTCTTCGTAATCCGAGACATCCTGGTACTTTACATGGAGCTGTGATGGACTAGTCGCCGCAGGAAAGAGACTAGCGTCGTCCGAATCCTCCTCTTCAAAGAGGCGAGTGGGAGGCAAGGTTGAGACCTTACTGGGCGAAGTGAGGGCCGGAGTTAATGCACGCTTGGTTATTTGTACATGCACAAATGTACTCTGGTCGTCCGTGTCCATACCCCTCAAGGGGCTCGATGGTATAGCTGTAACCGACGTTACAGGTATCAATGCCGTCGACGGGATCGTCGTCGGGGTCGTCGTCAACGACGAGGATGATGAAGACGGTCTCCTCGTCGACGATGACGTCGACGATGACGTCGACGACGGCGTCGACGGTGATATTCTCGTCGACGGTACCCTCGTCGTCGACGGTGTCTTCGTCGTCGGTAGCTTCGTCGACGATGTTGTCGTCGACGATGATGAAGCTCTCGTCGACCCTCCCGTCGACAGCTTACTCGACGACGACTTTTTTATGGCTAACGTCGACGGAATTGTCTTGCCTGCCGTCGACGATGGAGTTGTCGTCGTCGAGGACATGGAATGGGATGTCATCGTCGATAGAGTCGTCGTCGACGATGTAACTGAAATCGCTGTCGAATGAGATTTTCTCGTCGACGCTACTGTCGACATTGTTGTCGTCGACGAGGTGGCAATAGGCTTTTTGAAGGTGTGGGGCATCACCTTAGGAGACGAGCTCCCTGGAACAGGCGAATCCTGGACCTCTGAAGACTTTTTCTGCGTCTTCTTTTGAGGTGGCTGCGACGAAGGGCCCGGCGATGCCACCCTTGGTCTTTTAGATGAGGAGTGAGACGCAACTGAGGAACTCTCACTCTCCTCAGAGGACACCACATCCTCCTTGTCCTTTAGCCTTTGCAGCCAGATTAAAAGGCGCCCCTCTCGGTCTTTCAAGGTCTTAGAAGAGAAAGTCCGACATACCTTGCAGTCCTTAGAACTGTGACTGGGATAGAGGCAATACAAGCAGTCCTTGTGTTGGTCGTCGATATGTAGCCTCTTCTTTCCGCAAGAGGCGCAGGGCCTGAATAAACCCTTCTTAGGTGTATCAGCCATGCTGAAAATCCAGAAAGTTGAGAAGAAATACTGTCAAATCCAAAGAAATGAGCAGAGCTCAGTGGAGACTCCCTTAGCACGACGTGCGGTAGAAAATCTGAGGGACTAGAGCACCTACCAGGAAGGTTCTAGAGGGTGGTGTTAGCTGATTGGCTCTGGCCAAAATTTGGTCCTTTTTACATAAGGACGTGGATAGCTTACTAAGCTAAGGCCTCTGAGGCCTATGGCTGTCTTATGTCTTCTGGACATTACTTTGTTACTTACCGGTGACTCCCATTCCCGACGACGGGGAATGATTCAGGCATGTGAATCTATGAAAGATACCCTAATACTGGATAACGGCAACTCCTGCAGGCCCCCAGGAATTGCAGCTGCTGCCCACCTATGTTAAACGATAGGAGGACAAGACGTCTCCTTCCGAACCTCCGAGACACGTGCTCCCCTGTTGTGTGTATGGAGGTGAGTGGCCTGTGTCCTGTCATGGTGAGAGCAGGCGCAGAGTTCCTTTAACAGGTGCATGGGTCTCAAGTCACGGTGTCTCACGACGACTTCAATCTACAGCAGATGTAACAAGGTACTGTAAGGGCAAAAGTCCTAAATAAGCATTGGCATAGCCAATAGGTCTCGCTTTTGGGACATTATAAGTATTTAGTTATGCAGCACAATATCCTTGCTACAACAACATCAACTGTTGCATGGCGAAACACTTATAAGGTTCCAAAGGCGAGATCTATTGGCTATGCCAATGCTTGTTTTATAGGGAGACAGTGGAGTCTGAGTAGCAGTCTCGCCGCTGCGTTCTGCATCACCTGCAGTCTGTTAAGGAGGTAATCAGGGAGACCAAGATAAAGAGCATTCCCATAGTAATCAGGGCCTGCACTACCTTTCTCCCAGCAGACTCTGATAGAAGAGGTAGAATTTTTTTTTTAGCATGCAGAGCATGCTGATGTCAGAGCCAGCGAGGGCTTGAACCTGCGGTTGGAAGGAGAGGGAGCTGTCAATTTTAATCTCTAAGTTCTTTACACAATTTTGGGGGGAGCCAGGGTGTGGTTTATCGCTCGGCCAGCGGGTTTTCACTAAATTATGAGGGACATCTCCGAAAATCACAATTTCGCTTTTATCTGGGTTGCACCTCAGATGGTGCATGTCCAGCCAATGGAACACCCTGGCGAGACACTGAGATAAGCTTGCCATCTAAGTCATTTCCCTTTTTGAAGGCGAAAAGAAGCTGCATGTCATCTGCATAGGAGATGACTTTTGTACCCAGGGACACAGCAAGAGTAGCCAAGGGCGTCAGATATATATTAAACAACGTGGGACTAAGAGCCGATAACAAGCAGTTCTCAGTCAGATTTATGACCCAGGCTGCAGCTGGGGCACAGAGGTGAACAAAGGAAGCACTGACATGTCTAAGTATTAAATAAAAGTCCTTGTCAACTCAATATTGGAGCTGTGAACAAAATTATGTTTCTGGCTGCTTTTAGATGGGAGAAAATTAAAATTATAAGTTACCTTAATGGTGAACTCTTCATTAAAATTCTCTCCCATTTCAAAGTGTCACATTTACAAACAGCAGGCCTTTTGCTCCTAGTAGCCAGGAGACTCTGTGCCATAGTTATAACCACTGTTCCCGGTAAGGTGTGCGCGCACCTCTGTCTTCCCGAGCACGCAGTGCTGTGTGTGAAGCACACACACACACACACAGCACATCCGGGGAGAGCGTTTGTGCGCCGAAAGGCAGAAAATACTCCTGCACTTGATGCCTTTCTTTTCTAACTAGAGCGCGTGTGGGACTGATTGTGTGCCTTTTGAAAGTATTTATGTTAATCACAGCGCCCGTCAAGGGCTGCATTTCACATAAATACTTTCAAAAGGCAAACCATCAGCCCCTCATTTAGAAAAGAAATTCTGCAAGTTTTATATAGTGTTAACTCAACCCAAAAGTATTGGAGGGCTTTACATTATTTTTTTTATTTTTTTGGTATGCATGTGGAGATTAATTGATTTGCCCAGAATCACAGGATGTAAAGCTGACCCGATACTCAAAACCTATCTCGTAAGTTGGCACCTCGAAAATTAAGCCACAACCTCTACCACAAGAGCTGAAGCATTTTTAATATTATATACAACTTTATGCAACAAACAACCATTGACAAAGCTAATAGTCCTGGCTTCTTGTAGGTGTAATGTTACTTTTATTATGTATTTGGATGCAATGACAGAAGAAGCAAAATATCAGTTGGGTGGCACAGTATGCTAAGCACAGATTTTTTTAGCTTAAATGCTTTAAAGCCACGCCCTTAATTGCATCGGTCACGCAACTTTGAGAGACCCCCTCGTTTTTTCATCCCACTTAAAGCCATGATCTACACGTTCGGTCGCGTTCTTGGCGCACATAGCCTTGGCTGCAGCGCACAGAGACCTTACTCTGCCACACACAGAGGAAAAAAATTAGAAGTAACATTGCCTAGGAGTGCTCAATCTTTCACAGTACTACTACTCCGCTTAATGGTGGAATGGGACCGCACAAGTATGGAAAGTCCCCTGGTTCCTCAAAAACACAGGACACGTGGCCTCTACTTTTTACCCTTCACATGAAGCCACACTGGCAGTGTGGGGACATGGTGACATTGAATCAGGGCCTGATGGTTTTTGTGAGAAGTTGGCCTGATGTATGATGTCACTAGTTATAGTGTACACCTTATATCAGTCCAAATACCCTTATGGTGATTGGTTGTAAAGTCAACCTTATAGACCAGCTATCCTAGTGGTAGCATGGACAAGAGCAGTCTTAGGCTAAACTCTGAATGGCATGTGAAGCCAGCTGTGATACCATATATAATCCCTTGAATACCAAATGAAAGGACACCACAACAGATATATATATATAAAATAAAGTGTATTTATTCTAAGCAAACCCTCAGCACTCTTTATGAGTTTAGAGGTAAGTACAACACAGTCTTATTAATGCATACAGTAAGTCACACAGGTAAGTAATACAGTTAGACCCTAGGGGCCACGCAAACCATATACTAAATAAGTGGTATAAGAACCACTGTCACGGAAATAGAATAGGCCTAGGCCTAGGGAATCGCTGGGGCTACACTACACTAGCGTTAGTTAGGAAGTGGGAGGCCCACGGGATTCGTGTGCAGAGTGGAAACACTCACGCGTAATGCGTAAAAGTCAATAGCAATGTTACAGTTTAGAAATAGATAGATTTAGGACACTTCCGGAGTAGCTAGGAAGTTGAGACTTGAAAACTAGACACTAGGATAGTCACTATCCTGATGAGCACCGGAGTACCCAAGTTACCTAGCCCACAGGCTGCGGGTGCATAGGGGTGAAGATGCGTCGTTTTCGTCGTCGACTCCTATGGATGCCTGAAGAAAGATGCTGACAGGCAGTCAGTGAAGAGTGTCCGGTGGATCCCAAGGCTGGGATCAAGAAGAGAAGAAACCTGCAAGCAGAGGGGACAGAGTCAAGGTCACTATCCAGTGACCACGTGGAACCAGGAAGGAACCAGGCGATGTCGTGAAGAGTTGCAGGTGAAGGTGAAGCTTGTCGCTGCAGCCAGGAGGACCAGGAAGCGTCGAGGACGACCAGGACCAGGAGGCGAGCTGTCCCACGAAGGCTCTTGCTGTCGGCGGCGTCGAAGTTGGACTAGGACTCACCAAGCCTTGGCAAGCGGAACCCACGAAGAACAAGGGACTTGCTTCTGGTGCAGACCAGGAAGGTCTGGGGTGCTTCTTCTTTGCAGAGAAGCGGGAGCCAGTCTGGAGGAGCCAAACCAGCGCAGAAGATTTCAGGGAGCGTCGTCACAGAGGCCACTAGCCAGCGGGCAAGCAACCGGACAGACGCGGCAAGCAGGAAAATGCTGAAGGGCCCCACGCAGGACTCGTGGAGTGTGGGGGGCTGGTCTTCGGTGCAGATGGTGCTTGGGGTTGGGGCTTCTCAATCCCCGGTGCACAACTTCGAGGGTACCTCAGAAGCTGCGCTGTAAGTTACTAGCCACTTTTCCCAGGTAGCCGGTCCCACGTCGCTCGTCGCCTCCACGGATCTCAGCTCTGCTGCAGATGTGGATGAGGGTCGGAGAAGTCTGGAAATCAAGGCTCTGGTTGGGCTCTGCAGTCGGTTCCTCGTCGAACGTTTCACAAAGCAAAGGGTAGTCTCTTGATGGTGCCTGTTTGCACAGGGTAGCCACTCCTTGGCTACAAGGGAGATTCTTCAGTCTTCTTCTTTCGTCGAATGTCGAAGGTCCAGAGTTTCTGTTCAGTTTTGCAGGTTCAGGATAATCTAAAGTCTTGAGGCCCAACTCCCACTCTTATACTAATCTGGGGGGCTGGGATACCTGCTAGGTCACGCCTTATGGGTGGGACCTGGGAGGGGGTGGTTACACCCACTTCCCTTTGTCCAGTTTCGCGCCAGAGCTGGGGCTGGAGTGCCCCAGCGCCGGTTTGAACTGGACTATGCAAGGAACACCTTGTGTGCCCCAGGCATGTCTCATTCCTTTCAGCCCACCCTGCCCCAATACACTAAAGGCTGTCTGGGGAGGTGCTAGCACCTCCCCAAGCAGGAAACCTATTGTCCAGGCCTCCCTGGCTGGGATCACTCCCAGCTGCAGGAGGTCAGACTTGTGTCGTGGCAGCAGCATCCATTTTGTGATGCTGAGGCTTTGGTCAGAGGCTAACAGTTGAAGTATGATTTTAACATGTCTTTCCCTCTAGAAGGGGGGAATAATATTCTCATGTCCAGAAATGGCATGGGGGTATTATTCCCGAGTGTTAGACACCTTACACGACATGTTTTGATAAAGCCAAACCATAGTTACCATAACCGTCTAAGATTATAAGGTACTTTAAGAGTATATGGTAGGCTATATCATAGAACAGCTATAAGGACATGGTTCCGAAAGCTGCAGACAGGCTCAGCTCATGCTAGAGCACCATCTCACATGTTACCAAGCACTCTGCCTCCAGGATTGTCAAGGCCTGCCATAGGAGTGACTGATAGGTACACATGTGTCTATATGTAAGTTAGGTATAGGAATACTACACCTAAGCAAGGGGTGATTACACGACCCTGCCCCAGCTGAGTGATCAGCCAGTTGTGTCAAAATGGAAGGCCAGGCCAGGGGTGGCACAATACATGCTGCAGCCCCTGGTAGGCCTAGGGTACACCTATGCCCTGGGTACCTAGGGTACACTGTACAGGGGCCAATAAGGTGATCCTATCCAAATGGGTTATGCACCTAAAGTACATAGTAGTAATTTAGAGAGAGAACAGCAGGGCTGTGGGTCTGATTAGCAGGCCCACAGCCACATCTAAGTCGAAAACCAGTAAAGCAAAAGCAAAAAGTGGGGGTGAACATAGAAAGCAGACTCTACTCTCCTACACAACCCCCCCCCCCCAAACTTAGGGACATTAAACTAACCTTGACCAGTTGAGTCTTCATGTTCTAAGTGGAAATATCTGGAGAGTCCATCTGCATTGGCATGGTCAGTCCCAGGTCTATGTTCCACTGTGAAGTCCTTCCCCTGTAGGGAAATGGACCACCTAAGAAGTTTGGGATTTTCACCCTTCATCTGATTTAGCCACAAGAGGGGCTTATGGTCTGTCTGAATCTTGAAGTGAGTGCCAAACAAGTATGGCCTCAGCTTCTTCAGGGCCCAAACCACAGCAAAGGCCTCCCTCTCAATAGCTGACCAACGTTTCTCTCTAGGGGTCAGCCTTCTACTTATAAAAGCAATGGGCTGGTCTTGACCATCTACATTCAGTTGTGAAAGAACAGCTCCCACACCTAACTCAGAAGCATCTGTCTGGACAATGAACTCTTTGGAGTAGTCTGGACTTTTCAGAATAGGTGCACTGCACATGGCCTGCTTCAGGTCATCAAATGCTTTTTGACAGCTTGCTGTCCACTGAACTTTCTTTGGCATCTTCTTGGAGGTCAAGTCATTAAGTGGTGTCACTATGGACCCATAGTTCTTAACAAACTTTCTGTAGTACCCAGACAGGCCCAAGAAAGCTCTGACCTGAGTCTGGGTAGTTGGAGGAGCCCAGTCCTTTATGGTCTGGATCTTGCTCTCCAGTGGTTGAACCTGACCCCCACCAACTAGGTGGCCCAGGTATACAACCTTGCTCTGCCCTATCTGGCACTTAGTGGCCTTGATAGTGAGGCCTGCCTTTTGCAGGGCCTCTAAAACATTCCTCAGGTGGACCAGGTGATCCTCCCAGGTGGAGCTAAAGACAGCAATATCATCAAGATAAGCTGCACAATAATCATCCAACCCAGTAAGGACTTGATTCACCAGCCTTTGGAAAGTGGCAGGTGCATTCTTCAAACCAAAGGGCATTACCACAAATTGATAATGTCCTCCTGGGGTCGAGAAAGCAGTTTTGGCCTTTGCACTCTCAGCTAGTCTGATTTGCCAGTAGCCTGCTGTTAGGTCAAATGTGCTCAAAAACTTAGCAGCTGCCAGTCTGTCAATGAGCTCATCTGCCCTAGGTATTGGGTGGGCATCTGTCCTAGTGACAGCATTGAGACCTCTGTAATCCACGCAAAACCTCATCTCTCTCTTACCATCTTGGGTGTGAGGTTTTGGCACAAGGACTACAGGACTAGCCCAAGGGCTCTCTGAAGGTTCAATGACTCCCAGCTCCAACATCTTTTGTACCTCAACTTTTATGCAGTCCCTGACATGGTCAGGTTGCCTGTAGATTTTACTCTTCACAGGCAGACTGTCACCAGTGTCCACCTCATGGGTGCACCAGTTTGTCTGACTTGGGGTCAGAGAGAACATATGTCTGTAGGCCTGCAGAACTTGTCTGCAGTCCTGTTGCTGATGGAAAGTGAGGCTGTCAGAAAAGACCACACCATCAACTGAGCCATCATCAGGGTTCTGAGTCAACAGGTCTGGGAGAGGGTCACTCTCTTCCTCCTGCCCCTCATCTGTAGCCATGAGTAGCCCCATGTCTGCCCTGTCAACATATGCCTTCAATCTGTTGACATGAAGCACCCTGTGGGGGCTTCTGGGAGTCCCAAGGTCCACCAAGTAGGTGACTTCTCCCTTTTTCTCAACAATAGTGTGGGGTCCAGACCATTTGTCTTGGAGTGCTGCTGGGGCCACTGGCTCCAACACCCACACTTTCTGCCCTGGCTGGTAAACAGTCAGTACAGCCTTTTGGTCATGCCAAGCTTTTTGGAGTTCTTGGCTTGCCTCAAG
Source organism: Triturus cristatus (assembly GCF_964204655.1). NCBI lineage: Eukaryota > Metazoa > Chordata > Amphibia > Caudata > Salamandridae > Triturus > Triturus cristatus. The sequence continues at coordinate 89,763,160 of NC_140586.1, forward strand.
GTTTTTAGAAGCCTTCTTCATATACTCTGCCATCCTGGAGCGGAGACCAAGTACATAATCCACTATGTCTAGTTTGGGTTGTCTGAGAGGTCTCTCCCATCCTTCCTTCACCAAACACAGGGGTCCTCTTACAGGATGCCCAAACAAAAGCTCAAAAGGGCTGTAGCCAACCCCCTTTTGTGGGACCTCTCTGTAAGCAAACAGAAGGCAGGGTAAAAGGATGTCCCATCTTCGCCTAAGCTTGTCTGGTAATCCTTTTATCATTCCCTTTAGGGTCTTGTTGAATCTCTCAACAAGCCCATTGCACTGTGGGTGATAGGGTGTGGTGAACTTATAGTTAACACCACACTCCTTCCACATTGCAGTCAAGTATCCTGACATAAAGTTGGCACCTCTGTCAGAAATGACCTCCTTTGGAAAGCCCACTCTGGAGAATACTCCAAGCAGGGCCCTTGCCACAACAGGAGCTGTTGTGGTCCTCAGGGGAATTGCTTCTGGGTACCTGGTGGCATGGTCCACTATCACCAGTATGAATCTGTGCCCAGATGCTGTTTGTGGGTCCATTGGTCCTACAATATCTATGCCCACTCTTTCAAAGGGGACCCCCACCACAGGTAGTGGTATGAGGGGGGCCTTTGTGGTGCCACCTGATTTGCCACTGGCTTGGCAGGTGACACAGGAGCGACAAAACTCCTTAGTATCTTCTGACATATGGGGCCAGTGAAAGTGAGGGACAAGCCTGTCCCAAGTCTTGTTCTGGCCTAAATGTCCTGCAAGGGGAATATCATGGGCCAAGGTTAGAAGGAAGCCTCTGAACTTCAGTGGTATGACCAACCTCCTGGATGCACCAGGCTTGGGGTCTCTAGCCTCTGAGTACAGTAGCCCTTCATCCCAATACACTCTATGGGTACCTTGAGCATTCCCTGCAGCCTCAGCAGCAGCCAGCTGTCTGAGGGGTTCAAGAGAGGGGCAGTCTAATTGAGCCTGCCTCAGATCTGCCCTTGAAGGTCCCCCTGTCCCAAGAAACTCAACCTGATCAGGTTCAAGTTCTTCTAGGACAGTTCCTTCAGGGCTCTCAGAATCATCCTCCTGGGAGGGCTGATCCACCACCTGAGGCAGGGGGGAAGGCACAGCCTTAACCCTACTGCTCTTTCTCTTGGATTGTGACTGGTCCATAGTTTCAGGATCCAGCACTTGTTCAGTGTTGCACTTTTTGGCCTGTGACCTGGTCACAGCAAGGACATGTGCATCTATCCCCAGCATTTCTGCATGGGTCCTATACTCCACTTCAGACCAAACTGAAGTTTCAAGATCATTGCCCAGTAAACACTCTACAGGAAGGTCTGAACTAACAACAACTTTCTTGAGGCCAGTTACCCCTCCCCAGGAGAAGTTAACAATAGCCACACTATGGGAGGTAGTGGCATTGCTAGCGTTGGTCACTAGGTAATTCTCACCTAGTATGATCTGTCCAGGGTCCACAAAAGCAGGTGTCACCATGGTGACACTAGCCCCAGTGTCCCTGTAGGCCTGAGCCATTCTTTGGTTGATAAAAGGTGTCTGTCTGTACTTGCCCAGGTTACTGGGGCCTACAGTAGAGGACAAAGCTAAGTCCCCATCACAGATCAGGACAGCCTGAGTAGGTACTCTGACTAGGCCAGAATCCTCCTCAGTTCCCAGGGTTAACCCTACTACACCCTTTTGCTGGGAACCACCACTTACAGCTGAACTAGGGGGTACAGTTGCCTTAGGGGCAATGGTGGCTGGGGGCTTATCCTTTTTGGTGCACTCACTAAACCAATGTGAGGTAGACTTACAATAGTTGCACCATGGTTTCTTTTGGCCTTCTTTCTTCTTATCCTTTTTGGAACCACCCTCCCCCTGAGCCTTTTGGGGGCCTGGTGAAGACTTCTGGTCTTTTTGTTTCTGCTCATTACCCTTCTGGTCTGCCTTTTTCTGATCACCGCCCTGGTTCTGGTTTTTCTGCTTAACTCTAGTCCTGACCCATCTATCTGCCTTCTTTCCCAATTCTTGGGGAGAAGTCAGATCAGAATCAATCAGGTGTTGATGCAATAGCTGGTTTTGACAGTTGTTAAGTATTTGTTCTCTCATGATCAAATTATACAATCCTGTATAGTCCTTAACCTTACTTCCCAATAGCCAGCCTTCCAGAGCCTTAGTGGCACAATCTACAAAGTCAGTCCAGTCCTGAGTCTGTGTCTTCTGGGTATCCCTGAACAACAACCTGTATTGTTCAGTGGTTAGGCCAAACCCATCAATCAGAGCACTCTTCAGGACAGTGTAATTATCTGCATCCTCATCACTAACTGTGAGGAGCTTGTCTCTTCCTTTCTCAGAGAAGGAGAGCCACAAGATAGCTGCCCACTGACTTTGGGGTACCTGCTGTACTTTGCAAGCTCTCTCCAAAGCAGTTATCCATTTGTGGATGTCATCCCCACACTTGTAGGGAGGGACAATCTTGCTCAGGTTTCTATTATCATAGTGCCTGTCTCTATCTCTAGGAATGTTGCTGCCACCAGTGGGTTCTAACCCACTTAACTTTTGTTCTCTAGCCAGAGCAAGCTTCTCTTTGGCAAGGGCAAGTTCTTCCCTCTGAATCCTCAGATTAGCCTCCCTCATTCTGGCTGCATGCTCCTTTCTCTCAGGTGAAGTCATTCCCCTGTGAGAGGAAGCATTAGAGATGTTAGAGACATGGGAGTGGATGGATTCCCCTGAAGGGGATCTGTCCTTCCTGTTTCTCTGTGAATGTCTACTTGTGGGTCTGTATGGGGGGACCCCATGCAAACTCCCATGTAAACTTAAGTTAGCCTGGCTAAGTCTCCTTACTTGGCTCTGGCTGTCTACCTCCCCATCTGAAGCCCCATCTGACTCCTCTGTGGTGGGTAGACCCTCCTCTGTGCCTAGGGCACCTTCCTGTGATGCCCTCTGAGCATCATACTCCTCTAGGAGTTGTCTTAACTGAAGGAGGGTAGGGTTTGCACCCTGTTTTATTCCTCTGGAGGTACACAATTGTCTCATCTCCTGGAATGTTAAGGTATCATACCTAGAGGGGGTCTTCTGCAGACCTGCCCCTCCTGAGAGAGCATCTACTTGATCTCCTCCCAGAGGCATGATCTAGTGAGGGTGTGGTGTGTGCACCTACCTACACTAGTTGTATCTACTAAACCTTTCTAGTAGTTGTAGTCAGGGTGTGTTATTCCCTTCAACCTACAACTACAAAGTCCAGTAGGACTTAAGTATAATAATCTATGTTATATGTACCTAGACAATATCTGTGTGATCTTTCAATTTAGTATCTCAAGATTACAATGGTATTACAACAGCAAGCTCAGATCCCAACCGCTGCTCACCAATGTGAGAAGTTGGCCTGATGTATGATGTCACTAGTTATAGTGTACACCTTATATCAGTCCAAATACCCTTATGGTGATTGGTTGTAAAGTCAACCTTATAGACCAGCTATCCTAGTGGTAGCATGGACAAGAGCAGTCTTAGGCTAAACTCTGAATGGCATGTGAAGCCAGCTGTGATACCATATATAATCCCTTGAATACCAAATGAAAGGACACCAAAACAGATATATATATAAAATAAAGTGTATTTATTCTAAGCAAACCCTCAGCACTCTTTATGAGTTTAGAGGTAAGTACAACAGGCCTAGGGAATCGCTGGGGCTACACTACACTAGCGTTAGTTAGGAAGTGGGAGGCCCACGGGATTCGTGTGCAGAGTGGAAACACTCACGCGTAATGCGTAAAAGTCAATAGCAATGTTACAGTTTAGAAATAGATAGATTTAGGACACTTCCGGAGTAGCTAGGAAGTTGAGACTTGAAAACTAGACACTAGGATAGTCACTATCCTGATGAGCACCGGAGTACCCAAGTTACCTAGCCCACAGGCTGCGGGTGCATAGGGGTGAAGATGCGTCGTTTTCGTCGTCGACTCCTATGGATGCCTGAAGAAAGATGCTGACAGGCAGTCAGTGAAGAGTGTCCGGTGGATCCCAAGGCTGGGATCAAGAAGAGAAGAAACCTGCAAGCAGAGGGGACAGAGTCAAGGTCACTAGCCAGTGACCACGTGGAACCAGGAAGGAACCAGGCGATGTCGTGAAGAGTTGCAGGTGAAGGTGAAGCTTGTCGCTGCAGCCAGGAGGACCAGGAAGCGTCGAGGACGACCAGGATCAGGAGGCGAGCTGTCCCACGAAGGCTCTTGCTGTCGGCGGCGTCGAAGTTGGACTAGGACTCACCAAGCCTTGGCAAGCGGAACCCACGAAGAACAAGGGACTTGCTTCTGGTGTAGACCAGGAAGGTCTGGGGTGCTTCTTCTTTGCAGAGAAGCGGGAGCCAGTCTGGAGGAGCCAAACCAGCGCAGAAGATTTCAGGGAGCGTCGTCACAGAGGCCACTAGCCAGCGGGCAAGCAACCGGACAGACGCGGCAAGCAGGAAAATGCTGAAGGGCCCCACGCAGGACTCGTGGAGTGTGGGGGGCTGGTCTTCGGTGCAGATGGTGCTTGGGGTTGGGGCTTCTCAATCCCCGGTGCACAACTTCGAGGGTACCTCAGAAGCTGCGCTGTAAGTTACTAGCCACTTTTCCCAGGTAGCCGGTCCCACGTCGCTCGTCGCCTCCACGGATCTCAGCTCTGCTGCAGATGTGGATGAGGGTCGGAGAAGTCTGGAAATCAAGGCTCTGGTTGGGCTCTGCAGTCGGTTCCTCGTCGAACGTTTCACAAAGCAAAGGGTAGTCTCTTGATGGTGCCTGTTTGCACAGGGTAGCCACTCCTTGGCTACAAGGGAGATTCTTCAGTCTTCTTCTTTCGTCGAATGTCGAAGGTCCAGAGTTTCTGTTCAGTTTTGCAGGTTCAGGATAATCTAAAGTCTTGAGGCCCAACTCCCACTCTTATACTAATCTGGGGGGCTGGGATACCTGCTAGGTCACGCCTTATGGGTGGGACCTGGGAGGGGGTGGTTACACCCACTTCCCTTTGTCCAGTTTCGCGCCAGAGCTGGGGCTGGAGTGCCCCAGCGCCGGTTTGAACTGGACTATGCAAGGAACACCTTGTGTGCCCCAGGCATGTCTCATTCCTTTCAGCCCACCCTGCCCCAATACACTAAAGGCTGTCTGGGGAGGTGCTAGCACCTCCCCAAGCAGGAAACCTATTGTCCAGGCCTCCCTGGCTGGGATCACTCCCAGCTGCAGGAGGTCAGACTTGTGTCGTGGCAGCAGCATCCATTTTGTGATGCTGAGGCCTTGGTCAGAGGCTAACAGTTGAAGTATGATTTTAACATGTCTTTCCCTCTAGAAGGGGGGAATAATATTCTCATGTCCAGAAATGGCATGGGGGTATTATTCCCGAGTGTTAGACACCTTACACGACATGTTTTGATAAAGCCAAACCATAGTTACCATAACCGTCTAAGATTATAAGGTACTTTAAGAGTATATGGTAGGCTATATCATAGAACAGCTATAAGGACATGGTTCCGAAAGCTGCAGACAGGCTCAGCTCATGCTAGAGCACCATCTCACATGTTACCAAGCACTCTGCCTCCAGGATTGTCAAGGCCTGCCATAGGAGTGACTGATAGGTACACATGTGTCTATATGTAAGTTAGGTATAGGAATACTACACCTAAGCAAGGGGTGATTACACGACCCTGCCCCAGCTGAGTGATCAGCCAGTTGTGTCAAAATGGAAGGCCAGGCCAGGGGTGGCACAATACATGCTGCAGCCCCTGGTAGGCCTAGGGTACACCTATGCCCTGGGTACCTAGGGTACACTGTACAGGGGCCAATAAGATGATCCTATCCAAATGGGTTATGCACCTAAAGTACATAGTAGTAATTTAGAGAGAGAACAGCAGGGCTGTGGGTCTGATTAGCAGGCCCACAGTCACATCTAAGTCGAAAACCAGTAAAGCAAAAGCAAAAAGTGGGGGTGAACATAGAAAGCAGACCCTACTCTCCTACAGTTTTCCCCTTACCGATGACACCAATCTTGGGAAACCCCGACTTCACCCCGGCCATCACCCAACCGATCTTTCCCAATGGCAACAGGTATGTTGTAAATGAATAGGGCCACTCATTGATAAAAACAGGACTATCCCTTTCAACAAACTGAAGGCTGACTGTGGACTCACTGAAATGGAATGCCCCCAGTACCTACGGACCTGACACTGGGTCATACACCCCCCATCAGACCGACCCTACAGACAGATCACCTCTTCGAAGAATGGATATTTCTGAAAAACGGGAATAACCGCATTATAACAGAACCCTCCTTACACAACGCACCCCCAAAGAGAAAAACCCGGGAGAGCTACGGTGGGAGGCGGAAATAAGGACACCCCTTTGAAAAAGGATGTGTACTACTGTATGCAACACACTGCAGATCATGAGGCTAGCATAGAAACTGCTATTGAGATACTGACACACTGGTCTCTTACCCCAGCCCGACTATAAAGGTTGTCCCGCCCATAATGTGCTGTGTTGGCCACACGTATGCTGCTCCACTTATCATGGACCTTCCCACAATTATCTCACTATTGGGAAAGGGTCCCTGATGACATCGATACACACATGGGAACACAGCTCCCTAGATTTCTGGTAGAAATCATTCTTGGAATGCCCAATCCCATCATATATTCAGAGGATCTGCCAAATCTGACGATTCTTTCCCTCTGGGGAAGAGACCAAGACCCCACACACACTGCATGGGTCGACAAGATTTGGCAAAAACTAGGAATAGAGAAACTATCACTCTGCATCACAGAATCAGGAGTGATACCCAGAGCTTTGAGTCCCAGATATTGCTGTCCTCTCTTCCAAGTTCAACGAACTGACCTGTCCCAAATACCTCAAGGTGCTCTGTTTGATACCCAGAGAGGGGAATCCACATGTACTAGAATTCATCCAGGTACTAGGGTTGTCACGAGGAGGGTTTCCCACTAGGGACAAGTCCTTCCATGGTATACAGAGTGGTTGGGATTGGTAGCTGGTTAAAAACGAGATGAATGGGTGGGACCTTTGGGATCGTTAACCTGGTTTTGTTTCCTTCTTGTTTTGCAAAAGCATATAATGGCACTGTCAATCCTTCATGGGAGGAGATGGCTCATGTATAATGATCTATTGTGATAGGTTTTCTCCAGTTTGTTGCACTGTGCAAAACCAATAAAACAGATTTGATCCACAAATACATAACTTAAGATGTGTGCTTTACAAAAATCTCTTGAGTTAGATTTAATAAATCATAATATTGCTCTCTGTATAAATATCTGGGCAACATATTGGGTGCACATGACAACTGACATGCCCCTTAGTTCTCAAATGGTTTTGTTGTAAGAGGGAGGACTTGCATGCTTCTAATAAGCTTTTGACAAAAGCCATTCAACTAAGTGATATAATCTACTAAGGTGAAACGCTTCGGCATGTTAAAAAATAAACAGACACTCCTAAAACACATTTGAAGAGACTGCATGACGTGTGCTGCACAATTTAACGATTAACATTGCATTTTTATTGTAATCGGATATATATAGTGTTTACTATCCCTGACAAGACATTCAATTATTTCACAGCTTCACAAAGAACGAGCATTGGCAAAGCCAATAGGTCTTCCCTACAAGACGGGTGCTATCGGCTTTGTCAATGTTTATCCATGTTGTAGAAGAGCGAGGCTGGTGTACAGCATGGCTTAACACAATGCACAAGAATGCGGCCAGTGCTGACCATGTTTTATTGCTTTTTTTATTGCTGGCAGGTGGGAGGGCAACACAGAGGGTCAGAGGGTTACTGGGGGCAAGAAGCAACAACAACGATGGAGGTCGATCAATTTGGGAACAAGCAACTTGTGCAATGGAGGTAGGCAACGCTCACGAGGAATGAAGTGAGGGAGTGTGGGGGCAAGCAACACAGGCCAGAGAGTGAGGGATGACAGGTGGGGGCAGGCAACACAGACCAAGGAGGGTGAGAGAAATACAGAGTGGGTAGAAGTACACAAGGGAGCCAGCTGAAAAAATGCACTCTGGTAGAGTGCTTGAACACAAAAAAGTGAGCAGTTCAAGGACATAAGTAATGCATTCATGCTCCAGAGGAGGGAGAAACACCCGAAGAGGAAGGAAGCCTAGGGCACCGGACCAATAAAAAGCAAACAGTTGAGAGTGACAATGAAGCCAAGCAATGGTAAGCAATGGGCGGCCTCTAGTCCAACTGTTAGAAAACAAAAGGTCTAGAACAGACGGTACACAAGATCTAATAAATATACGTGTAGCCTTTTTTTATAGACAGCAGCCAAACTGAGAAGAGGTAAAAAAGTTGTTGAAAAGCAAGTGTGGGTCTGCAGTTTTCAGTAAGCATATTTGTTGTAAAGCTATGGTGCTCCCAGTCCCAACTACTTACCTCAAACTTTGAGAAACTTAAGACAAAAGTCTGCACAGTGGATGGCCATGAAAGTTGGGAAAATTCTTTGTGGAGTTTGCATACTTCACAGCCTGTCATTTATCTCAGCGGACACACTGCACAAACAGGGCCTGCTTTCCTAAATATTCAAAAGTCAGCCATTTGGCAAAGCCCTTGATTGCATATATAAACGTGATGTTTTAGGGAATATTCACTTATTCATAAAGTTAATCCTCCATCGTGCTCTGCAAACAATCTTTTACACAAGGTTAAAAATAATAAAGTGTGTTGGAAACAACAGAGTAATAAAGTATTGGGATCACTGATAAAATTACAAAGTAAACAAAATCGTTTGCCATAAATATTCTATCAAAAATATTGTTTACCAAAATATCGTGTCCCTATACTTATAATGTTAAGTACAAAAATATCGGAAACAAAATATCGATTAATATTGTCGAAAGCATACAAAAATATATATTTTTAACATACATATATATATATAGTTTAAAGTAATAAGTATTAAGGGACGGATTGTGACTATGATGGTGTGGGAGAGGGGCGTCACCGATCTTTCCTCTCCTGCACCGCCAAAGTCGACCACCTGACGCCCGCCAGATTGGGAGTTTTCTCCACTCTGTAAACATGGCGTAAAATAAGTTAACCAACATTAGTACACTTACTCTCACTACACAACAAAGTTTATAAAATATATCATTAAATACCTGAACTTGAAGTTCTTTTTTAAATGCAGATAAAGACACCAGTCTCTTTCAGCTCCACATAAATTCGCTGCTGAGCACAGCTCAAACAGACTTCCTTCTCCTTTAAAGTGCCAAGGACAAACTGAGCTATCTCTGGTTCTCCACACAATCACATCACAGTATTTATCCGGCCATGGAATAAGTATGGTAGCTGTTGGATGAGCCTTGGCCCTTTTCTTATACTTCTCACCATGCAATCTTGCAAGACTCTTGCAGGATTGTAAAACATCTCATGGTATGGCCAGTAATTTTCTACACGGGTCGCTTGAGATCGCACCAACCTCATTCGGCAAGCGTTGCTCCCTGAAGCTTGCACTCTACTCTTGCGAGACTCTTGCAAGATCGCAACATACTTGTAGGGTAACAGTACTACATGGGAGGGACAAACCTCTTCACTAATGGGTGTGCATAGTAGGGTGTGAGAAGAGACTGCCCTCTCCTTTCAAACCTCTCACTCAAATGACGAGTATGCATAGTAGGGTATATGAAAGGACTGCCCTCTCCACTGAGACCTCCCTCTTGGATGACAGGTCTGTATATTAGGATGTGTGGAGGGACTGCCCTCTACAATGACAGCTCCCTGTCAGATCACGGATATGCATAGTAGGGTGTGTGGAGAGAGACTGACTTCTCGGCTGAGACCCCCTCTCTTGACTGACAGCTGTGCATAGTATAGTGTGGAGAATGTCAGACCTTTCTCTCAGATAAAGGTTGTGCATAGTAGGGGCTTCTCATAGAGACTCCCCTCTCCACTGATCCCTCTCTCTCAGATGATGGGTGTGTGTAGTAGTGAGTGGAGAAGGACTGTCCTACCTGTAAAAAGCCCTCTCTCTGATAATAGGTGTGCATAGTAGGGAGTGAGAGAGACTGTACTCTCTGATCGCAACTCTTACCAAGTGATTGGCATAATTCGTAGATTCTGATAGACCCCATCTGCAGTATTACTCCTTCCTACAGTTGCCTACTACTGTGTATTCAAAGATCACCTACTCCTAGTGGCCTTAGATGCTGCTAAGGCCTACGATCGGGTGTGTTGGAGGTATCTCTGGGGGGTTCTCACTGGTATGGGTATGGGCCCTGTATTTGTACAGACCTTAAGGAATTGTTACCAGGGAGCTTCCGCGAAGATCCTGCTGAATGGCACCTTGACTCCCAGCTTTGACATCCAGAGGGGGACCAGACAGGGGTGCCCCTTGTCCCCTCTCTTATTTAACATTTACATCGAGCCGTTGGCACAAACTATCAGGCTAGAGGATTCAATTAGCCCTTTTAAATCACAAAACTATCAGTGTAAAATAGCATTGTATGCCGACGATGTTGTAATTTACACTAGTGATCCAGAGGCAACTATTCCACGGCTTGAAAATCTGCTGGAGGAGTTTGGCTCAATCTCAGGGTACCTAGCTAACTCAGCGAAAACTGAAGCTATGTGCTGGAATATCGATTATAGGGGAGGCCCCATTAGTAATGAATTTAATTATCTGGGCATAAAAATTGTTAAGGACCTGAATAAAATACCCTTGATCAACCTGGAAAAAAATCGAAAAGGAAATTGATTACCTCTTCGCCAGATGGAGGAATCTCCCCCTGACAATCTATGGGAGGGTCAATCTGGTGAAAATGAGTATTCTACCCAAGCTGACGTACCTATTCAATGCAGTCCTCTTAATGTTCCCCAATAAGAGCATTAGTAAGATCCAGGGGAAAATTGGGAGCTTTATTTGGGGACATAAAAGTGCTAGGATGTCCTGGAAAAAACTGAGAAGAAAACTCTTAAAAGGGGTTTGGCTCTCCCGGGCATCAGTTGGTATTTAACGGCCTTTCAATTTAAGGGTATCAGGATGTTGCTTTCAATACCAGACGATACAACATGGGGCAGGCTCCTGGGTGAGATGGCAATGGGTGAGGGAGGAAGTGGAGGAGGAGGGTTTTTATACAAGTTTGAGGCCCCAAGATTTTTCAAACGTGTCCGTCTCAAGGTTCTTAAAGCCGCTTTGACGACATGGTATGAAGTGAGACGTAGATGGGGTATAGGATTTTCTCCGATTTTGCTCCCATATGGGACTCCCCCGGGACCCCGCTTTGCCTGGGGAATAGCTTGCGGTCCCGATTAAAAGACTGGTGTAGTTAAATGGTCGGATCTGGTGGACATAGATGGGATTCTTCCATGGGAGTTCTTAAGAGCTAAGATAGGCCCCACACTCTCTAAGTTTAAGTATCTCTAGCTTAAATCGTGGCATGACGCAGAAGTGGGGGAAATCTCTGGGAACTGGGAACTTGAGCGGCTACTGCAAAACGTCCAGCCAAAAAAGAAAGAAATATGTACGTGGTATACAAGGTTCCTTGAAGCAGATGATTCGGATATGCCCCCTCAAACATCGGTTTGGAATCAATCACCCTTTGCCCACAATATTGAAGACTTTTTTGAGCCATCCCTTAAATTGCTTTATAAATATATCAAACCAGCTAGTTTAAAAAATAATCATTTCTTTGTGCTTAATAGACTTTACTACACCCCGGCTAAGATAACTAAGTTTGCTCCGCTGCCTCCCCCAAAATGCCCTAGATGTAAACTACCTAATGCAGACGATATTCACATCTTTTTTGAATGTCCGGAGTTAAGATCTTATTGGAAGGATGTGGGGGAGTCTTTATCGCTCATTTTCGAAATTAATGTTGAGATCAATCTTCATTTGGTGTTTTTTGGGGGGAACGATTTTATCGCCAGGGCACTACCACAGATTCTTAAGGGGCTGATGTTATACCTTATACTGCTAGCTCGGAGGGAGATCTGTATAAAATGGAAAGACCCGCTCCCCCTCAACAGAGAGGGCTGGCTCAAAGCTGCGTTGACCATGGCACGCCCAGAACAAGAAGGTAGTAAGGAAACCTCGCATAGTATCTGGCACACGCTGTTAAGCTGGGCATGGCGCCTGCGATTGCTAACTTTTTAAGCGACTTTTTAAGTGATGATCTCCTTCTTGGGTCCTATGATTACACCAAGCCTCTACTACGTGAGGCAGGTCGGGACGAGAGACGTCCAGGTGTAAAGTAAGACGGCTTGTCAAATCTGCTGATGTCTCTTGGTGAGATGAGGTCAAAAAAAAAAAAGATCACCTACTCCTTTCTACTTTTCACACTCCCTCAAGAGTCTTGTGAGATTTAAAAAAAAAAAAAAAATTAACATTCTAATCATCACAGTACTAATCTCCTACACACTTCATCTCCAAACAAGGAACAACATATGCATTCTTACTAATAGAGTGCATTGAGAACTAATCTACTCCTATTTACTATTCACAATCCCATGAGAGTCCTGTGAGATCAGTGATCTATATTGATAACTGAGAACAACTGAACTCTTGACTCCTGTGATTTATTTAAACACTGAGGGCCCGATTTAGAGTTTGGTGGATGGGTTACTCTGCCACAAATGTGACAGATATCCAGTTCCCTGTACTATCAGTGCATTATATCCAATGGCAATTGTGATATGGAGGAAAAGGATATCTGTCACATTTGTGACGGAGTAACCGGTCTGCTAAACTCTAAATAAGAACATGAGTCTTCACCTTGAGTTTTGATTGCAACACCATCTGGTGTGTGTAGGAAAGTGGCCCTTTTTGACATGGCCATCCTCAATTTGTGCCTGGTATCTGATGCAATTTTGACAGAAGTGCATGGGATTCCTGCTGTCCAGCCCCCCAGCACCAGATCTCTTCCCTAAAACTGCACAATTGATCCCCAATTGGCAAAGGCCTTTAGCACCCCTGTAAGTCCCTTTTAAATGGTACCACTGATACCTAGGGCATTTGGTACTAAAGAGGGTCCCTAAGGACTGAAGCATGAATTCTGCCACCCTAAGGGACCCATCACCACACTCATGCAGACTGCCATTGCAGACTGCATGAAATGGTGCAGACAAAAGTGAAAACACGGCATGGCACACCTCCTATGAGGCATGCACATGGACACTATATGCAATTTATGTAAGTCACCCCTACAACAGGCCTTACAGCCATAAGGCAGGATGCATTATATTACATGTGTGGACACATCTGCATGAGCAGATATGCCCTTGTGATGCCTAAGTTGATTCTTGATACAGAAAAACAATGGTCCGATCGGGGCAGGTGAACAAAACAAAGAGAGATGATTATATCACTAACTCTTTCACAATATATTAAATATCACATGTGGGGGGAAAAGGCAGCAAAATCCTATTGAAAAAGGCAGCAAAATCCTATGGCATTAAGAAAAATACACATATAAGCACTATATAATTTGATTCTTTGACATTGCAAGTGACCAGGGAAGCCATCTTGAGTATATGTCCTGGGCACTGGTGATTATGAGTTCCCCAGCTACATGATGGATTCACTGAAACCAAAGGTGCTTGGTATCAAACACCCGATATTAATAAACTCACACTGATTCCAGTGATGTATTTATTAATACATGCACCCAGAGGGTATCTTCGAGGTACCCCCTGAAACCTATTGGTCCTCTAGTGTGCTGACTGACTGGTATAGTCCAACCAGTCACCACATATGCGCTTCTGACCCCCTGGGAGTTGAGAGCCCCGCTCTCAGAGGTCAGGAACAATTCTTGCTCTAGCAAGAGGTGTTTACACCCCCTCCAGCAGGATGGCTACTAAATCAGAATACATACCAAGGACAGAGGCTTCAAAGCCTCTGCCACCTTTAATATGCAGCCCCGGCGTCCCCCAGCCCTGGGGATGCCACCCCCAGCCGTGAGGCCCATTTAGCACCATGACAGGTGGGAAATTAATTATGCGAAGAGGTGTGGAACACAACCAGGTCAGACATACCCCTAAGGTGAGCTGCCTGATGTGTCCCACTCTAGGAAAATTCTGCCATTTTGGTGATGGCAGAAATGGTAACACTGAGACAGGGTTATGTCCACTTCCCAAAGGAAGTGGTTAAATATGGGGTGTGGTGACCCCAAAGGTTGACCCATTAGCTACTACTCTACAGCCCCCAATCCCCCTTAATTATTTATTTAGGTGGCTCCTAGACACCAGAACTTTAGATGTAACTGACTAGAGAAGAAGAGGACACTGATGGGCTGATCAAATCGAGAACTGAAGATTGCTGTGGACTTTTGGTTGCGTGCTTCATACTCGACAATTTCAAAGACCCGACTCATCCTCCAGCTCTACATCCTCCAAAAGCCTCAGAGGGCTGCCAGTACTTCAAACATTGGCCATCATCTCCCTGGGAGTGGAGGTGCCACTTCCCTGCATCCTGCAGGCACTGACCAAGACGTCCAGTTCCACAAGGCTCCAGACCACCGGTTCCACCGATGTAATAGCCACCAAGGAGGAGGTCAGCATACTCAAAGAGGTCAGATCCACCTCCTTACAAAGTTTGGAGACACATCAGGAACCCTACAAGCCTCCCTGCACCAATACCTGGGCTACCTGACCCCTTGCTGAGACCAACACTTGCTTAGAGTCCAATCCATACTCTAACAATCTGAAGACCGAGGAGGGATGTCAGTGCCACAGAGACCAGCACTGGGAGTGGCCCAGCTGTCTTGTTTCCTCCCCCTCTGCAGGTCCAGACCAAGAACCGTTACCGCCTATGACGCACGAGTGCTAGTCGACCAAAAGTCTCTGCTCCCGAGCTCCCCGGCCCTGGTCCACAAACACTGACTACTCCCCCTTGCTCCCAGGACTCTCACAAACTGAGCCTCCCATTAGGAGTGACCACACTTGTCCCCAAGTCCCCCTTTGCAGCCTATTTCTAGGCGGTCTCCCTCTTTGCCCATGATGTAGTGCGCAAGGCTATCAACACGTACAGCACCTCCTCACCTGGACACACCAGGGCAGGTAAAACCAAACTGCTTGTGGAACTTGGGACCGTGGCCCCCTAACACCTCATGACCTAAAGGGGACCCTTAAACTCCTATTGCAAATGTATGCAGTAAATGTCGTTCTCTCCATAGGAAAACACTGCCGCATAAAAAAATCACTGTTTGCTAACATTGCTAAAAACTGTAAAAGTGATAACTTGAAAAGTACTTACCCAAATACAATGTTCTTGATGTTGAAATATGTATAAAATACATGCCATGTTTCTAAATTGGTATGGATCTCATTGTTGAGTGTGCATATAATTTATTGACTCTGTGTATGCAACAAATGCCTAACACTTCCCACTGATAAGCCTAAGGCTGTTCAGCCACACTACCACAAATAGAGCACCTTAGGATTGTTAAAACAAGCCCCTGTCCACTTATGAGAGATACCTGGATTCTTAAACAGCATACATCTTTTTGGTATACTATATAAAGAGCGAGGCTTATTACAGTGTGCAAAAAATCACACAGTTCTAGTTCATTTTACAAAGCAAGTCTCTGCCCAGTAGATTAACAGGACTTTAATCACACAAATTGAACTGATGATTGTTCTCCATCGATCCTATGTTAACAGGAACAATTACTGTAATCTGGTTAAAAATCTGTTTATCGCTAATGCCTACAACTTGGACTTCTCTCCTAGAGAAATGCAGGGTTGGAAACTCCACTGCAGGAACAGTGGAGCAGGTAGCACCAGTTTCAATTAGAAATGATACAAGTGGCAATTCACCTCATCGTCTATATCAGGACCACTCCAGTCTACTTCCATGACTGCACTAAGCATGCACTCTTCCTCCCTCCTCAGGCACCATCATTGGGCATTGTACTCTGGGGAAAACCAAGGGAAATCATTAGTCCGAATTAGTGGATTGTGCTGGCACCATGAACTTTAAGGCATTTTGGGGCAGATTTACAAGCCCCTTGCACCACTTTTGCATCATGTTTAACATGGGAAAAATGACGCAAAAGTGATGCAAGGGGCTTGTAAATCTGCCCCTTTATTTCTCATGTTCTACTGCATCTCTGAAACTACAGGCATTTTCTTATGCAACTTCCCTTGATTTCGCATATTCTGCATGGGAGATGCCTGGACTGGGGCAATTGACTGTGATGTATCTTAATTACATTTTGCTACATTGGGGAAACAAATTATTTTGGAATCTATCTGGATTTTGTCTACATTCACGCATCCGGTGCCCAAATTTACCACAGACATGACAAGTAGTGCTCTTCTTCAACAAATTGATATTCGTATTTTTCACAACTCCCATACCACGACCTTGCATCTGCATAACTTATTGCCCACCTTGCATGAGATGCCCTCCATTCTTGCCACTTCTCTGAATCTGCTTTGTCTGTGTGATTAGTAACTACTTTTTAATCCTTTTCTGCTTAGCTTCAAACCAATCACCATTATACTTCGCATATTTCAGGATTTCATCAATATCCAACAAATCAGACTCTGCTGAATGTGCAAACTCATAACAAAAGGTTATACGAGTCCGCTGACACCTTGTTTCTCAGGCTCTTCATCTCTGCTGCATTTCTATAAATCTGCATAAGCCTTTCATAGTAGGCATGCACCAACTCTTTCCACTCCTGTGTAGCTCCTAAAATCTTTGCCCAGTTCACTTCGTTCTTTGGCACGTTCCTTTTCAAATGATCTCTCATTGCCCAACATTTTTCTGCAAACAATTCTGAGGGAGCATTGCTAAGTGTACCTCTAACTAGTTCCCTAGTTGGCCAAGTAACTGTAATCTTACGCTTAGTTCACAGAGCACTAGAATCAATTTTCTCAAATGTCGTATCCAAATGAATCCAAAGCATTTTTGAAATTGTCTCCAATCTATGAACCCCTTTATACCATTTGTCAAGTTCCCCTTGCAGTTTTGGAACATTTCTCGTAAATGCACGAAGATCACCTCTAGTCCATGTTACATGCACATAATTCCCTCAATGCACAGAGAAATTCTGTCACTGTGTCTGGTTCTAAATTACTACCAATCACCTTTCCTTTTTCTTCATGCCACTATTTCTTTCCTTTTAGTAGTAACTTTCTTTTTCCTCTTTTCCCTGTACTTCTTCAAATCTCTTGAGTTTTTAGTTTTCTCAACTTGATCCTTATTGTGAGCTAGTAGTCACCAAACCTAATTCTTTTATTTCTTCTTTAGTCAAATCCATTTCATAGTTTCCCTGTAAATTCTTCATTCTGCTCATGTCAACCATATAGTCTTCAAGTTTATATTGTGCTTTACTCACAATATTTCTGCTTCTCTGATCAAGCATCTCATTTCATCCACATAATAAGACATCAGTCTATTTAAATCAAATGTTCCCTGTAAAACGTCTCCAAATTTAATCTTTAAAACTCCAATATGAATTCCCCTCTGTTTAGGAGGATAATCAGGAACAAAAGCATACAAGCCATTTGAATCTGGAGAGACAGCAGTAGTAGGATCTCTGCTAGTACTTGACAAAGTGTTTAATGTGTTCTCTGGTTGAGCACTGGCTGATGCATCCATTACTGTAGGCACTGTCAATCCCGGTGGCTGCACACTTATATCCTCTCTTGCTTCACCCATATCAGGTACTGTGGGGACCTGGATCTGTCTTTTATTCATTCAGTATATGGAGAAGGTCTAGAATTCACAAGATAATTAAAAAAGAGTGTGAAAGGTGTTGTATTATATGTTGTGGCTGTGGGACGTCATTGTGTAATACACTCACAATACCCTCTTGGGTCCAGTCACGCTCATTTTTAAAACCTTAGCTCAAACCTTAGTAGCTGTGGCTTCGAACAGCGAGGCTTAAACAAAGGAACTAGTGCAAAGCATTTAGAAGTACCAAAACAATTGAATATGAAAGTCACACAACTTGAAAGAAATCGAACACTGATTTATAAAAGTAGATCTTATTTGAATGAATATTTAGATACCACAGCAAACAAAATCCACTGGAGGGTTCTGAAGATACAGATTTTTAAGTAAATCGTAAATGAGTGATTTTCAACTACCACGGTTAACAGAAAGTTTGGAAACTTTGTAAAACATTTATAAAGTTGTGTTTGGGTACGGCGACCCACTTTAAGTGACCAACTCCAGGAGGGGGGAACACCTCAAGAGGGCCAGTGAGGACGTGAAGAACAGTTACTATATCACCAAAGCAGTCTCCAGTCTAGTTCCAGAGTCTATGGGGGAACTGCAATAGACATCAATGGAGTTGTCCTGATACAAGGGATGCAGGATGCTGAGGATGCTGTAGGATTTTAAGGATGCTGTGGGGTAAACAGGGGCTTCCTGGGGCTACCCCTTGGTCCACGGTCTAGGTGGAGTGACTTTGGCCACAGGGGTTGATGTCCCTCAAAGCTCTGATGGGTGTAGCAAAAGTCCAGTTGCCACTGGGCTACTGATCTCTGAAACCAGCAGTTCCCTTTAGTGGAGGTTAGTGTCCTTCTTGGGTGCCAAAATTGCACTCTGGCGACTCTCCTGGGTCCAGCAGACATGGGTGGAACCTTTGAGCATCGACACTCGGTCTCCCAGGCTGCATGTCGGTGGCGATCAAGCATTTGCAGCTCCTGACTAGCCAAGGTGGGCTTCTTCGACTTGTGTGGCCCTGAAGCTGTAACTGGAAGCCAGCCAATTGATTCTTGGAATTCCCTGTTATATCTGGGGCTCAGAGATAATTTTTCCCCGAGCAGGGCAACACAGGCAAAGTCCTATCTTTGCTAGCCCCTGAGCAGTAGACGCAGTACAGTCTTAGGTGCAGCCTCTCTTTGCCAAGTTCAGGGAACAGCAGAGCAGTCCTTCTTCAATCCTCTCTCCAGTGAAGACGTGATCTGAGGCCTGGATGCCAGGTGTTACTAGCCAATTAGATATCCCAGAATGCAGTATTCTGTCCTCTCATGAGATGGCAGACCCATCTCTTGGTGTGTGGAGCTCAGTAGTCTACCCGCCACCTGGGAGCTAAACACCAATCGGAAAACAGTTTGACAACTGTTTTCCCATCTCTGTCCCCATCGTCAACCTGTGTACAGAGCGAAAGAGCAGCCCCTCTTGTGTGTGTCCGAAATGAGCCCTTCTAAGGCGGTTTTCCTTTGAAGAATGCCTTTTGGGCTCACATCCTACGTAGCTTCATGTCAGGGAGAGATGACAGCTGTTCCGCCAGCAGGCCTCTATATTGTTTCTTTTCCTGGAAGTTGTTCACACTTCCCCCCCAGGAGGGCAGAAGGGCTGTCTTGTGGCCAGCATCTGTGCATGGCCACTGGAAATCTTGGGCAACAGAGTGGCAACTTTTTTTACTTGACTACAGGTTTGATGTATTGATTATTTTGATACCCTAAAGTACCAACTTTAGTAGTCTCATTGAGGAATTAGCAAGGCTGGGTTGTCAGCACATAATCCTTTACTTGCCAATGGGGCTACTAGCCTTTTCACAGTAAAAATGACATTCAGGGGGGTTTTACTCTTAGGCATATGAAAATATACGTTCGTTTAATGTACAGCACTCTTGAGTGCTTAACCTTAATAGGAGGAAAATAGCAAGTTGGAATCAAATAAATATCGCAAACAATAGACACAAGACTATCATCTTCGTGGCACTTGCAAACTCTATTGACACTAAAGCAGACTCCTGTCCAGATGCAATCCCCCGCCTGCCAGTGTACTTACTCCTGTGCACCAAACAGCAAATAACACCAATCTAATTAGACACTCAAACCTTAGAAAAGAAACGTATTAATTCAGAAAAATCAGCATCTGTTTGAATGTGGTGCCTCACAAACACACTCAAAGACACTTTGCTGAAGACAGTTTCAACAACAATATCTCAAGATCTTTGATTTTGACAAATCCGATTTACAAATCAAAAAATAATAAAATCAAAACTCCTTCAACGCAAATCACGAGTAAGAAAAGGACATCAATAACACTGTGATCAAACCATCAATTGAACCCAGAATCAACATTGCATATCTAAAATCCTTAAATGATGCATGATAATCATCCATCACTCAACACAAACTGCAATACTTCAATAACACACCCGAACACTCTCAATTACAAGAATTATTCCACCCTATTTATACTTACAATACTTTTTGCTCAGGAACAGCACTACAGGTCAGAAACTCAGCTAGTAATCCACCAAGGAAAATACAATTTGGAAAATAAACTAAATCTAAGAACAGGGCAAAAATAGATCCCTTAAAGCAGAAAGAAGGCGATCTTATCTCACAACCATCCTCTGCTAACATCCATTTTGTGGGGGCAGGGAACCTCTAATGTTTGACACCCCAAACAATTAGCTCAACAAGACACCCACCGATGGAGGAATTGGAGACTGTGTTAAACCTGACTTTCATGAGGTGATGTTGCTCCAAGATAAGGTGCCATAGAGCACATCAAATTACAGACAATTAACTGGGGGCACACTCAATAACTAAGTTCTGGGCCACTGATACATTTTAAGGGTTTATTACAAAACTTCAAAAGGTGTGGTACAGAAATCATAAAGGCAAATGCATAAAGTAATTGCCAGGAATGTTCTCTGTAATAGGACAGAGAGAATAAAGTGCAAAATCTAAATATTCTAAGTCCAAAGTGAGCAACAAAATTAATAAGAATATAGTCAGCATTTCTAGAAGCATCACAGGAAAGCTCTGGATCACCCCTAAAATCTGGAGTTTATATACAGTTTAATTGCATAGGAAATCATTCGTTTCTGCAAAATCATCACAATTTGAGCAAAAGAATTATACTCTTAGCAAATCAGATCACAGTTCTATAAAACCTTATATTGCCTGAGCATCTAAGCACTATCACACTACATGAATATTGATTATGCCTACTTGATGCTAATGTCATCCTGAGAGGGCAGGACTAATTAGTTACAAGAACAACAACAAACTATTGTGAATTAATGGAGTACAGTGAGCTAGCGGAAGCGCTATGAAAAATGCAACATTATTGTGTTGATGTTGACATGTTTTCTTTGAGAAAAGCAAGAACAACGTCAATGGAAATAAACAAACATGACTCCGCTTTAATGTATACTGCAGAAATAACGAACAGTGAACATACAGGAGGAATGATCCATTCTGGACAAGATGGCTTTCAGTACTAAATTGTGGCCTAAATAATATAAACCAGGAAAACACACTTTTACAAACCACAGCAAATTTGTTTCAAATGCATTAGCTCTATGTCAGTGTGAACATGTAAATTTGAGAGGAAATCCACGTTATGCATGTTGCTAATAATGCACAAAAATAAAAAAGCAAAAAACTTCAACACTACTGAACTACTGAATATTGAAAATACAAACTAGATTTTATACAAGGTTTCATACTGCACATTTCACGCCTTCTAGGCACCGCAAAGAATGGTAGTTGCTATTACCCAGTCAGATGGCATTTACTTCATGAACACTAAGGATAAATGGATGAGCTGGCCCTGATCCTTTGCTGCCTTGAGGCAAGATGTCTAGAACCTGACTGTATATTATTTTGGAATGTACAACTGCAAAGAGATCTGTATAATTCCTGTGACAAACCACAGCAGTTCCCAAACCAAAAGCTGATTCAGTCTCCGTCCATGCCCAGAGCCCATTCTGACATAAAGACCTCCTCATTCAGGTAAAGGAGACCCCTGATATTTATGCACAAGCTTTAGAGGCCCAGTTTCTTACACAGTCCATTGACTCCAGCACAACTCTGGAAACTAGCAACAATGCTGGAACAGAGGGCTTGTGAGGGACAGGGCAACAAGCAACATGTCAGGAGGGACAGGAAAACAGGGCGAGAGGGATGGGGTGAAATGACGGGGCAACAAACAACAGAATGGGAGGAATGGGGCAACAAGCAACGGTGTGTGCGGGACCGACATGGCAACAGCAATGAGTGTGGACAGGGCAACAAGCAATGGGGCAGGAAGGACGATGGCAACAAGCAACGGAGCAGGAGGGAGAGGAGAAAAAAGGTACCTCGATCGGAGCACAAGCAGAGGAAGGACACTAACATATTACTTGTACCTGGCCCATGCTTCATTAAGGGACAAACACATGAATAAACAAGCATTTACAATGCAATGGTCTCGGCATTGTTAAAGTTAGAGCTATTGGCATTGCTCATGACACTCTCAAATGCTAGACCTATTGCATTTGCGCCCACACACACAAAACCACCCACACACACAGAGCATACAGCGCTGGGCTGCTGGTTCTATATGGTGAAAGGAGGCAGCAACTCCCTGTCGAGACTGAAAGTTACACGAATAAGTAGAAAACAGGGAGCGCGCCAATGGCAAAATGATCATTTAAACGAAGCCCATAAAATCCTTGCGCGTTACTGAGCAAGCTGTGGGGAGGACGGAGCTGGAGACTGACAGTCGGGTAATATATTCAAAACAAACTAAGGGAAACGTGTGTACCCCCTCCTGTGAAATGTTTCTTCATTTAAGGAACGTTTCCCCGCGCCCCGTCCCTCGCAGCCCCCGCCCCCTCCCTGCCCCGCCCCCTCCCCATCTCCCGGTACATGACAGCTTTACGGCCGGAACAGATGGCGCCTTTATTCACCACTCAATATTTAAAGCTCCTCTTAGCCCGTCTCCAAAGTCATTGCTGGTTTACGGCGGTTTGCTCGGCACACCCGCCCGTGCAACACATTTTACTTTTAACCCCTTCCCCGCTCATGACGGAACCACTCCGTCATGAGCCACGGGTGCCGTGTGCTCATGACGGAGTGGTTCCGTCATGCCGCGGCCGTTGGCGGCCGCTCCTCCCACGCGGCGCTAATTCCCCGCCTGTGCGGGCGATTAGCGCCGTGGGCGGAGTCATGACGGAACCACTCCGTCATGAGCACAGCTCAACCGTGACTCATGACGGAGTGGCTCCGTCATGAGCACAGCCCCACCGCGCTGCCCCCAAACCCCCCCAGCGCTGCGGCAGAATTCCTGCCGCAGCCAAGGGGTTAAACACCTGACATTCCAGATCTGGGAGGCGTGTCCACACCCCAGAGGCACATTGTACAAGAAGGGCTGTCACATTTGTGGCTGTCCAGGGTCACAACGTTTATGTCGGAGCCACGCCTCGTATTTGCAAATATATCTACCTTCATTAATTAGGGGGAAGTAAGTTACTCTATGCAGGTCAGTAGGTGTTACATTGCGATCCACGCAGCGTATGGCATATATGTACGTTGCTAAATCACAGCTTGAGTCCTCATCTTATATATCTGTTTAATGTATGCATTGGCACGTGTGCATTATAAAACTATAATTTACATTGCAGTGAGGACTCACGCGACGTGTGCTGTTGTGGTGCACCGGTGAGTTACATGTTTTCGTGACCATATAGCGCCTTCCTGTACGTGCATTGTGGCGCATAACGCATTGATATTCCCTGAGCACTTTCTGACCCTTCCAGCTGCTCCTTGTGCAGTATTACAGTACCCTGGTGATTTACACATGCTCGTTGCCGTACGCTGCATGTGTGTAAAGCATGCTTGGTGTACTTTACACCTACACCGAGGCGCAGGCACTGTATTGTGCATGGAGTCATGCGTTGGGGATTCAGTCCTTCTTGGCCAACCATAGAGGGTACTCGTATAATGCACACAATTCCACATTAAATGAGTAAGAAGGCTTTTGGACTGTGTAATATCCCATGTGTGGAATTTAAACTTTTTCAAATGTGTATAACGTCCTAATATTTAAACTATATATGCATTTGCGTTTATGCAGTCGATGACCTCACGTTCATTCGTACTTTACACCTGCTTTCCTAATAAACCAAACCATTGTGCAATGAATGTATCGTGTAAATTACACATGCATTAGGGCTTATGCGGCACAAACTGCAAAGCTTTTTATACTGGAAGACTTGTCTTTCTCCGGCTTAAGCGGGATGTAATTAAAGAACAATTATTCATAAACTTTCCTCGTGAATCAGCAATGAACATTCAGGAGTAAATCTCTGGTAACATAGGAGTAATCCACAAATACTCATAGAAAACAATGTATGAATAAGAGCAAAAATGTGGAATATTTTATTTATTGTACTGTCTGCTGTTCCTCCTCAAATAGTTTTCATATACTTTGCACGTTCTAGCACTTTTACACCAGTTACACCAGATCCATATGGGTGCAAGGTAGGTGTCAGACGTTAGAGACTGAATACCTGTGACGTTTAAAAAGAAAAAAAAAGAATCCAAACTCTCTATATCCTCTCTAATATTTGAAGTGGAAGAGAGGGACACGTGTTACTTTTTGTGGAGTACTCATGACAACGCATCCACATAAAGTAACTTGTACCCATCTTTCGACTTCATGGTGTCAGAGAGCTGCCAGGAGGGGTAAAGATGGCGCCTGCGCAGTGATAATTTTGATCTGCTAAATTAGAAAATGAGAGAGAGAGATGTTTTTATTGAAATAAAAATAAAATGACTTTATGAATCTGGTATTCTACGTTGTGGGCCAGTCAATCCCCCAGAATGCTTCGGGTGGGACTTGTCCTTCAGAAGAGACCACTTTACTCGCTGGGGAAGACCACTCTTGGGCAGCTCCACTCCACGCGTTGCGAGCCTGCTGCTGTGATCTGTGTGTGTCTTGTGGGTGTCAGGTTTGAATCCCAGCAGGGCAGGCTCAGCCTTTCATCTTTGTGAGAGTGATAAAATGAGTAACATTGGGGTGTTATGAACTAATATTTCTAGTATAATGAGCAGTCACTCTGTTCTTCGCATTAGCCAGACATTTCTGTTGCCTTGAGCCAACATACCCCCACAACGCCCCCCTTCCCCCCTTCCACACCAACCGCGTATTTTCCCTTGTAATCGTAAAGGTTTGTGCATTTATTGTGTAACATTCTTCTCTTTTGCGTGGCCATTTATCAATTTCTTTGATTGGCTTTGTGAAGTGCCTGTTTTAAAATGTATTGTCAATGCTTTTTATGTTTAACCAGTTGTATGACTTGTTATAGTGCTTATGTGCCATTATATGTATATTGAAAACATGTCTGTGTGTCGCTCCATGTTCTCTTTGTCATGGAAATCAAACGACTTGTATGGGTGGCATTCAGTGGGGGGCAAGCCACTGAAGGCTCGGATTCGCTCGAGCCTGGTGACCGGCTCTGGCTAAGCCCGAGGTCACCTGGGAATCTTGAGACAAAAGAGAGCCGAGCCGAGACTTTGTAGCTTCTGTTTATTCTGCATCCCCCTCGTCGCTGTAGCACCATTCTCCGAGACCCCAAGGGGGATGGGGGGGGGGGGGGGTTGAGGCCTCCGTGTGGCTTTCTGTGAATTCTCCGGCTTGCCCACCTATAATGCGATTATTATGACAAGTCTGAGATTCTTCCTCGGTGCATTCACTCTGTGCTCTTTCCTTCCCTGTCCTGTCAGACGACGGTGCCTTGCTTCAGCGTTGCCAGCTTCCGCTCGCTGCCCGCTGGTGGTCACCATGAGGCCGGTGCCTGAGGATAAACTGGACGTGGCTGTGGGAGCCACGCATCCCATGCAGACGGCCAACGGCGCACCCGTGCACATCGGCAGCCCTGGTAAGGACCCCTGCGCTGCTCCTGCTGGCCGATGACTGTGTGCCTCAGGCTGCAGCTCCCAAACGCTGTAACGTAAATACAAATAAATGCTCAGCATCCCCAATCAAACCGGCTGGTTGCAGGTTGCACAGAGATCCCCATCATTAGTCGCTAAACCCACTGAGCCATCCTCTCAGCATTGTGGATGCTTGAGCGGAGAGCTAAGGGCCGGAATCGATAGAAGGGTTTCAGACCGCTGTCCTGCAACAAAAGCCACTAATTTGAAACCCTTCTGAGAGAAACCGATACAAGTTACCCGAGGGCCGCCAGATCATCCCGGACTCGATCACCCCATGGAACCCCACGTCCCGCTCCGACCGGCAGGTTCCGTCCCTCGGGGCTCACGGCCTGGATGAAGAAGTACCTGACGGGCATGACGATGTCCGCCCGCAGCCCTGGTCCCCACACCAAGCTCCTCTGCGGGCTGACGGTCTCCGAGGCGGAGAGGGCGGCCAGGAGGCAGAGACCGGCCAGGGACGGAAGAAGCGAGGAGAGGGGATGCCTGTTTGAAAAAAAAATTAAAACCTAAAGAAATCAGTCCCAGTGCCGCCGCCTTTCTCCGAGGCGAAGCAGAAATGCCTCGGAGAAAGGCAGCGGCGGTTTCGGATTCGGGGCGTGTTTTTCTTTTTCTCTCCTCTTGCCATTGGCTGGAGGAGATAATCAGAAAAGTAGCAAAAAACACGCCCCCGAATCCGAAAAGGACGGGGCCTGTTCGGAGAGACAAACCTCTTCTCCAATGGCTGGCCAGCATTCAAGAGGCCAGCCAATGGAGAAGAGTGGAGAAGAGGGGCGGGTTCAAGCCCCTCTTCTCCAAAACATTAAATCTCCGGACTTCCGGTTCTGCCTTCGGCAGACCGGATGGTCCCGAGACCTAAAAAGGGAAACTGACACGCACTGACCATTAAGAAGCAAGAAAATGAGAGGGACAATTAAACCAACCAATGGTAAGCAATGGGCAGGCTCTAAGCCCTTTTAGTTATTTTTTTTAAATAACATACCATCTTCCAAGCAACAGCACCTGGACCTAAAATTGTCAAAAGTACAGCTCAAAGTGATTTCCCAATAGCATTTTCTGAGCACATCTTGCACACAGAGCAGTTTGGGACCGGTGCATCAGAAATGTTGCTGGTCTACAACAGCATACTCTGAATATATTAAAATATTATCCACATTTCCTGTGTATATTATTTTAAATTAGAGCAGAGATGGTGACATGTATATCAGTCATCTAAATGCTTCTGTTCATGGCCTCTGGGTGTAGGGTGGCAGGCTGGCACTTACGATCTTTCCTATGCACATCAAAAATTTAAATTATTTCGATGTATCATCTGCTTCAAGAATGTGCCCTTCTTCACACAATGAGCAGAAGTTTCAACTCTGCATTTTGTGTGCCTCTCTTCACTAGATTCTGCTTGGTTTAATTGGCATGACCCACCAGATTGACTACACACTGCATGAAGAAGAGCAAGCCTGGACTGCCACTCAGGCAGGGCCAGGAAGCATGTGCACTGGGGCTGGACAGGAAAATGACAAAGCAACTGCTGTCCTCAACTCCCCTCATGCACACTGCTTTCACTGGCCCTGTGCTTGGCATCACCCAGGCAGAAGCACAACTAATCACAATATGGCTTCAAAATCAGGTCACACAATGATTGGCCCCATTCTGTAACACTCCAACCCCCACAATCCCTTCTGAGCGTGAGGACAGGCCACCCTAAACCATCATAACCAGAACCAATCCTTGTATTGCTCTCGTGCTGTTCGTATTAATAAAGAGCTTGATAGTAAAGAAAGGATTGGTCGTGGGAGGTGAATTCAGCTCTCTCAATGACTCCAGAGGGCAGCCCTCTGGTCGCCCTGACTCCTATTGGGCAGGAATTTACTCTGCAAATGAAGCTGTGTGATATATGCACACCTGACAGTGTAGACCTTCAGACTCACAGGGATGATGCAGTCTTTAAGTTGAAATCACAAGACGCAGCAGTTTTGTTGTTCTCAGTCCAACAAAGGGAGACTTATCTCCTGATTTAAGATGTATTGTGAAAGAGAAAGCCTGAGACTTTACAGGATACACTAGACTGAGTAAAAACGTTTAACCAGTAAGAATCACAGTTAAGCCTAATCAAGAGAAGCTTCGACCCCCCCCCCCCAATACAATTTCAAAGCTGAGGCGGTATCACAAATTAAGCCTGTCATTGAATCCACATCTGGGCATTTTGAAGCAAGTGCTAGGCAGACGCGGCTCCTGCGCTAAGACAAAGGAGAGTCACCCCACTGCTCCTTGAGCAGACCAAAATAAAAATAAAATGATAATAACAAGAAATTATTATCATTTCATTTTTCTTTGCTCCAGCTAGGTTGCGCGGGGCGAGGCTGGCTCGCCCAGAGGGGGCAGGAGTGGTTTGCACTCCCTCCCTACATGCACATTACGGTTGACAATCCCTCTAGGGCCGGCCAAGCCGTCATGCGCACTTGGCATGTTTTCCATTGAGATGTGTTGCACAGCCCCATGGAGAACATGCCCAGCTTCTCCAGGCACTGCCTGAGCGGCAAAACAGGCTGCTCAGACCAATCATGATGCAGCTCAAGCAGCATCGTCATTGGCTGAGAAAGTCTGGAAAGCTAGGTGCTTCTGATGCTGCCAGCAGATGGAGGAGAGGCTTGCAGCGGGGGCGAAAAAAGTACTTGAGTTTTTCACCCGACAACCCCCCACCCCACCACCCCCAATTCAGAGGCAGCTGCCACTGGATACTTCACCCAGTTCTCCAGGCCCTACTGGGAGCCTACTATGTCACACTCACCACTCCTGCCCACCCTGAGGAATCATCTAGAGAACGGTGGGTGGGTGTGCACACCAACTAATGATTAGATTGTATAAGAATACTCTCTATTGGAAATTGAGTTCTTTGGGTCAAAAGTGTATTAACTAAACTACAATTGTTAAAGTTTCTCTGGCACTTCCATAGACCTGAATTTTTTTATTTTGCCTGTAAAAGCAATATCTGAACTTTTACATCTGATTTTTGAATTAAGTATTTCACAAGCCCTGATCCTTCCACCTGCGAGGTGGCTGCGCCCTGCTCAACTGGCCACCATGGCTTCTATATGACTCCATTAAAGGTTTTTTTCCTTCGAGGAAACTGTAAGTACATGCCACTGCACATTGTGCGTTCACCGTTAATGAAACTTTGCACTGAGACTTGAATCGCGTACTCAGTTGCATTCATTGTAGGTAATTTGGTGGCAATTATATGTTTAAACAGCTTATTATCTCAATGGTACGTGAAATGTTTGAAGGTGATTTCCAGGTAAAAGATTAAGGCCAACAAGGAGGTCCAGGGGTAAATCCAGTTTCCAATCACACCCAGAAAGCAGAGGTGCAAGGTTCAGATGTTAGGCACACACCCACATTAACAGGAAGGCCAGCTTGATGCTGGAAATAATTTGCAAATCATAGTGCATAAGGTGCATTGGGTTCGATAAGATGCAGAAGATTTCTTATGGTGCAGTTGTAAAAATTTGAAAGGTGATCGGAAATCCCTCTAAAAGTAGATGTAAAGAAAGTAGTGGCGGCTACTCCTCTAAGGCGGAGAAGCGTCACCCCACTGCTCCTTGAACAGTGCAAAAGAAAAAGAAAATGATAACAGCAAGAAGTTATTATCATTTTATTTTTCTTTGCTCCAGCCAGGTCGGGCAGGGCAGGGCTGACTCGCCGCAGAGGGAGCAGGAGTGGTTTGTACTCCCACCCTACGTGCACATGACAGCTTGACCGGCCCTTTAAGGCCAGCCAAACCGTCATGTGCACTTGGCATGTTCTCCTTTGGACTGTGTTGCACAGCCCAGGGGAGAACATGCCTAGCCTCCCAGGCACTGCCTGAGTGGCCAAACAGGCCACTCAGACCAATCACGACACTGCTCAGGCAGCATCATAATTGATTGGTAGAGTCTGGAAGCCTGGGTGCTTCTGGTGCGGCCAGCAGACAGAGGAGAGGCGTGCGGTGGTGGGAGAGGGGTGCCCTGCGACGGCAAAGAAGGTAAGATTATTTCTTACTTATTTTTTCACCCGCAACCCCCAATCCCCCACCTCACCACCCCCGTTCAGAGGCATCCACCACTGGATACGACACCCAGTTCTCTAGGCTCTACTAGGAGATTCCTATGTCACTCACCACTCCTGCCCACCCAGAGGAATCACCTAGAGAATGGTGGGTGGGTGTGTACACAAACTAATGATTTAGTTGTATAAGACTACTCTCTATTGGAAATTTGGTTCTTTGGGTCAAAAGTGTATTAACTAAACAACAATTGTTAAAGTTTCTCTGGCACTTCAATAGACCTGAGAAGTCGTATTTTGCTTGTAACAGCAATAACGGAGATTTTACATTTGATTGTTCAATTAA
Source organism: Triturus cristatus (assembly GCF_964204655.1). Taxonomy (NCBI): domain Eukaryota; kingdom Metazoa; phylum Chordata; class Amphibia; order Caudata; family Salamandridae; genus Triturus; species Triturus cristatus. The sequence goes on from NC_140586.1 coordinate 89,793,205, forward strand.
ATATTTCACAAGCACTTTGTATGCCCTGGTCCTTTCACCTGCGAGGTGGCTGCGCCCTGCTCAACTGGTCTCCATGGCTCCTAAATTACTCCATTAAAGGTTTTTTTTTCTTCGAGGAAACAGTAAGTACATGCCACGTCCCATTGTGTGTTCACTGTTCATAAAACTTGGCTCTGAGACTTGAATTGCTTATTCAGCAGCATTGATCAAAGTTGATTTGTTGGCAGTTAGAGGTTTAAACAGATTAATATCTCAGTGCTACATGAAATATTTAAAGGTGTTTTCTAGGTAAAAGATTAAGGCTAACAAGGAAGTCCGGGGGTGAATCGAGTTTCAGATTACACCCAGAAAGGAGAGGTGCGATATCATGCAGCAGTAAATGTTGGGCACACACCCACATTAACAGTCATGCCAGCTTGATGCAGGAATTGATTTGCAAATCATAGTGCCTAGGGTGCATCGGGTTTGATAAGAGGCAGAAGAGTTCTTATAGTGCAGTTGTAAAAATGTTGTAAGTTTATGTTATGTTATGTTAATTAGTCTTCTAACGCGAACAGCTACTCCAAGGAGTGTCCCGGCGCGAGCATAGCATAGAGAAACTGAAAGCATAACCAAACTCAGACAAAAAGATGAGTTTTTAACAGTTTTTTAAAAACCACCGGATCTTCAACACTGCGAAGCACCAGCGGTAGGGCATTCCAAGCCTAGGCCGCCAGAACGGCGAGGGAACCGTCACCTAGTCTATGCCGGCAGAAGCGAGGAACCTTTGCCAAACGGAGAGCGGAGGAACGCAACAACCTCCCTGGGACATGAAAAGAGAACCGTTTCAGCATACTCTGAATATATTAAAATATTATCCACATTTCCTGTGTATATTATTTTAAATTAGAGCAGAGATGGTGACATGTATATCAGTCATCTAAATGCTTCTGTTCATGGCCTCTGGGTGTAGGGTGGCAGGCTGGCACTTACGATCTTTCCTATGCACATCAAAAATTTAAATTATTTCGATGTATCATCTGCTTCAAGAATGTGCCCTTCTTCACACAATGAGCAGAAGTTTCAACTCTGCATTTTGTGTGCCTCTCTTCACTAGATTCTGCTTGGTTTAATTGGCATGACCCACCAGATTGACTACACACTGCATGAAGAAGAGCAAGCCTGGACTGCCACTCAGGCAGGGCCAGGAAGCATGTGCACTGGGGCTGGACAGGAAAATGACAAAGCAACTGCTGTCCTCAACTCCCCTCATGCACACTGCTTTCACTGGCCCTGTGCTTGGCATCACCCAGGCAGAAGCACAACTAATCACAATATGGCTTCAAAATCAGGTCACACAATGATTGGCCCCATTCTGTAACACTCCAACCCCCACAATCCCTTCTGAGCGTGAGGACAGGCCACCCTAAACCATCATAACCAGAACCAATCCTTGTATTGCTCTCGTGCTGTTCGTATTAATAAAGAGCTTGATAGTAAAGAAAGGATTGGTCGTGGGAGGTGAATTCAGCTCTCTCAATGACTCCAGAGGGCAGCCCTCTGGTCGCCCTGACTCCTATTGGGCAGGAATTTACTCTGCAAATGAAGCTGTGTGATATATGCACACCTGACAGTGTAGACCTTCAGACTCACAGGGATGATGCAGTCTTTAAGTTGAAATCACAAGACGCAGCAGTTTTGTTGTTCTCAGTCCAACAAAGGGAGACTTATCTCCTGATTTAAGATGTATTGTGAAAGAGAAAGCCTGAGACTTTACAGGATACACTAGACTGAGTAAAAACGTTTAACCAGTAAGAATCACAGTTAAGCCTAATCAAGAGAAGCTTCGACCCCCCCCCCCAATACAATTTCAAAGCTGAGGCGGTATCACAAATTAAGCCTGTCATTGAATCCACATCTGGGCATTTTGAAGCAAGTGCTAGGCAGACGCGGCTCCTGCGCTAAGACAAAGGAGAGTCACCCCACTGCTCCTTGAGCAGACCAAAATAAAAATAAAATGATAATAACAAGAAATTATTATCATTTCATTTTTCTTTGCTCCAGCTAGGTTGCGCGGGGCGAGGCTGGCTCGCCCAGAGGGGGCAGGAGTGGTTTGCACTCCCTCCCTACATGCACATTACGGTTGACAATCCCTCTAGGGCCGGCCAAGCCGTCATGCGCACTTGGCATGTTTTCCATTGAGATGTGTTGCACAGCCCCATGGAGAACATGCCCAGCTTCTCCAGGCACTGCCTGAGCGGCAAAACAGGCTGCTCAGACCAATCATGATGCAGCTCAAGCAGCATCGTCATTGGCTGAGAAAGTCTGGAAAGCTAGGTGCTTCTGATGCTGCCAGCAGATGGAGGAGAGGCTTGCAGCGGGGGCGAAAAAAGTACTTGAGTTTTTCACCCGACAACCCCCCACCCCACCACCCCCAATTCAGAGGCAGCTGCCACTGGATACTTCACCCAGTTCTCCAGGCCCTACTGGGAGCCTACTATGTCACACTCACCACTCCTGCCCACCCTGAGGAATCATCTAGAGAACGGTGGGTGGGTGTGCACACCAACTAATGATTAGATTGTATAAGAATACTCTCTATTGGAAATTGAGTTCTTTGGGTCAAAAGTGTATTAACTAAACTACAATTGTTAAAGTTTCTCTGGCACTTCCATAGACCTGAATTTTTTTATTTTGCCTGTAAAAGCAATATCTGAACTTTTACATCTGATTTTTGAATTAAGTATTTCACAAGCCCTGATCCTTCCACCTGCGAGGTGGCTGCGCCCTGCTCAACTGGCCACCATGGCTTCTATATGACTCCATTAAAGGTTTTTTTCCTTCGAGGAAACTGTAAGTACATGCCACTGCACATTGTGCGTTCACCGTTAATGAAACTTTGCACTGAGACTTGAATCGCGTACTCAGCTGCATTCATTGTAGGTAATTTGGTGGCAATTATATGTTTAAACAGCTTATTATCTCAATGGTACGTGAAATGTTTGAAGGTGCTTTCCAGGTAAAAGATTAAGGCCAACAAGGAGGTCCAGGGGTAAATCCAGTTTCCAATCACACCCAGAAAGCAGAGGTTCAAGGTTCAGATGTTAGGCACACACCCACATTAACAGGAAGGCCAGCTTGATGCTGGAAATAATTTGCAAATCATAGTGCATAAGGTGCATTGGGTTCGATAAGATGCAGAAGATTTCTTATGGTGCAGTTGTAAAAATTTGAAAGGTGATCGGAAATCCCTCTAAAAGTAGATGTAAAGAAAGTAGTGGCGGCTACTCCTCTAAGGCGGAGAAGCGTCACCCCACTGCTCCTTGAACAGTGCAAAAGAAAAAGAAAATGATAACAGCAAGAAGTTATTATCATTTTATTTTTCTTTGCTCCAGCCAGGTCGGGCAGGGCAGGGCTGACTCGCCGCAGAGGGAGCAGGAGTGGTTTGTACTCCCACCCTACGTGCACATGACAGCTTGACCGGCCCTTTAAGGCCAGCCAAACCGTCATGTGCACTTGGCATGTTCTCCTTTGGACTGTGTTGCACAGCCCAGGGGAGAACATGCCTAGCCTCCCAGGCACTGCCTGAGTGGCCAAACGGGCCACTCAGACCAATCACGACACTGCTCAGGCAGCATCATAATTGATTGGTAGAGTCTGGAAGCCTGGGTGCTTCTGGTGCGGCCAGCAGACAGAGGAGAGGCGTGCGGCGGTGGGAGAGGGGTGCCCTGCGACGGCAAAGAAGGTAAGATTATTTCTTACTTATTTTTTCACCCGCAACCCCCAATCCCCCACCTCACCACCCCCGTTCAGAGGCAGCCACCACTGGATACGACACCCAGTTCTCTAGGCTCTACTAGGAGATTCCTATGTCACTCACCACTCCTGCCCACCCAGAGGAATCACCTAGAGAATGGTGGGTGGGTGTGTACACAAACTAATGATTTAGTTGTATAAGACTACTCTCTATTGGAAATTTGGTTCTTTGGGACAAAAGTGTATTAACTAAACAACAATTGTTAAAGTTTCTCTGGCACTTCAATAGACCTGAGAAGTCGTATTTTGCTTGTAACAGCAATAACGGAGATTTTACATTTGATTGTTCAATTAAATATTTCACAAGCACTTTGTATGCCCTGGTCCTTTCACCTGCGAGGTGGCTGCGCCCTGCTCAACTGGTCTCCATGGCTCCTAAATTACTCCATTAAAGGTTTTTTTTTCTTCGAGGAAACAGTAAGTACATGCCACGTCCCATTGTGTGTTCACTGTTCATAAAACTTGGCTCTGAGACTTGAATTGCTTATTCAGCAGCATTGATCAAAGTTGATTTGTTGGCAGTTAGAGGTTTAAACAGATTAATATCTCAGTCCTACATGAAATATTTAAAGGTGTTTTCTAGGTAAAAGATTAAGGCTAACAAGGAAGTCCAGGGGTGAATCGAGTTTCGGATTACACCCAGAAAGGAGAGGTGCGATATCATGCAGCAGCAAATGTTGGGCACACACCCACATTAACAGTCATGCCAGCTTGATGCAGGAATTGATTTGCAAATCATAGTGCCTAGGGTGCATCGGGTTTGATAAGAGGCAGAAGAGTTCTTATAGTGCAGTTGTAAAAATGTTGTAAGTTTATGTTATGTTATGTTAATTAGTCTTCTAACGCGAACAGCTACTCCAAGGAGTGTCCCGGCGCGAGCATAGCATAGAGAAACTGAAAGCATAACCAAACTCAGACAAAAAGATGAGTTTTTAACAGTTTTTTAAAAACCACCGGATCTTCAACACTGCGAAGCACCAGCGGTAGGGCATTCCAAGCCTAGGCCGCCAGAACGGCGAGGGAACCGTCACCTAGTCTATGCCGGCAGAAGCGAGGAACCTTTGCCAAACGGAGAGCGGAGGAACGCAACAACCTCCCTGGGACATGAAAAGAGAACCGTTTCAGCATACTCTGAATATATTAAAATATTATCCACATTTCCTGTGTATATTATTTTAAATTAGAGCAGAGATGGTGACATGTATATCAGTCATCTAAATGCTTCTGTTCATGGCATCTGGGTGTAGGGTGGCAGGCTGGCACTTACGATCTTTCCTATGCACATCAAAAATTTAAATTATTTCGATGTATCATCTGCTTCAAGAATGTGCCCTTCTTCACACAATGAGCAGAAGTTTCAACTCTGCATTTTGTGTGCCTCTCTTCACTAGATTCTGCTTGGTTTAATTGGCATGACCCACCAGATTGACTACACACTGCATGAAGAAGAGCAAGCCTGGACTGCCACTCAGGCAGGGCCAGGAAGCATGTGCACTGGGGCTGGACAGGAAAATGACAAAGCAACTGCTGTCCTCAACTCCCCTCATGCACACTGCTTTCACTGGCCCTGTGCTTGGCATCACCCAGGCAGAAGCACAACTAATCACAATATGGCTTCAAAATCAGGTCACACAATGATTGGCCCCATTCTGTAACACTCCAACCCCCACAATCCCTTCTGAGCGTGAGGACAGGCCACCCTAAACCATCATAACCAGAACCAATCCTTGTATTGCTCTCGTGCTGTTCGTATTAATAAAGAGCTTGATAGTAAAGAAAGGATTGGTCGTGGGAGGTGAATTCAGCTCTCTCAATGACTCCAGAGGGCAGCCCTCTGGTCGCCCTGACTCCTATTGGGCAGGAATTTACTCTGCAAATGAAGCTGTGTGATATATGCACACCTGACAGTGTAGACCTTCAGACTCACAGGGATGATGCAGTCTTTAAGTTGAAATCACAAGACGCAGCAGTTTTGTTGTTCTCAGTCCAACAAAGGGAGACTTATCTCCTGATTTAAGATGTATTGTGAAAGAGAAAGCCTGAGACTTTACAGGATACACTAGACTGAGTAAAAACGTTTAACCAGTAAGAATCACAGTTAAGCCTAATCAAGAGAAGCTTCGACCCCCCCCCCCCCCCAATACAATTTCAAAGCTGAGGCGGTATCCCAAATTAAGCCTGTCATTGAATCCACATCTGGGCATTTTGAAGCAAGTGCTAGGCAGACGCGGCTCCTGCGCTAAGACAAAGGAGAGTCACCCCACTGCTCCTTGAGCAGACCAAAATAAAAATAAAATGATAATAACAAGAAATTATTATCATTTCATTTTTCTTTGCTCCAGCTAGGTTGCGCGGGGCGAGGCTGGCTCGCCCAGAGGGGGCAGGAGTGGTTTGCACTCCCTCCCTACATGCACATTACGGTTGACAATCCCTCTAGGGCCGGCCAAGCCGTCATGCGCACTTGGCATGTTTTCCATTGAGATGTGTTGCACAGCCCCATGGAGAACATGCCCAGCTTCTCCAGGCACTGCCTGAGCGGCAAAACAGGCTGCTCAGACCAATCATGATGCAGCTCAAGCAGCATCGTCATTGGCTGAGAAAGTCTGGAAAGCTAGGTGCTTCTGATGCTGCCAGCAGATGGAGGAGAGGCTTGCAGCGGGGGCGAAAAAAGTACTTGAGTTTTTCACCCGACAACCCCCCACCCCACCACCCCCAATTCAGAGGCAGCTGCCACTGGATACTTCACCCAGTTCTCCAGGCCCTACTGGGAGCCTACTATGTCACACTCACCACTCCTGCCCACCCTGAGGAATCATCTAGAGAACGGTGGGTGGGTGTGCACACCAACTAATGATTAGATTGTATAAGAATACTCTCTATTGGAAATTGAGTTCTTTGGGTCAAAAGTGTATTAACTAAACTACAATTGTTAAAGTTTCTCTGGCACTTCCATAGACCTGAATTTTTTTATTTTGCCTGTAAAAGCAATATCTGAACTTTTACATCTGATTTTTGAATTAAGTATTTCACAAGCCCTGATCCTTCCACCTGCGAGGTGGCTGCGCCCTGCTCAACTGGCCACCATGGCTTCTATATGACTCCATTAAAGGTTTTTTTCCTTCGAGGAAACTGTAAGTACATGCCACTGCACATTGTGCGTTCACCGTTAATGAAACTTTGCACTGAGACTTGAATCGCGTACTCAGCTGCATTCATTGTAGGTAATTTGGTGGCAATTATATGTTTAAACAGCTTATTATCTCAATGGTACGTGAAATGTTTGAAGGTGCTTTCCAGGTAAAAGATTAAGGCCAACAAGGAGGTCCAGGGGTAAATCCAGTTTCCAATCACACCCAGAAAGCAGAGGTGCAAGGTTCAGATGTTAGGCACACACCCACATTAACAGGAAGGCCAGCTTGATGCTGGAAATAATTTGCAAATCATAGTGCATAAGGTGCATTGGGTTCGATAAGATGCAGAAGATTTCTTATGGTGCAGTTGTAAAAATTTGAAAGGTGATCGGAAATCCCTCTAAAAGTAGATGTAAAGAAAGTAGTGGCGGCTACTCCTCTAAGGCGGAGAAGCGTCACCCCACTGCTCCTTGAACAGTGCAAAAGAAAAAGAAAATGATAACAGCAAGAAGTTATTATCATTTTATTTTTCTTTGCTCCAGCCAGGTCGGGCAGGGCAGGGCTGACTCGCCGCAGAGGGAGCAGGAGTGGTTTGTACTCCCACCCTACGTGCACATGACAGCTTGACCGGCCCTTTAAGGCCAGCCAAACCGTCATGTGCACTTGGCATGTTCTCCTTTGGACTGTGTTGCACAGCCCAGGGGAGAACATGCCTAGCCTCCCAGGCACTGCCTGAGTGGCCAAACAGGCCACTCAGACCAATCACGACACTGCTCAGGCAGCATCATAATTGATTGGTAGAGTCTGGAAGCCTGGGTGCTTCTGGTGCGGCCAGCAGACAGAGGAGAGGCGTGCGGCGGTGGGAGAGGGGTGCCCTGCGACGGCAAAGAAGGTAAGATTATTTCTTACTTATTTTTTCACCCGCAACCCCCAATCCCCCACCTCACCACCCCCGTTCAGAGGCAGCCACCACTGGATACGACACCCAGTTCTCTAGGCTCTACTAGGAGATTCCTATGTCACTCACCACTCCTGCCCACCCAGAGGAATCACCTAGAGAATGGTGGGTGGGTGTGTACACAAACTAATGATTTAGTTGTATAAGACTACTCTCTATTGGAAATTTGGTTCTTTGGGACAAAAGTGTATTAACTAAACAACAATTGTTAAAGTTTCTCTGGCACTTCAATAGACCTGAGAAGTCGTATTTTGCTTGTAACAGCAATAACGGAGATTTTACATTTGATTGTTCAATTAAATATTTCACAAGCACTTTGTATGCCCTGGTCCTTTCACCTGCGAGGTGGCTGCGCCCTGCTCAACTGGTCTCCATGGCTCCTAAATTACTCCATTAAAGGTTTTTTTTTCTTCGAGGAAACAGTAAGTACATGCCACGTCCCATTGTGTGTTCACTGTTCATAAAACTTGGCTCTGAGACTTGAATTGCTTATTCAGCAGCATTGATCAAAGTTGATTTGTTGGCAGTTAGAGGTTTAAACAGATTAATATCTCAGTGCTACATGAAATATTTAAAGGTGTTTTCTAGGTAAAAGATTAAGGCTAACAAGGAAGTCCAGGGGTGAATCGAGTTTCGGATTACACCCAGAAAGGAGAGGTGCGATATCATGCAGCAGCAAATGTTGGGCACACACCCACATTAACAGTCATGCCAGCTTGATGCAGGAATTGATTTGCAAATCATAGTGCCTAGGGTGCATCGGGTTTGATAAGAGGCAGAAGAGTTCTTATAGTGCAGTTGTAAAAATGTTGTAAGTTTATGTTATGTTATGTTAATTAGTCTTCTAACGCGAACAGCTACTCCAAGGAGTGTCCCGGCGCGAGCATAGCATAGAGAAACTGAAAGCATAACCAAACTCAGACAAAAAGATGAGTTTTTAACAGTTTTTTAAAAACCACCGGATCTTCAACACTGCGAAGCACCAGCGGTAGGGCATTCCAAGCCTAGGCCGCCAGAACGGCGAGGGAACCGTCACCTAGTCTATGCCGGCAGAAGCGAGGAACCTTTGCCAAACGGAGAGCGGAGGAACGCAACAACCTCCCTGGGACATGAAAAGAGAACCGTTTCTGCAGAGGCGGGGTGGGGGAGGGGCAGGGTGGGGGGTAATAAACTCCGGCTCACGGCCAACCGGAATAATGTAATTAATTAAATAAATAAATAAAAACGAATTTCATTGCACGCACTGAAACGCCAAATACACTAAGCACATGATGAACAGCAGGTTGACTAAATATGAACAAATAATTTTGTCAGCAGAAAAATTACTCCCTTAGGAGGTGCAAAGTTCTGAATACTGCTACACTTTTGCCCTTTCCAGAGTGATTCAGATAACGACGAAGTTGGCTACGACTGTGCTGATGTTACCGAGTTGTTCACCAAGCCAAGACCTGACATACGAGATGACATAATTGATGTCATGGCAGCCTTCTGTGTGTGAAATGTAACTTTCACAAAGGTAGCTGTACTGATTGCCCTTGTCAGTGCATGATACGTTGCCAACAGTCTAACGGGGAGATTTGCAACTTTTCACGTAGTGCTCTGCAGCAGCCGCAAATGCTACGCTGCACTACATGAAGAGGAGAGAGGAGGAGAGTGCCCTATTTAATACAATAAGGCACTCTCCTTCCCTCTCACTAGCGCCAGCGCTGAAATCAGCTGCAGTACGCCACGTAGACACTTCTGCACCATGGTTCAAGAGTGTCTCCTTGAGTCTAGCATTGGTTTTGTACTGGAAAAGTACCCTTCAAGTACAAAATACTAGGCTGAGACTCACTTTAAACCTCTTCCAACTTAGTATGTGTGCTGTACAGTGCATACATATGCAAAGTCGGAAAAGGAAGGAGAAATAAAAGCATTTATCCTTCCTAGCGCCTACTTGCAAATGGCGCAGTTTTCTCACACTAAACCCAATCTACTTTATTTAGTAAATTAGGTTTAGCCTGAGAAACCTTGGGTGGTTGCATGAGAACCCCCATGCACCACCCTTGGTACACCCCATGGCGCAAAGTAATGCAAAGTAGCGCCATGTGCTGCTTTGCTTTACTTTTCTGTTATTTCCAGCGCTAAACAAATGTAGCAATGGAAAGTAAATTTGGAAAAAAAGATTTTGCGCCTATTTGCATCACGTTTGTGACATAAACACGGCATAGAATCTTAGTAAATCTCTCCCTGAGTGTCACCATTTACCCTGAAAATGGTTTTGGTGTGGTCTGCGACTTCAGACAGTTGTGGTCACAGAAGGCTTTTCTACCCTCCTCTGGTTCCCCCATAAGGAATGGAAACTACGTCATGAATTTAGTAGAGGCATTGCAGCTGTCTAAAGAGGTATCAGTTGTAAAATGTGCAGCCCACAAGAGCAAATGGGATTTTGTTACTGCTGGAAACTGCTATGCGAATAAAAGGGCTAGATATTGATTTCTTGAGTCCCGTACATTTAATCATGAGGCACCATCAACTTTGATGATGACCAGTTGCAAACATATTAATGGTTGGAGTAAATACTTGGGAAGAATTAAAAGGATGTCAGAACCCATTTCAGAGGGCCATGGGCACGCAGGGGCTACTGAGCCCAACCTTGTTGGCTGAGGCCTTTAGCTCCTGATGTCCTGGAGCTTGCCCTACTATGGAGCCTAAGCAACTGGGTCAAGAACCCCCTATTTCGCTTGACTCTCAGTGATAGCTGTGGATCAGCTGTCAAAGGATCCCTGGGAGGGTAGTGTAGATACAGATTAGTGAACACCATTCATAAGTCAAAGTGCAATCAGCAATGTCAATAAATCACTGTCCAGTCATAAACTTGTTTTTGCATGAAAAAGAAGTATTTGAATTCTAAGTTTACGCTCAAAGAGATCATAACATTTGTAATCCCCTAGAAGTCAGCTGCTAGTAACTGACTGGCAAATCCCTGTTCCACCCTCTGCCTTGCAATGTGGTTGGGGTTATTCCCCATTCACTGGTGGCCGCATCCAGGGAAATGCTCACTAGTAGGCCTTACTCAAAGGTTCCCCTTTGACTCTTAAGATATAGTCAAAAGTGTCTATGGTGCCACAGCACCTTTAGCAGCGAGTCCCCTGTGGCCCAGCAGGCCCCATTCAAGTCTTACCCGCTTTTGCAGAACAGAAGCATCCGGCGTTTCAGCGGGCATTTGGAGCTCTGGTCCTGCTTGGAGAAATCTGCTTGCAGTACATGCAGCACCACCTGGCAGCCTCTGGCACCACGCGGCAGCACGTGGCATCATCTGGCAGTGTCGCTCAGGAGAGAGCCTAAGTGTCCCTACCAGCTTCTTCAGTGATCGGAGAGTCTCCCAGCTTCTGTAGGCGCAGTTAGTCTTGGGGAGAGGAAGGTTAATCTTCACACTCCAACAGGTTCCCAGCAAAGGTGCCATGTCCTCCTAGGTGTCCTCCAAAATCTTTGGGGTTGGTCATTGGCAAATCGTTGGTTTTGATGCCCTGGCTCAACCCGCAGGTTGAAGCTTGTACTTTCTTGGGCAACGGCCCAAACGTTTAGCAAAATTCAGTGCCAGCTGCCTCTCCTGGCATGCAGGGTTGCAGTGGTACTTCTGGGCAAAGCACTCACACCACTTCGGTGCAATCACCCACACCATGGGAGCACCTCCTGGCAGATGGGATTACCGCTAAGGCAAACAAGAGTCTTGCCGTACTTGCGGCACAATCACTTCAACTGTGGCCTCCTCTGGCATACGGGGTCTATGCAAAGAAGCGGTACAAGCTTGGCACTCCCCCCACAGCCCATGATGCATGGCTCAGTTCACAGTGGCCCTCTCCTGGCATACGGGAGCTATAGAACAACTCCTACACATGGACAAGGATCCGATCAGTGTATAGCCTCCCCACACCTTGGACAGGCAGTCCTCTCAATAGGGTTGCCCACTGGACCTCAGTTCCTCCAACACATTCCTCTTCCTCACAGGGAACACTGATCTTTGCAAGCAGGCAGGCGCTGGTGCTCCTGGATCCATGTCAGGTGGTCTTGGTTTCCCTGGGTCATGTCCCCTCACCCAGCAGGGAATCTAGAAGGCCATGGCCTCCAGTCCTGGTCAAAGACAGAGCTTCCCCTTCTCACAAAGCGTGCTTGTGACTGCTTGGGAGATGACAAATTTTGAAGTCAGCCTCCCCTTCTTATAGTCTATTTCCAGACAACAAATGTGATTTAGGCTCTGGGTCTCTGAAGTTTTATGTTGGGGTCCTGCTTCTTTTGAAGTGTATACTTATCGCTATTCTTCCTCTTGAAAGGCTCTGTCTGTCATAGCAAGAGAGATTCCGAAGCAGATAGTCCCATAACACAGGCCATGGGAGTGACTAGAGTTCACAACTGAATGTCAGTCACAGTGGTATGTGCGTCAAAAGGTTAATCCTGGGGTCCCAGGCCTACTCTTTATGATTCCCTTATTAGCCACATCTCCTTCCTGAGATGTGCCCACGCCCCTTTCTTGTGACCTATCACTGAATCAAAGAGCAACCTTTTGATGAGTATATGGTGAGTCTCTCTCTCCCTTCCTCCAGTGTGTCCCACCCAGCTCACAGGAATGCAGCAATCCTTCACAAATCTGTCTGGGGGATTACTCTACTCCTCATGCCTTCACCAGGTAGGCCTAGGCTTCCCAAAATGAAAACCCAGGATCATCCATGTAATGTACCATTGGCGGCACACTTGAACTTAGTGTACATACACAGCACACATACTGTCAGTACTAGCACCTCCACTTATTTTTCCACCCCAGGTGCACATACATCCTGGTCACACAATCCCTCTGCACACACTGCTCACAACTGTATACTTTCTGTATTGTGCCATGATGTGCTATTTGCAAGCACACACACTGCCAGCAAAAACATTTCCTTATGCTCTCGCTGCACAATACTTCACACTTCATGCATTGTATTCCTCGCAAGCACACAGACAATCAGCACATTCTTTCATTGCTCATGTACTCCACAGCACTGTATCTCTATATGTAATGTATTTCTCACAGGCATACACACTCTCAGTCCATGCACTAACCATGCATGTACTGCACAGCAATACTCTTTCCCTGTACTGTACCCGTCCCAGTTACACATATATCCAGCGCAGAGTCACCACTTTTGCGCTGAGCAGCACTCTACAGCCAACTGATGTAGGCCAAGGATGAGTTAAGCACACAGCAACCAAACTTTTTAAAAGATGAGTGAGCCTGTAGGCCTCAATGCAGGTACCCAGGGTAAAAAGGACCTGATGTCTTCTACTGATCACTACACGGTATGCTGCCACCACTGTGCTCGTGCTCTTTAACTCTTGATGAAGTGGGTAGCCTCCCACCATTTTGAGGGGGGTGCTTTTGGGCCCCCCCCTGGTCCAACAAGACCTTAATCCATGAGACAGGCCTCTGTCATTGGCACACACACATGATCTGTGTTTGTCTATGACAAACAAGTATTGGCAAAGCCAATAGGTCTCACCTATGCAAGGGCTCTTGCCTATGCCAGAGCCATTTTGTAGTCTGGTGTGGCTGCTATTTAGCATGATTAAAAGTTAGTGGCATAGAGGAGAGTGGCGTGGAGTGGAGTGGGATGGAGTGCAGTGAAGTGTTGTAGAGTGGAGTGTCGTAGAGTGGAGTGCTGTAGTGTTGAGTGGAGTAGAGTGAAGTGGCATAGAATGTCATGGAGTTGCAGAGTGGAGAATTGTGAAGTGGTGTAGACTGGAGAGGGGTGCTGCGGAGTGTCGGAGAGTGTCAGAGTGGAGCGTCGTAGAGTGGAGGGTCATAGAATGGAGGGTCGTGGAGTGGAGTGGAGTTGAGGTGAGTGTCATGGAGTGTTGTAGAGTGGAGAGCGTAGAGTGTAGGGGCATAGAGTGGAGTGGCATAGAGTGGAGTAAAGTGTCCTAGAGTGGCATTTAAAGCTGTAGAATATTGCAGAGGGGTATAGAGTGGAGTAGAGTGTCATAGATTATAGTGGCATAGAGTGGAGTGCCCTAGAGTGGAGTGGAGTAGGGTGGAGTGGCACAGCGTAGAGTTGAGTAAAGTGTCATAGAGTGGATTGGCGTAGCGTGGTTTGTCGTCGTGTGGAGTAAAGTGGCGTGGAGTGTAGTACAGTAGGGGTGGGCAGAGTTCGCAGAGTTGCACTGCGCAGAATTTTACAGAGTTGCATAAAAACTCAGTGGAATTCCACGGAGTTCCACTTCACCCTACTTCAAGTTCCCTGTCCCACAAGACGGTATCCACAGATGCCATCTTTGCTGGGGTACATTAAAATATCACCCAAAAAAACTGAAATATACCTGCCATACATGCGTGTACGTAAGTCGTATGCACTCACGGGCGGTCATCAGGAGTCAGCTCCCCCTTTCACCACACTCCCTACTCCACATCCACAAGGTCTATACCGGTTATCATGCTGCCGTCTGCACCTCTATCGGTTTAAAGAAACTTATAGCAGGAATTATTTATACTTGCTCTACTATATATGGGAGCCGAATATGGGCCTTGTGTGATCTTCCTTGACACACCTCATATAGTCTGAAGACTACATATTGGAATCAATAAACTGGGATATATTCATACGCTTTGTAATCTTTACCTTGATGACATGCATCTGTCAGCTTTTGTTCTTATACTGAATTCTTACTTTATATGTAAGCACTGACGAAGTTCCCTTGGCATCAGGGAACAAAACGCATTGGCTGTGTGCCAGTTTTTAAATAGCAACCTTGAATAAAAAGAAGATTGATGGACTATACTTGTCTCGTTTTGCTTGACTTCTATCAGAGTGCACCTTCCTTACTTATGAACTTCCTATGCACAGTATTGATCAGAGCCCAGGGGCTATGCAGGGCACACGGCTCCACAGTCCACAGTGAAAGGGTAAACACTCAGTGCTGGAAAGGAGCCTTGTGGGATGGTACTGTTGCAGCTGCCCCCCCCACACAGTTGGAGCAGTGCTTTGTGGGAGCAGAGGGGCTACATAAGGTTCAGCATGTGGAGCGGGGAGTATGGTGAAAGCGAGAGCTGACTCATGATGACCGCCTGTGAGTGCAAACCTGCATACATTTTGGTAATACTTTAATGTAACGCAGGCAAAGATGGCATCTGTGGCAACCATCTTTGAAAAACCTGTCTTTCTTGTAAATAGTTCATTTGTAAAATGTAAAAATTCTATGACATACAATTTTAGGTGTGTGACATAGAGGTTCTTCACCCTTAGGGGGTGATTGAAATTTTGGTTTCCTTCTAGTGCTTATGTTAAGAGTCTCAGCATCACCTGTCGGTGGCAGTGGCGATGCCAGCCTTAGGGGTAGCGTTGGCCACCGGCGTTTCTAATGTTGATTTAATGACACTGCCCTGAGGCAGAATCTTCCCACAAATGAAAGTAAAAGTGTTGATATGTCGGTATATAAGGTGGACTCCTGCCCTCCCTGGCCCATTCCTGCAGGCCCCGAGACCAGATGGGCCTTGTACTAGTCCCATCCCTAGACATGAGCCTTGGGCCAGCTGGACATTGGGGTTCTTCAGAACTTCCTGGAGGTCCGAGTCCTGCTCATCAGGGAGGGCACATCCCAAGCCCTACAAGGGGTTCTGTCACAGGTGGAGCCATTTATGCAACAGGTCCATGCTCGGGATGCCAGGTTCGCCTTTAGCTTCCAGAAGTCCGGTAGCTACATCGAGGGGCTAAATGTGTCCGAGCCCAACGATTTCAACTTCAGGGGTGGGTGGAGGGGGCAAACTCCCCCAAGCGGCAGAAGCAGAGTTTTTTGCTGAACTCTGTGCTCCCAGCAGAGCGCAGAGTTGGCAAAACTTCGCCTACTCCGCAGGCGGAGCAGAGTTTTCTGTCCACCCCTACACAACACCCAGCACATCCACATCACTCCCACCAAAGAAACGCAAAGGCTTACAGTCACCCACACAACAGACACCAACACAACACTCTGTGCAGATAGCAGACCCATCTCCATCTTTCACTCTCTCTTCCTTTCAACCCGAAATCCATCCTGAACACCATACACGTTTTCCCCGAGAGAATGTTATGTTTGCCCTTGCCTTTACCCCTCTGAAACCTGACCCCCCTCCCAAAGTCCCATAAACCGCCCCCACACCCATCCCTTCCACTTCCCACTCCACCCCTGAAAAACAGCCTCCCCACCCCCCTTAACCCAGCCCAAAAAAGAAATCAAAACAAAAAACCCTCCTAAACGTAATTCCATCAATTCCACCTCCCACTCCACCCCTCAAAAACAGCCTCCCCACCACCCTAAACTCGGCCCAAAAGCTACCACATCCAAGAAGACCCCTCCCAACAATAAACCACCATCCCTAAACCTCTGCCCCCCCCCCCCCCTGCTAAGTACCATCTCGAAGTGCCTACTATGCTCAATGGATGCCCCTTTGTCAGGAGGTTCCCTGGCAGTGTCAGAAAGAGCAAGTGTG
Source organism: Triturus cristatus (assembly GCF_964204655.1). Taxonomy (NCBI): domain Eukaryota; kingdom Metazoa; phylum Chordata; class Amphibia; order Caudata; family Salamandridae; genus Triturus; species Triturus cristatus. Next base: position 89,809,568 of record NC_140586.1, read on the forward strand.
TTGGCACGCATTGTGCTGTGACACAGGTTATTAAATATGGACTGCCCATTGGCATTTGTTTGATTTGATGATTCTTTTCATCCATGCATTAAAAACTTTCACAGTTTGGAACACATTGGTCCTGCCATTACTTTTCTGACTATTTGATGTTACTGTATAGTTAGTGATGTGTGAGTACAGTTGTGTTTGTTCATCCCTGATTGCTGATCCAGTTGCAGTGGTTTGTTTGATGTGACCTTGGAGCCAGTGCTGGAGTTACACAAGACAAGGGAAAATGTTGGATGGATGTCTATATGGGATGACATCCAAATGGAGCAGGCATTGCATTGTGTGACATGTTATATGGTAAGTATTTCAGCTTGGCCTGGCCACTGTCAATATCATTTAGGTTGCACTTCTCCCTATGGTGTAGGTTGGATATGTGTTTGATGTGTTGAAGTTAGATTTTTGTGCATCCAAACATGGATGGTGTCAACCTGTCATACCTTTGTGAAGTTCTGCATGGATATGCATCCATTTTGCAGTGTGTACCTTACAGCTTCTGCATCTAGATGTGTGCCAGATGCTGTTAGTGCTATGTTTGCTTTCATAGGTTCAACTTACCCATTGCCCTCACATGCCTGGCACTTGGTTATGCTATTTTTGTTCCTGGTATACTTCAGTTCCCAGGTCTAGTGCACATAGAATTTGTCAGATATGTGCAAAATGTACTGTGCCCCTGGGCCTCAGCCTTTCAGGGTGCCCCCTAATAGAAGGCCTTGCTATCCTGCAGGGAGTGTTTCCATTGTGCCCTTAGAATGCTTCTCATACTGATTCTATGTCATCCCATTGGCTGATATTGCCTTTTCATGTGGGTGATGTGTGAGAATGCAACCCAGAGTTGTAGCAGAGAAGGTGTGTTTCATTTCAATTGCAAATAGATGTTTCCTTACATCAAAACAGGACCTGGGATGTGTGCAATGTGAGTGTGCCACATTCACTACAGCATTTTGTTTAGACTTGGAGTGAGAGGGTCTCGTGATAGTTGTAGCCACTTCAATCTCACTTTACCAATACTTGAGAAATGGTAAGCTTCATGAACATTAAAGATCAGTTGTAACATGGGAGACAAGTGAGAAGGGTAAAAAAGAGTCTAGCATCTTGGTTAGAGTTGGAGTGATAGGGCCTTATGGTAGTTGTAGTCACTTCAATCTCACTTTATCAACACTTGAGAAATGATAAGCTGCATGAACAGTGAAGATCAATAGTAACGTGGCAGACAACTGATAATGGGCAAAAGAAGTGTGACAGACATTACTAGGTGTGATATTGATGATGAGGTGCTGTTGTGGAATACAACATAATGCACACATTCCTGTCACTGAATATAATTTATAAACACATGTCCATTTGTGTACAGTGTGCCTGTGTAGTACCAGTGCTTTAGCCTAGTAGGGCATCCTACAGATGTATTTTTGATTATTGTTATAAAACAATCCCAGTACTCAAATTAGTTCTGTCACGGGCACCTTGTTGGTGTATTCATGAAGCCCTCACCCACCAACCTAGTTGGTGGCATGCTTCATCATCGGGCCCACCCAGTGACACCTAGTATGTCCCGGGTGTGCTACGAGGCCTGATTACAGCGGAGCTGGTATATTTCTGAGAGTGCAGTGAGGTTGGGTGAGTTGTGATTTAAAACGGCTTGGTGGTGGTCCCAGTACCCGAGGGTAAATTAAATTTTAATAACTGGGCCGTCACCAGCGGTTAAAAGTAAGGCTACAGGACGCGTGAGGGTGGCAAGTTACTGCCCCCTGCGTCCTTCAGACGCCCAGTTATTAAAATTTAATTTACCCTCGGGTACTGGGACCACCACCAAGCCGTTTTAAATCACAACTCACCCAACCTCACTGCACTCTCAGCAATATACCAGCTCCGCTGTAATCAGGCGTCGTAGCACACCCGGGACATACTAGGTGTCACTGGGTGGGCCCGATGATGAAGCATGCCACCAACTAGGTTGGTGGGTGAGGGCTTCATGAATACACCAACAAGGTGCCCGTAACAGAACTAATTTGAGTACTGTAACACTTTGGTCAACTTAAGCTAGTCCTCTTTGTTTAATCACATATAAACCCTCGAGGACTCGGACTAGCTAACTAGTCCTCTCTCTCCCTCTTGTTACACACATAAAACAATCCCAGACAGTGTCCCGTAAAACGTGCAAATTACTTAGGGACCCAAACTCTCTTTCCTGTACATGGTGGGGCATTGTTTTGTAGCGGAAACTAGTAGTTGTATGACTTATCAGCAATTTCGTTCGCGATGGAGCAGGTTTTGAATGTGGTCGAGCACATACAGCAGCAGCAGGACGTGTCCAATGTGCTCCATGACAGTAGTAAACGAGTAGAAGTGCATTTTGGCCTTATATCGCTCCCTTTCTGCCATCTCGGATATGGTGGCTGGACCGCAACCGTCACACCAGCTATAAAGCAACTCACAATTGGGCCGGTCCGAGCGTCCCACATGCCTCCTAGGTCCATTCCGCGGTTGTCACGGTCAGAGTTGGTTGGTGGTGTCAGTGTTTCAGCCACAATGATCACTAAGCCAATCAGCCTATTTCGTAATTCAGCAGTCAGACTGCCGAGCTTGCGTTGGTCGGACCATGGGCCGCGGTCCATGGACCCCAAAACTCGTAACAAGTAGGCCTGGGTGGAGTTCGCGGAGTTTCACTCCACGGAATCTACCAAAAAACTCTGTGAAATTCCGCTGAGTTCTGCAAACAGGTGGAGTAGATGTGATCTAATAAACTAAATTTTGAATGCTAGGTGAATGTACAGTGAAGAACATGCATTAATAAAAAAAATCGCCACTAGAGGGCACTGCACACTTACATATGCTGTATAAAGTATAAATACAAGTAACGTTTTTCATTGTTTCCGATAAAATTAATGTTCTTATTCAAATACGGAAAATAAGCGGAATGGTTCACATACCGATTGCTTCCAAAAAGTGGAAAAATTGTAAAATCAGGGGCACATTCGGATTATACTTGGGGCAGGATCTAGCGCAGTATTGGAAAGAATAAATTGAAAGAACCCATCTGGGAAATACACCAAAATCAACTATTTTCCTTGTGTCTGCCCCGGGCGAGGCACTGTTCATTCCCAAACAAAGGTGGGAAATGGGTACATATATATTCTGCTAATGTGGGTGTGGAATACTCGCCCTTACTTTTGTGTTTTCCATCACCAGTATTTGGGGTCCCTGCATCGCAGAAAATGGACCAAGTCCTCCAGCAGCGACCAGTAATGTGAGTGACCCCCTCCTAGCCCAGCAGCAGGCACCGGAGATTGAGAGGTAAGGCCTGCCCTGTTGATGCACTGACTGTGCTGCTGCCCCACCTCTGCTTTCTCCCATTGGTAGCAGGGGAGGAAGGACAGCTAGAGCAAAACAGGAGAAAAATGAAAATAGTATACTCACTGCATTTTCCGGGGTATAAGGTTAGCAGTGCGCAGAGCAGCGTGGCCAACAGGCCTGCATTGTGCCCCGGGCATTCTGGGAGGATTCTGTAGCCTGGCTGTCATAAACATGAGTAATTTCAACGTCGCTGTGTCCAAAAGAGAGGGAACATTCAGTCCCTTTTCAAAAGGTAACTCGCACGATTTAAAATGTTTCATTGAGCACTGATAAGACAAATGTAGCTAATTCTGTCATTATCCCTCTGCACCACATGCCCACAAGTTATGATAAAAATAAATTAAGGTAACTTAGAAGAATATATCACTTTTATGTCTATAGTTACAATCACGGCGGCACGTTTAACCATCCATGTCATTATTTCAAAGAGAGGCAACATTTGGGCTAAATTATAAAGGCGACTCGCGCCATTTTAAAATGCTCCAGCACTCACCGGCAATCAACTAAATAGTGTTCATAAATCACAAGCTACTTGCCCTCTGAACAGATTGTTGGCGGTGTCTCCATATGCTTTGAAATGACAGGGTTAAAGATTTAAAAGGGTTTGAATCATGGCTTGTTCAAAGTCTATGATTATTTTTTGCGGATAGTATTTATTTGTTTTACGTTTAATGTGGTTTAACAGGTCATAGTAAGTGCTGCTGTGTTTATTTGGCAGTAGGACACACATAAAAGGGATATTTGTGATTTGATATTCACAATGTATGGTGTATATCTGACTGAATGGTTTGGGACACATTTTAAAGGTCCTATTCATCATTCAGGTTCGACAATGGCGTAGGTTTAGAAAGTTATCAGGTGTTGAGAATATTTATAATTTGTTTATCATTGTTTAGGTTGCTATATGAAAGGAAAGGATCCTCATTAGATGTCATTGTTAAATGTTCAGGTATTTCTATGCATTGGAATCTTCTAGAGTCAGGAGGAGTATCCCTGGTGGCTTATACAGTTTGTGCAATAGAACATTTTAAAGTGGGCGTAGGTGGTAGTTGGCCTGTGATGTATTCAGGGACTTTAGGCAGTATATCTTTTAGTATTTTTGTTGACGGTTCCTGGGAGCTACTATTTGCCTCTCTTGCATCCTTTAATACCTCCCTTACTATATCTTTCACATTTTTTTTTTTACTATATCTTTCACATTTGGGAATTGGTTATGCTCCCTTATATGAATTACTACTTTATCTTTTGTAGTGGCCCTCCCGCAGCATGCATTAGAATAATATATGGTACATTTCCAATTCACATTTTCTGTTGATGCACTTTCTTGGTTGTAGGTGTAGCCCATGTGACCTAGGGCTGCTGCATCGAAATGCGTCAGTTGGACCACGATTCTGGATGTCGGTGGGACTACCACCGACGGCCTTTCGGTACGGTCCCACAGTCATCATAATAAGGCCCTTAGTAACTGCTTTCTTTTCTGAGACTTTATATATTTAACTCTCTCTGTCATTGTATCTGAAAGTTGTGTGAGAGTATAAATACATAAAATCTTATAAAGTTTATACATTTGTTATTTACATACAAAATTATGTAACTGCTTCTATGTTTTTTATACTTACATGTATGTTCTGTTAAGATGTTTCACATTGTTTTAAAACATTTTCCGGGGGTGTTCTACGGTGGAGCAGGTGCTTTCTTTTCTGCTGGAAGAAAAAAAAGTGGCAGTATCATTTTAAATGTTAATTTGTTGGTACTTTGTAGAGTTTGAGGTCGTTAGGTTTATTTTTACTTGCTATTGGGGTGAGTTTATATTTTTGTTAATTTATGTATACCTACTTTGTTATATCTTTCTACTGGGTTATGATGTATTTTTTTATCAGTTATGTCCTTCTATGCTAAATGCTAATTAAGATTTTATTCATAATACTTGATATTAGTTTGATATTTTTGATTATAATTTTATTTAAATATTAATATTTATTAATATCTAAATTGGATAAATGTTTGTAGCTAATGCAAATAAGTTTTGGGGTTGTATTGTCATGATTTTAGTTATATATTTTTATGGGGTGAATTGTAAATATTTTTTGGTGATGTAATATATTTATTTTTAATTTAAACATAACTAAAACTAATGCTTTCTGTTTATCTTAAATAATATGTGACGTAAAAAGTGTTTTTGTTATATCTTTTAAAGATAATGTTATTATTTTGGCAATATTATTGTAGACAATAATAGGTGAATCAATATTTTTGACTTATTATATGTTTACTGTGACAATATTTTTGTTTAGAATATTTGTGTTTTGGAAATTAATAAATATCTATATTTTTAACAATGATATTTATGCTGTCAATGTTTGTTGTTCTATTAGAGAAGTATAGGAAGACAATATTTTTGTTAACAATATTTATTTTCCAATATTTTTCTATTTTGTTATTGAATGCATCGATATTATGTCAGTGATCCGATAGAACAGCAGTAGCTCCTGGAAAGGCTAAGGGCCTGATTACCAGTTTGTCGGTCAGACAACCATAAGGCTGTGGCCCCAAGAAGACCACCGCTGACCCAGCGGCTGTGTTTCTGATGACAGGGAATATTTTTTCATATGTGCCGATGTACGTGTGTATATTTTGACTGCATAATTTTTGCACAATGTTTAAATGTACATATATGCATGACACGTGAAAAATACCTACTACGAGTACCATCTCATTGCTGGAGTCCAGACCATATGTGCCCAGTCCAGTCAATGGGAAAATAGTCCAGACCATATGTGCTCTGTTCAGTTAATGGGGAAATAGTAAGGAACAGACTTACCTAGATTTTGGCGCCAACAGTGTTATTTTCTTCTGGGTCACGATGCTGCTGACAAGGGTGGCCCTGGAGGAAAGGATCCACATGAGAGACTGAAGGGAAGAAAAAGAAATGGGTGAGTATGCTCCCCAGTTCCTTCGATTACATTTGACACAAAGTCAGTGTTCTTCCCGCCATGGATGGCTTGTCGTAAAGGAAACTCATAATTCCGGCAGTGGGGAATTCTCTGTACCATCCTATGGCAGCTGCTACCTGTGTCGCAGTGGTCTCCGAATAGCTAGCTGTTCTCCGGCGGTCTTTCTTTTGACAGACTGCAAACATCGTAATCCAGTGGTCAGACAGCCAACTGCGTGGCGATCAATCCAATGCCGATGCGCAGGCGGTCCCAAAAAGACCGCCAAACTTGTAATCAGACCCTAAATGTGGTGTTTCACAAATTGCAGGCTACATATTTGGTGCTAGGATATCTTCTGTAGGTGTAGGTTTAGAAGATCTTAAGATTAGAAAGCTGTCTATGTTGATACATTGTTTGGCTATTAACATAGCTGGTGCTTTAACCACAATAAATACTGAAGTTATGGAAAAGTGAGTTAAGGTTTGTAATGAATGTGCTTTTCACTTAAAGGACACACCCAAACCCTGCATTCCCACCTCGGAGGCAGATTTACCACTGCATCTTCTAAATAATACACATTTGCACAGCACTCCCACTCTGGAGTCAAAAAGACAAATTCAGGTGCTTTTTCAAATAACACACACAAGTTTATTAATGCAATATTTTAAAAGGGTACGCCAAATAATATATCAGTAAATGCAGATCCTCAGGTATCAAACACTTTTAAATGAACAAGTAAAATAAAATGCAGTATATATACAAATAGCAAAGAATAGAAAATATATACATATAAATGGTTAGGAACACCTCACCGACTGATTCTGCAACATCCTGCCAACTCAAGCTTTGGGAAGTCTGTCAAAAGCCCAGGTAGGAGTTTTAATCAGGACTCAAGTTCCGTCACCTCCACAGCAATACGTCTATTCTGTGGTGAACTTTCACCTGGCCCCCGAAGGCACCCAGCTTTGATACCATTATTCAACGTGAAGCAAAGATTCTAGAAAACCTCCCCCCTTTCTCATTGGAAAAAACCGAGCTGGCTAGTACCAGTCTGCGTCAAGGCCAAGACGGAGGCTGGCCAAGCTCCCGTGTTTTGACTCTGAGACAGAGTTGTACATTCCACAGATAATATCCAGTTCACTCTGGTCAGTGAGGTGCAAAAAGCAAGTGAGAAGCAGAAAGACCTTGAATATGAATCGCAGGCACTGCTTTGCATGCAGAAGCAAGGCAAAGTCAGAGAACAAGAAGGCATGAGACTATGTCAAAGCCAATAGTAAGCACCTATAATTCTCATCCACACAACTTGCAAGCACCACTGTGCACACAGAAAAGTTTGAAGCAAGGTGAAGTCTGAAAGCAAAATGACATGAGGCCATGTCAAAGTCAATAATATACAGCTCCCACTAAGAGACAGCAAGATCACAAGACACAAGAGAAGCAGGCATATTCAGGACTGTCCTACATTAAAGCTAGGGTAAAATAACACACTAAAGTCAGGTAAAATGGTGGTAGTCAGAGATCATCATAGGGTGACCAACAACAAGAGTTGCTCTTTCATTACATTCCACCCCATGACCTTCGACCATCACCATTTACATATATCAGAAATGTAAAATCTTAACTAAAAACATACCTACGAGTGAAAAGGAATATGTTACTTACCAGTATGCATCTGTTCTTGGCATGTAGAGCTGCAGATCTACACACTTTTGCATAGATCGCCATCTGGTGTTGGGCCCAGATGTTTGCAGATTGTTTTTCCTTTGGAAAGTCTTTGGAAGTCACGAGGTCGGTGACTCCTCCCTTGGTTCGTATTGCGCATGGGCTTCGGCTCCATCCTCAGATTGTTTTTCGCCAGCAGGGAAAGATGGAGCGTAGTAATAACAGTGAAGAAACCTATGTGTGTTGTATCTAAATAAGATAGACCAGAACAGATACAGGTAGCCGGGGAGGCGGGTGGGCGTGTGTAGATCTGCAGCTCTACATGCCAAGAACAGATGCATACTGATAAGTAGCATATTCCGTTTGAGGCATATGAGCTGCAGATTACACACTTTTGCATAGACTATATAGCAGTTCCCAACCTTAGCGGCGACAACCGGTATCTGTTGCAGTGGTTTGAAAAAGTGTTGTCAGTACAGCCTGGCCCACACTAGCTTGTTGCTTGGTTTGCACATCTACACAGTAATGTTTAGTGAAAGTGTGCGGTGTTGACCATGTAGCTGCCTTGCAGATATCATCTAATGGGATGTTCCCTAGAAAAGCCATAAAAGACCCTATCTTTCTTGTAGAGTGGGCTTTAGGGGGAACAGATAGCGTGCGTTTTGCTTTGTGGTAGCAAATCTGTATGCATTTTACAATCCACCTAGCTATCCCTGATTTAGAGATGGGGTTGCCTTTATGAGGTGGGGAGAAAGAGACAAACAATTGCTTTGTCTTCCTGAAAGGTTGTGTTCTATGGATATAGTAAAGCAAGGCTCTTTTAACATCCAGTGTGTGTAGAGCCCTTTCTGCAACAGTTTGAGGTTGCGAGTAGTTCAACTGATTGGTTTAGATGAAAGAGTGAGCTGACCTTGGGTAGGAATTTTGGGTTGGTACGTAGGAGAACCTTTTTCGGGTGCATTTGGAGAAAAGGTTCTTGTATAGTAAGTGCTTGTATTTCACTGACCCTTCTAAGGGAGGTGATGGCTACAAGGAAAGCTGTTTTCCATGTGAGGAATTGCAGTTCGCATTTATGCAAGGGTTCGAAAGGTGGTCCCATTAGCCTTGTGAGCACTATATTTAAGTTCCACACAGGTGAGGGTGGCACTCTGGGGGGAATTATTCGTTTTAGGCCTTCCATAAAGGCTTTAATGGCAGGCACTCTGAAAAGTGACAGGTGCTGTCTGTTTTGTAAGTAAGCAGCAATTGCTGCGAGGTGTAGCCGAATGGATGTATATGCTAGGTTACATCTTTGTAGGTGTAGTAAGTAGCATATGATGTGCTGTATGGATGAGTCTAGAGGGTTGATTGTGTTGTTATGGCAGTAAACAACAAATCTTTTCCACTTGGCAGCGTAGCAGGCTCTAGTGGTAGGACGTCTAGCTTCTCTGATAACATTCATACAGTCGGGGGGAAGGTTAAGGTATCCGAACTCTAGGATTTCAGGAGCCAGATCGCAAGGTTGAGCTGACAAGGGTCCGGGTATCTGATCTCTCCATGGTTCTGGGTTAGGAGGCATGGTGAGAGGTGTAATTTTTGGTGTGGCACTACTGAGAGTTCCAGCAACGTGGTGTACCATGGTTGTCTGGCCCATGTTGGAGCTACTAGAATGAGTGTGAGGGAGTGCTGTTGTAGCTTTCGCACCACTAATGGAATTAGTGGGAGAGGTGGAAAGGCGTATGCAAATTTGCCTGACCAGTTCATCCATATCGCATTGCCTTTGAACAATGGGTCTGGGTATCTGGCGGCGAAGCTTGGGCATTTTTTGTTTTCGTGGGTGGCGAATAGGTCTATTTGTGGATGCCCCCACATTTGAAAGAACGGGTGAAGAACTTGCGGGTGAAGTTCCCACTCGTGGATCTGCTGCGTCTGTCTGCTGAGCAGATCTGCCATGGTGTTCTGGACTCCTGGGACATGTTGGGCTAGGAGAAAGATTTTGTGTGGAATTGCCCATCTCCATATGCTCTGTGCTAGTTGAGAGAGCTGTGGAGAGTGTGTGCCGCTTTGTTTTTGGATGTAGTACATGGCGGTCATGTTGTCCGTGCGGATAAGGACTGCCTTGCCTAAAATTTGTGTGTGAAAGGATTTTAGGGCTAGAAAGATTGCCAGTAGCTCCAGATGATTGATGTGGAGTAACTTTTTTTGCGGCGTCCATGTGCCTTGCACTGTGAGGTGTAGTAGATGAGCTCCCCAGCCGGAGAGCGATGCGTATGTTGTCAGGATTATTTGTGGAACCGGGTCCAGGAACGGTCGACCTCTGGAAAGATTTGTGGTGTTCCACCACTGCAGAGAGCGATGGGTGCGACCGTCTACCAACACCAGATCTGTCAGTTGCCCCTGGGCCTGGTTCCATTGGCGCGCTAAGCACTCTTGGAGTGGACGCATCTGGAGTCTTGCATGAGGTACTATAAAAATGCAAGAGGCCATCATCCCTATTAGTTGCATAAACACTCTTGCTGGGAGGGAGTGTTGAAGTATGAATTTTTGACGCAAAGCTTGAATGCTTGCGATCCTTGCCGGATTGGGGTAGGCAATGGCTTTTGAGGTGTCTATGGTGGCACCGAGGTATTGCTTTATGTGGGATGGCGTTAGCTGGGACTTTTGGTGGTTCACCGTGAAGCCTAGTTGGTGAAGTAGCTGGATTGTAGTGGCAGTGTGGTGTACACATTGGTTGTAGGACGCGGCTTTTATCAGCCAGTCGTCCAGGTACGGGAAGACGTGAATGTGCTGTCTTCTGAGGTGTGCTGCCACTACCGCTAGGCACTTGGTGAATACCCGTGGTGCTGTTGTGACCCCGAATGGGAGCACCTTGAACTGGTAGTGTTGCCCATCCACTACGAATCTGAGGTACTTTCTGTGGGCATGGTGTACCGGAATGTGAAAGTACGCGTCTTTCAAGTCCAGTGTGGTGAGAAAGTCGTCCTGGGAGAGGTGCGGAAGTACCTGCTGAAGTGTTATCATGTGAAAATGGTCCGAATGTATGTATGTGTTTAGAGGTCAGAGATCTAAGATGGGTCGTAGAGTCTCGTCTCTCTTTGGTATTAGAAAATATAGGGAGTAGACCCCTACATTTTGCTTATTGTGGGGGACCTGTTCTATTGCGTGTTTTTGTAAGAGGGAAATCACCTCCTGCTTTAGTAACGTAGAATGTTCTTGTGACATTGGGCGTTGCCTGGGTGGAATGTTGGGGTGGTAGATGTGAGTTCTAGGCAGTACCCTGAACGAATAATGTGGATCACCCACTGGTCTGATGTGATGGACTCCCAGACGTGAAGGAAATTTTGTAGTCTGCCCCCGACCGGAGTGGGATGGTCTGGGGGGAGCAGGGGCAAGTCATTGGGTAGGCGGTGTGGCAGAGCGGGTAGTATTTGTTTTGCCTCTGCCTTTATTGTTAATTCCTCTGTATCCGCCTCTTTGATAACCTTTTGTGAAGGTGGACTGATGAGGGGATTTGTAGGACGTGGACAAGCTATCTGAGGAGTAGCCTCTGCCCGTGCCACGAAAGGAAGAGCAGCGAAAGGAGCGTCTAGGAGGGTGTGACTGTAGGGCTCCCATAGATTTCGTATCTGTATCTTTTTTCATCTTCTCGAGGGCCTCATCTATCTTTGGCCCGCATAAATGTTCCTGATCGAACGGGTGGTCTAATATAGAGGCTTGTACCTCGGGTTTAAAGCCGGACACTCTCAGCCAAGCGTGTCGACGGAGTAGGACACTGGTGTTAATGGCCCTGGAAGCTGTGTCTGCTGCGTCTAAGGCACAGCGTATAGAGGTATTGGTTATGGTCTTACCCTCTTGGATTAGTTCATTGGCCCTGTCACGATTCCCTGGCCGGCTATAACGCTAGCTGTAAAAGCGTGTTTCCGGCCAGGAACTACATTCCCCAGAATCCTTAGCGGGACGTGGCGTGCGTAACGCAGGGGCGGAGCCGAAAACAGGAACAAAGCGGCTGGAGCCCCGGACGGCGTTGCCGATTATTTCTCCCTGTAACCTGTTCCCGCGCAGATTGGAACTCCGGCTTCTCTTCTAACGGGGTAAGAGGGTTCTGGAGTGCTGACTCCTGAAACCACCAGCTCTTTGCTTCAGTCCGGTGACGGATAGCTCCGGTCACCCTATCTCCTCTGTTGGCGGTAACACGCTTTCCTAAGCGGTTACATTGCAGAGGGGAGTTGTCGCCCGTAGTGGCACTTGGGCAACTTTCTCCCTGTTGGAAAACGGCCAGACGTGGTCAGTGGTGCAGGGAGGGTATAGTGCCCGCGATTGACACACATCCGGATGTGTGCCCTTAATAGTGAGCGTGGGTGTGTGTGCGGTGCGATTCGTGCCTTTTGGGAAAGTTACGCATTTACATTTGCGCAATTGTTCAGTGTGAGTGCGGAAAGGTACGGTGCCTACCGAACCAAGGAAAAGACACGTACTTCAGAGTGACGTTTTGATCAGTAAGAGTGGGAGTGTGAAGTGACTTTCGAGCAATGGAAAAACACACCCCCAGATCTATGGATTGAATTGAGAGCAAAGGGGTTATCGGTTCTGTACTTTTCACCTTTGTTCTATTGACAGGAGGTGTGTGAGCTGAATAAACACGCATCAATAGTGCCGTGGGGCTTGAATCTTAAAGCTCCCTTGGATACTAAACGCCCGGTGGGCCTTATAAGCAAAACGAGAGTTCCCTCATATAATGCTGCAGAAGTGCGCTTAATATGCGGTAGTGTTGTCTCTTTTGTTTTCTTTGCTATCACTCAGGAACCAACTCCAACTCATCCCGGAGGAAGACGTATAGTGGTGACACTTGATGTCTGGTCTGAATCACTCCTGGCTTGCCTCCTTCAATACCCCTGGGTTTCTCTAAGAACATTCTCCGAGCCAACCTTTTTTTTCTTTACAGGTCTCCCTCCCCGCAGTCCCCATCCTTTCCTTCCCCCGCTCAATTGCCCCAAGAGTCTGTGTATTTCTATATGCGCCAGACTTGGGTCGATTCAGAGGTGGGCCCCCATAGAGCATCGACACAGCCCTGAGGACTCGGATTTGGAAGGCGCGACAGAATAATTGGTCCACGAATTAGTCTCCTCCCGGTTGTGTTGACTGTTAGGATGGCCATTCTAGAAGACGTAATGGCCGCCTTAGCACTGGTCCAAGCGGACTTGGTTACTTCGCGACAAGGAACCGCGACGCTGCATGCCCGAATAGACAGGATACAAAGAAACCCCTTTGATGTAGGAGGTACCTCGCACCCACCATCATTGGTAGTAGAAATGCCGGCACAAATCCCATTAGCCCCCCCTGAGAGGTTCTATGGGGATATAAAAGAGTCCAAGTGTTTCTCACACAGGTGCTCCTACATTTCTCCTGCAAACCTAAAATGTTTATCACAAACCAAGCAAGGGTGGCGTTTCTAATTTCGTATCTGGGTGGCGAGGCTGCCCAGTGGGCGGTCCCCATTGTAAGAAGAGACGACCCGAAGCTGTATGATTGGGACGAATTCCGTGAGTGTTTTGAAAAGACATTTGACAGAAGAGCAGAAACATTTTCGGCGGATAGAGACTTGTTAGGACTACGACAGGGGTCCTCTGAGCTGTTCAGTTATTTGAACAACTTTCGACGACTGGTCGCGGAAACCGACTGGCCAGAAGCAAAGCAGTCGGCGATCTTTTATCAAGGTCTATCTGACGATTTAAAAGACGTATTAGTCCAAATAGACCCCCAACCTAGAACTTGTTCTGCACTCATAGACCTTACCCTCAGGTTGGATCATCGATTGCGAGAACGACGAGGAGACCATAAGAAAAAAGACTGCCACAATCCCAATGGCGACCGTGTTTTCCCCTTGGAGAAGACGGCCACAACGTCTATCGCAGGAAGCAAGGTCTGTGTCTCTACTGCGGGAAGAAGGGCCATTTCCTGAGGGAGTGTCCCGTTAAACCGAAGACCAGTAGAGCTCGACAAGGACAGGTGGTAGCCCTGTCCACTGACAAGGAGGAGGGAAACTTCAAAGCTTGAGTACGCACGAAGGGAGGGTCTCAAGCGGTCAGTCCATCCCTTCTGTGGACACCCTAGTCTTTACCAAAACAGACCATTTCTTCATCCCGATGACTTTGGAAATAAACCACACAAGCACTCCTGTGATGGCCATGATAGACTCAGGGGCCACGGGCTGCTTCATGGACAAAGGAGAGGCTCAAAGAATAGGAATTCGCTTGGTACGCAAAGATAGACCAGAAACGGTGTATGCCGTGGATGGCAAAGAATTAGACTCTGGCCCCATCACCCATAGCACACCAGATTGCGAATTAGCGTACGAAGAACAACACAGCGAAGCAGTGTCGTTTGGAATCATAGACGCACCAGACTATGGGATAATTTTAGGTCTACCATGGCTACAACGACATGATCCGAATATTCGATGGACTACCAAGACGCTGAAATTTGACTCAGAATACTGTCAAACCCATTGTAGCCCGCATGGTCCTCAGTCTGCCCAAATCTTATCTGCTATCCATCACGTCGCAACGGCTGCAGAAAAGGAAGTGGAGCTGCCAACCTGCTACGCAGAGTATGTTGATGTATTTAGTGATACCAAGGCAGAGGAGTTACCTCCCCACAGAGAGTACGATTGCCGGATAAACCTGATACCCGGTAAGGTCGTTCCCTGCGGAAGGGTTTATGCTCTTACGATACCCGAAACTACTTATCTTCGGACCTATTTAGACAAACACTTAGCGCTAGGCTTCATCAGACCATCTCGTTCACCTGCAGCCTCCCCTTTGTTTTTTATTCCGAAGGCTAACGGAGATTTGCGCTGTTGCATCGATTACAGGGCGCTAAACGAGATTACGGTGAAGAATCAGTATCCTCTCCCCCTGATCCCGGTGCTTCTCGAACAAGTACGGGCGGCTGGCATATACACCAAATTGGATCTCCGTGGGGCGTACCATCTGGTTCGAATTAAGAAAGGGGATGAATGGAAAACAGCGTTTAAGACCCGGTATGGGCTTTACGAATACCTAGTCATGCCCTTCGGGTTATGTAACGCCCCCGCTGCGTTCCAGTTCTTTCTCAACGAGGTCTTGCGGGAATATTTGGACCGGTTTGTCGTGGTTTATATCGACGACATCTTGATATATTCCAACAATAAAGAAGAACACACGGATCACGTTTGCAGGGTGTTGCACTCCCTTCGAGCACATTCCTTGTAATGCAAAATCACGAAATGTGAGTTCCATGTCACCACTGTGGAGTTCCTAGGGGTAATGCTCACCCCCTCAGGCCAGATCATAGCAGAAAGAAAAGTGAAAGCCATTACGGATTGGCCCCTTCCGCGTACAGTGAAAGAAATTCATAGCCTCTTAGGGTTTGCCAGTTTCTACCGTCGATTTATTCATCAGTTTTCTGATTTGGTAACCCCTCTGACACGGCTGACCAGAAAACAGGTGCCCTTTGTGTGGACCGAGGACACCCAGGAGGCATTTGACGGACTCAAAACCACCTTCACTACAGCTCCGGTTCTCAAGCATGCCAACCCATCTTTGCCGTTTATAGTGGAAGCAGACGCCTCGGAAGTGGCCGTGGGAGCAGTACTCTCGCAAAGACACGAAGAGACAGGCAGGTTGTCTTCATCCTATCGCCTTCATGTCACGGAAGTTCAATTCCGCGGAGCGGAATTACACCATAGCGGAGAAGGAACTGTTGGCGATCAAGGAAGCGTTTCTCGAATGGAGACATTGGCTGATGGGGGCGATTCATCAGGTTACGGTGTACACGGATCACCGAAACTTACAATTTATGCAGGCGGCTCGTCATCTAACCCCCCGTCAACTCCGGTGGATGCTCTGCTTTGCTGAGTATCATTTCATGATAACTTTTCGATCGGGGATCCAAAGTAAAAAGGCGGATGCCTTGACCAGGCAAGACACCACGCTTTCGGATACATGTACTAGCGAGAAATCCATAATCGAACCCAGGAGGGTGGTGTGTATCATACACACTGATGACTTTTTGCAAGAGGTACGGCGAGGCGTAAGTTCCTTTAAGTGGAAAACCTGGCTCAAGGGCCATCCGGAATGGCGGATGAGGCAAGGGCTCCCCATAAAGAACCGACAAGTACTGCCTCCTACACAAGGGTTACGCAAGACCGCATTCACATGGTGTCACGATCTTCCCTGGGCAGGACATCCAGGAGGCACGAAAACCCTAGAGAAGCTTCTGCGTCAGTTCTGGTGGCCGTCGGTGCGCCCCGACGTGCTAGCATGGGTACGAGGCTGTTCAAAATGCGCCCAGATGAAAGCAGACCATCGGAGAGCACAAGGACAGCTGCAAATCATGCCCACACCCACAATTCCGTGGGAAAGGATTTCGGTGGATTTTGTGGTGGGATTGCCAGTAGGCCAGGGCAATACGGCCATAATAGTAGTGGTTGACTTCCTAACTAAGATGGGCCACTTCATCGCCTCCAGACAAGCTCCCACCAACAGCCAATTGGCCAAGCTGTTATTAATTAACATAGTAAGGCTACACGGCCTGCCCAAGGACATTGTGTCAGACCGAGGTGCCCAATTCACCGCAGGCTTCTGGAAAACATGGTGTACGGAGCTAGGGGTATCCTCTTCCCTGTCCACCAGCTTTCACCCACAGACGGACGGCCAAACAGAACGTCTGAACCAGACACTTAAACAATACCTCAGATGTTATATTGTGGAAAACACCGACGAATTGGTCGATTGGCTATGGATTGCTGAGATAGCGTACAATAGCACCATACATTCCTCCACGAAACACTCTCCGTTCTACAGCACCTACGGGTTTCACCCCCGGTTCTCTCCCTTGATCCTTCCTAGCACCCAGGTTTGTTTTCCCGACGTGCTTGCTAAACTGTTACACATGCGCAAAACGCTCATAGCCACACGTGAAAACCTGGTTAAGGCTAAAGAGAAGTATAAGACACAAGCGGATAAACACAAAAGGGTTAGTCCAATGTACAGGAGTGGGGAGTGGGTGTGGCTGGCCACAAGACACATAAGGTTTAAAAAACACAGCTTGTTTCATCCCAAGTACATAGGCCCATATCAGGTCGTGAGACACATGAACCCTGTGGCAGTAAAACTCAAGCTCCCATCACATATGCGCTTACATCCCGTGTTTCATGTCTCCCTCCTGAAACCTGTGCAGGGCAAGATACAGAAGAGACCAGGTCCAGTGCTAGTGAAGGGGAACCAGAATATGTAGTGCAAGGCATACGAGACGCTAAGAGTGTGCGAGGCAAGCTATGGTACTTAATCGCATGGAAAGGGTATGGTCCAGAAGAGAACTCCTGGGAACCCAAGGACGCGGTCCATGCACCCAAGTTGATAACCCGGTTTCATAGGCTCCATCAGAATGCTCCACGTGACAGCTAGCGTTCTTGGAAAGGGGAATGTCCTGTCACCATTCCCTGGCCGGCTATAACGATAGCTGTAAAAGCGTGTTTCCGGCCAGGAACTACATTCCCCAGAATCCTTAGCGGGACGTGGCGTGCGTAACGCAGGGGCGGAGCCAAAAACAGGAACAATGCGGCTGGAGCCCCGGACGGCTTTTATTGATTATTTCTCCCTGTAACCTGTTCCCGCACAGATTGGAACTCTGGCTTCACCTCTAACGCGGTAAGAGGGTTCTGGAGTGCTGACTCCTGGAACCACCAGCTCTTTGCTTCAGTCCGGTGACGGATAGCTCCGGTCACCCTATCTCCTCTGTTGGCGGTAACACGCTTTCCTAAGCGGTTACATTGCAGAGGGGAGTTGTCGCCCGTAGTGGCGCTTGGGCAACTTTCTCCCTGTTGGAAAACGGCCAGACGTGGTCAGTGGTGCAGGGAGGGTATAGTGCCCGCGATTGACACACATCCGGACGTGCGCCCTTAATAGTGAGCGTGGGTGTGTGTGCGGTGCGATTCGTGCCTTTTGGGAAAGTTACGCATTTACATTTGTGCTATTGTTCAGTGTGAGTGCGGAAAGGTACGGTGCCTACCGAACCAAGGAAAAGACACGTATTTCAGAATGACGTTTTGATCAGTAAGAGTGGGAGTGTGAAGTGACTTTCGAGCAATGGAAAAACACACCCCCAGATCTATGGATTGAATTGAGAGCAAAGGGGTTATCGGTTCTGTACTTTTCACCTTTGTTCTATTGACAGGAGGTGTGTGAGCTGAATAAACACGCATCGATAGTGCCGTGGGGCTTGAATCTTAAAGCTCCCTTGGATACTAAACGCCCGGTGGGCCTTATAAGCAAAACGAGAGTTCCCTGATATAATGCTGCAGTAGTGCGCTTAATAGTGCGGTAGTGTTGTCTCTTTTGTTTTCTTTGCTATCACTCAGGAACCAACTCCAACTCATCCCGGAGGAAGACGCATAGTGGTGACACTTGATGTCTGGTCTGAATCACTCCTGGCTTGCCTCCTTCAATACCCCTGGGTTTCTCTAAGAACATTCTCCGAGCCAACCTTCTTTTTCTTTACAGGTCTCCCTCCCCGCAGTCCCCATCCTTTCCTTCCCCCGCTCAATTGCCCCAAGAGTCTGTGTATTTCTATATGCGCCAGACTTGGGTCGATTCAGAGGTGGGCCCCCATAGAGCATCGACACAGCCCTGAGGACTCGGATTTGGAAGGCGCGACAGGCCCTATTTTTATATTTTTCTGGGAGATGGTCCATGATGGTTTCTAGCTCATCATAATGTGCCCTGTCGTATCTGGCCAATAGCGCTTGAGTGTTGGCGATACGCCATATGTTAGCTGCCTGTGACGCAGTGCGTTTTCCTGATGCGTCCAGGAGCTTTGATTCCTTGTCAGGTGGTGGTGCTTCGCCTGACGCCTGGGAATTTGATCTCTTTCTTGCGGTGGATACCACTAGGGAATCCAGTGGCGCTGGCCCCTTGATGTAGGCAGGATCTGTAGGGGCAGCTTTATACTTTTTCTCTATCCATGGGTTTAGGACCCTAGCCCTGACTGGGGCTTTAAAAACCTCTGGTGCATGTTTTATTACCCCTTTGAGCATAGGTAGTATAGCAGTAGACCTATGTGCTGTATCAAATGTGTCCAGGAGGAAATCTTCCTCTACTGGGTCAGTGTGTAGCTCTGCCCCGTGATAATGTGGCGCCCTCTGAAGTAGGTGGTGAAAACCTAGTGAGTCTTCTGGTGGTGATGGCCTGAATGGATATAGGTCATCTTGTGGGACATCTGGAATGTCTGGATTATTATAATCATCCCAGGGGTCTGGGGATCCTGTAGGGGTGGGGTCTTGTGGCACATCTGCTGAGTCGTAGTATGGGTCCCCCTGATCATCATGGTCTGGAGACGGGGTCGGAGAGCGATGAGGCAGGGGTGGAGAAGGTGGAGGGGGCGGAGGTGGAGAGGGTGGAGGAGGTGGAGGAGGTGGGGAAGGCACTCTGAAAGGGGAGATAGCACAGTCCTTCCTCTTTGGAGGTGGAGGTGGAGCTGGTCTGTCCAAATGTCTCTTTTTAGAAGACAGTGCCAAATGTCCAGTTTTTGGATCCTTGGTAAGTGTCTTTTGTAAAGGATCCGGTGTAAAAAGTTCTTGGGACACTGGTTGTTCGGTCGGCGCCGACGTTTTCGGGGCCGACGGCTTCTTAGGCTTGTCTGTGCCGTGCTTTTTGGGAACCTCCGATTTTTTGTTCGGTGCCGATACAGGCCTCGGTGCGGGAGCGTAGGTGCCGGGAGCCTTATGATGTTTGGTCGGCACCGAGAGGCTGGGTTTCGACACCGAGGGCTTTGGTGTGGAGCTCGGTGTCGAGGTAGAGGCCGATCTTTTCTTCGGTGCCGAAGGGTGTTTTTCGGCACCGCTGGCAGGCTGGCTCGAGCCCGAGCCGCCGGAAGGCTTACTTGGCTTCGTCACCGGGCCCGAAGGTGGGGTGTTCGAAGCAGTGTCTTTGGTCTTGCCTAGGCCCGAAGGCGAAGGCGTGACCGAAGCCTTTTTGGGTGTCGGCGCGGGTGTGGGAGGGGGTATTTTACTCACGCTCTGCGCCGGGGTGATGTCCTCCACATCCGAGTCATCGGCTTCGGAAGCACCGACGAGGTCCTCTTCGGTGTGCTGGTGTCCCGGAGGTTCGACGTCGTCCCCGAAGATGTCGACTGGAACTGAGGTCGTGGAGTGCGCCATTTTCCTTCTGGCCCTTCGATCTCGAATAGTCTTTTTAGATCTAAAAGACTTGCAGGCCGGACAGTCTCGAGCCTCGTGTTCAGGGGAGAGGCAGAGGTTGCACACCTCATGAAGATCGGTGTGGGGGAATTTGGACCCACATCGAGGGCACTTCTTGAATGGAGTCCTTTCCATCAGCCGGGACCGGAGCCTGGAGAGGCCCGAAGGCCGCCGTCGATGACTGGAATCGAAAGTGCGTCGAAGAAGAAGGTGATTGAAGAGATTAGTATCTAAACAATACCGCGGAGAGCGAGGATTTCGCTTCGATCGTCTAACTGGAATGTTCGGAGCCGGAGCGCGAAGTATTACATCCGAGCCCGATGGCGGAAAAATACAATCTGAGGATGGAGCCAAAGCCCATGCGCAATACGAACCAAGGGAGGAGTCACCGACCTCGTGACTTCCAAAGACTTTCCAAGAGGAAAAACAAACTGCAAACATCCGGGCCCAACACCAGTTGGCGATCTATGCAAAAGTGTGTAATCTGCAGCTCAAATGCCTCGAACAACTGCATTTCTTAAATACATGTTGGAGCAATAACTCATGTGCTGAACTAAAAGCACAAGAATAATACTGTCAAATCATAAAAGCATGTAGGAATAGCACAAAATGAAGTCAGTTCTGTAAAACGGGGTCAATGGCCAATTCATCTCTCCCTCACTTATAACGGTCCATCCCTTGACCAATGACTCCTATAACATATTGGTCTAAAATCAACTACTTGGGGACGAAGCATAGACAAAAGATTAGGTACACACTGAATACAACAACATAAAGATACCAGGATACGTATCGCTAATGCTATCCCACCTAGAACAGAGCGAAGTTTACCAAAATCTGGCAATCACCAAAGTAACCAATCCCACCATCCCATCTCTACATCCTGCTTGACATCTTGAGTTAACTTGTGTAAGGCATCAATGTGAGATTGAATTGACTTAGAATGGTCTGAAAGATTAAAACAACATATTCCCTCAAAGTCTGAACATCCACGATCATGTTTCAGAGGTAAATAATCAATAGCGGCTCTGTTCTGCAATATTGATTTTCGTGCCCCGTGTGTCTAATAGTAATTTTGCTAAAGCAGTCGATGTTTGATTAATATTTTCACCATTAAACAAGCCAATCTACTAATAGTTCTAGAGTTATAAATGGCTAGGCCTGGAATTCCTACTAATGAAGCAGCTAAACTAATATATTCAGATTTGGATAACAAATGAACTTCAGAGTCACAATGTTCACTAAGCTGAACAGCTTCTCTCGTATTTCGAGCATGTGATGCTGGATCCAATGGGAACATCATGAGACCTAATCTAGTAAAGGCACACGGTCCACCTGTAATGTTTGCTGGAATATACGTATAGGTGACATTGCCACAAGAGAATAACCACCCTACAGGTAGTTTGACATGCCTGAAATGACTGGCAGTAGATACCACATTTTTGCATACCATGTTGTTTTGCACATTTGCACAGACATTATCATGTCTATGTTGACATAAAATTTCTTCCTGCCAAGACATAGTGGATGTATTTCTGTCAAGTCGAATTTGAGCACATTTACCGATGATAGTTGGGTCGCAAGTTAAATTGTAACAAATATCGGCTTCAGTAATGTTAAATGTGATTACTTGTGTCATGTTCTTCCAATCATTATCAGTAGTTTCTGGACGAAATCGGCAAAACTCGTAAGGGGAGAGATGTGACTTCACATCATGTTCCTCCACTGCCCTGTCTACATTTGTAACATTAAAAGTCTGCAGAAGCACATCAACAGGGGTAGGTACAGCTACGAGGCATGTGGAAACGATATCCATAGTACTTTTCATATTTGACAAGCAGAAGTATGATCTGTTAAGGACTGTCTGTGCGAGGTAAGACCAGACATTGTCCTGTTGAGTCAGCAGCGCTGTCAATCTGCGCGGTCGGCTGGCCACTACAGTGTGAGGGGCACCTCATCCCCCCCCCGGCCCCACATGCACACGACCAAAGGGACTCCAGCTGGAAACAAGCAGAGCGCAGACACGCCATACTGTGATCTAAAAGAGCAGAAACAAAACAGGTATTACTCATTCTCGTAAGTAACATCTGTCAGCAGGCACATGTTCCCATTTTTCCTGCCCTGGCCTCATGATCAATAGGACATTGTCCTTTCCTGTTGCAATGATTTCTGCCTGTCCGGGGGGTCTATTTGGAGACTCTACCCACACTTTGGCTCCTGGGTTCTTATCAGTTGAGCCAAACCCTCCTTCCCCACGTACGGTGAGGAGGGCTGGGGCAGTCCCCTTCTTAACTACACCTCCGTACACTGGCATGATCACCATTTGAGCAACTCTGTCTCCAGATTGTATCATCAAATCTGCATCACCACTATTACGTAGGATGACTTTAATTTCACCTTGATAGTCTGTCCTCCCAGCACTTGGATGCCTTTTAGAGCCAATCCAGTTCGAGGGGCAATTAAACCAAAGTGCTCTGGGGGTATCTGAATTCCAACTCCTGTGTCAATGAGTGTAATGTCTCTTGGTTTCAGTCTGTACAGTTTCAAAGCATGCAGGTCAAGACCTGCAGCCTCCGGTGTGGCCCGGTACGGGGCCAAAGCTCCAAGAGCTGTCTCCCAGTAAAGTAGGGTATTAGTGGCCACATGAGGCTTAATCTGCAGAGCTGGAGTTAACATTCACATTAAAGGTGTTTCTGCATTTGCTAAAGGTCTATTATTCAAAATTTGTAAGGCTTCACTCAAATGATCTCTCCAGTTTTTCAAAGAGCCGTCAGACAGCTTTCTCAATTGATCTTTCAACAATCCATTCATGCACTCAATCAAACCCGCAGTCTGTGGGTAGTATGGGATATGAAAAATCCACTCAATATTGTGTTGTACACAATATTCCTGCACCAATCTACCTTTAAAATGAGACCCATTGTCACTTTCTAATTTGTAATGGAATTCCATAATACAAAATCAGCAAGTCTAATGTTTTCAATGTATTCACCTGAGTAGCACGTTTACATGGAAACGCGATCAAATATCCAGAGTATGTATCCACAGCTGTGCGCACATACTGACATCCTCGACTAGTTGGCAGGGGCTCAATATAATCAATTTGCCAAATCTGTGCCGGTAATTTTCCTCTTCCTAGCTTACCTCTCACTATCTGTGGGACTGATTTATGTCGGGAATGCTGACAAACAGGACACTGCAAAATCACAGTTTTTTTTTTTTAAAAACAAATTTTATTAAATGATTGCATTACAGTTGCTGAGCCCTGACCTCCAGGTACGTCAGCCAGGCAGATGTATCACAATAACAACAGCACAATCCATTTTGTTTTACTGTTAAACGAAGAACATACTACACCTACTTTCAAACCTAAAGTATCCCCCCACCCTCCTGTCCCCCTCCCAACCCCCTGCCCCCTCCTCCCGGTTCCCACCCCCCCCATCGCATGGTCACTGTTACAGTCCCCCCTCCCATCCTTCGGCCCCCATCCGTAACATGGCGTGTTCCTGGCCTGCCCTGTCTCCTCAGAATTCCTGCCCTGGGTCTTGGTCCCCTGGTGGCACCAACCAAATGCCTCTGAAGTCTGCCCACCGCTGCCAGATTTTAAAATGTTTACGCGGGCATCCCCGAGCTACGAAGATCGGTTGCTCCATGCCCATACAAAAATCAAGTCCCCTTTTCCAGGCTAGCACCGAAGGGGGCCGCGGGTTCTTCCAGGCCTGTGCAATGTCTCTCTTGGCCAGGGTAAGACCTAGTAGCAGCAAGTGTCGCTTATGGACATTGCCCCCAATCCCCTCCATGACGTGCAGGAGTCCCAACCTTGGCGTACGAGGGAGCTCCCATCCCAGGACTTCCGACAGGCTATCCCATACCCCTTTCCAGAAGCGAGATAAGGACCCACAGCTCCACACCATGTGTAGAAGTGTCCCAACTTCCGATCCACATCGAAGACAATCTGGGGAGGCGATCAGACCCGCCCGCCACAGCCGCTGTCTAGTATAGTACAAAATCACAGTTTTAATCAAATTTAGGGGAATATGTATCCCTCTTTTCTCTGCCCACCTGCTAGTAATCTGTTCTCCAAATTGTCCACACTTTTGATGTGCCCACCTCGCAATCCCAACCAGGTCAGAATCCTGAGTTGCCACTTCGGCCTCTGAAATCTTAGCTTTTTCATCTGTGAGGGAATTAAACCAGCAGTCAAGTGAGTCAGTGGAGCAATGAGCATCTACATGATACACGGTAACTGTACTTTGTGTCAATATGGTCCAAATCTCTTTCCACAATTCCTTGCCCCACACTTCCTTTGTATTTATCATCCAATTATGAGCATGCTACGTGGGAAGCCAAGTTGCTAACCCATTGGCAGTGGACCACAAATCAGTGTAAATATGACATGTTCCTGGCAATTCTTGTTTCAGAGCTTGATACACAGCATATAGTTCTGTAAACTGGCTACTCTTTCCTTCTCCAGTAGTGGTCAACAATTTCTGGGTCACAGGATTGTATGACACCGCCTTCCAGTGCCTCTTAGCTCCTACATACCTGGCTGAACCATCAATACACCACACATGTGTTTTGTCCTCCACGGACAATTCGCCAAATGGCTTACCCCACTTCACAGGAGATTCCTGTATTTCAGGTAAATCATGCAACACCTCTGTCTCTTTCATTGGCGCCTGCGCCACCTGCTCATGCAACACTGCGGTGCCTTTAGGACCTACTCGGGCCCTATCCTGTATATACCACTTCCGTTTGATTATGCTGGCTTCCTGCGCATGTCCAATTTTGTGAGTCTTGGGGGAACTCATCACCCACTGCATTATAGGAATCTCAGGTCTCAGAATCACAGCGTGCCCTAGGGTCAATTACTCAGTATCCACTAGAGCCCAATAGCATGCAAGCAACTGTTTCCAAAGGGGGTGTATCTCTCTCCAGCGTCTGGCATTGTCTTTGTCCAAAACCCTAAAGGTACTTTGTTCTTCCTTGCTTCTGTCACAAACTCCAATTGACAGATGGCCCTTGCACTGTCAAATTCAGC
Organism: Triturus cristatus; assembly: GCF_964204655.1. Taxonomy (NCBI): domain Eukaryota; kingdom Metazoa; phylum Chordata; class Amphibia; order Caudata; family Salamandridae; genus Triturus; species Triturus cristatus. The sequence goes on from NC_140586.1 coordinate 89,834,817, forward strand.
TCAACATCCCCCTCTCGTACTGCCCACGAATCTAAAGTGTGCTGTATAGCCCCTTTTGCTAATTCAACTGCAATCTGTTGCTGCTCTCCCCATTCAAATGCATTTTTCTTTCGCGTAACTTTGTACAAAGGGGCCAAAATCTGACTCAAGTGAGGGATGTGCTGTCTCCAAAAACCAAACAAACCAATGAACCTCTGGGCTTCCTTTCTATTTCAGGGCACTGCAAATTCTCTGATCTTTTGTTTCACTTGGGGCATCACCTCTCTGTGTCCCTGATGCCACTGAATACCCAAAAACTTCACACTCTGAGAGGGTCCTTGTAATTTGGCGGGATTTATCTCCCATTCCTTGCTCTGCAAATGCTCCACAATCCTGTCTAACGGAGTTTGCACTTGTTCTTGTGTCTCTCCCTGTATCATCACACCATCAATGTAATGACAAAGCTATACTCCAGGAATAACTGACACTTCATCTAAATGCTCTGCCACCAGCCGGTGACAGATCGTGGGACTATGCAAGTACCCTTGTGGTAAATTCTTAAATGTCATTTGTCTACCATCCTATGAGAAACTGAACTGCTCTTGACATTCAGGGGCAATTGGTATCGAAAAGAAAGCATTGGCAATGTCAACAGTCACATACCAAGTACCAGGGTGCTTCTGTATTTTCTCAATTAAAGTAACAGTGTCTGGGACAGCAGCAGTCAAAGGCGGTGTCCCCAGAAGAAGGCACATTGCCGAAATGCATTGGGAAAAGAAAAACTCGTAATGTTCGATGCATCACCGGAATGAAATATAAATTTCGTGATTAAATGGATTATAAGTATTTGAAAAAACTTTGTGTGCAACTTTATTGAATTTTGATTGAAGGACAAACATTCACAACACCAGTGCCCAGGGGGCACACCCAACATTCTAGGGTGTGCAACCAAACGTACATCCAATCACTGCCATCTGCAACAAGCTGATTTGATTATTGTCACTGTAATTCGTAAACTGCTCCTGCACTGTAGAATCAGAACTAATCGTACAGAATTTCACTGCATCTCCATGATCTAACATTACACCAGGAGCGCCCAGATCAAACAACCTAACCATCCACGTAAGCAGAGACTCTACCGGTCTCTGTCGGAATCTGTCTGAAATGTCATTAATCTCCTGCTGAGTAAAATCCTCCATACAGTCCATCGCAACTCTCTGTGGATAATTAGGACCACCTTGGATTTTTCGACAATATATGGGCTGTGCCTGAATCACTTTGCGTTCCATTAACTCACTCTGCTTGTCAGCCTGGCTAAGCTCGTCAACTTTATCACACTGTCCACCAGAGTCTGAAAATACAGAGGAATCCCAAATATTTCCATTCCACGTTTACTGGGTCCCAGTCAATCCCAACCTTTGCAATAGCTAAACGTACTTTTCTCTTGTTAACCCTTCCTCTCCTTTTCTTATACTTGTATTGTGAATACGAACTGCAGCCTTTTCTGCTACAGTCTGGTAGGTTTCCAGCTTATCTTGCAATAACTTATTCTGACAGGCTAACATGGTAGAGGTATTTGTGGCTTCAACAAACTATTTCTCTAATTTCTCACATTCACTTTGCAACTGAACATATTTTTCATGCATGAGACGATAAGCATTTAGAAGGATCCAACCTCTTCTTCCTAATGTAGAGAGTTCCTCTCCCTTTTTCACAGGCACTTTTTGCAAACACGCAAGCACTTGCGCTGGCTCAGCGTCAGCTAAGCACACACTCCAATTCTCACTCAACCCAGCACAATTAGCCTACTCATGAGCTAATGCGCGATATGGGACTACCTTTCACCCAGGAATTTTAATTGGTATCTGGGAATCTGCCTTTGATTTTCTAGAAAACATATTTCTTCCCCTTTAAGTTCAACGTTCGAATCCTGTGAGAATGACGCCAAGATGTAATGAATGTGCTTTTCACTAAAAGGACACACCCAAACCCTGCACTTCCACCTGGGAGGCAGATTTACCACTGCACCTTCTAAATAATACACGTTTGCACATCACTCCCACTCTGGAGTTAAAAAGACAAATTCAGGTGCTTTTTAAAATAACACACACAAGTTTATTAATGCAATATTTTAAAAGGGTAGGACAAATATATCAGTAAATGCAGATTCTAAGGTATCAAACACTTTTAAATGAACAAGTAAAATAAAATGCAGTATATATACAAATAGCAAAAAATAGAAAATATATACATATAAATTGTTAGGAACACCTCACAAACTGATTCTGCAACATCCTGCAAACTCAAGCTTTGGGAAGCCCGTCAAAAGCCCAGGTAGGAGTTTCAATCGGGACTCAAGTTCTGTCACCTCCACAGCAATATGTCTATTCTGTGGTGAACTTCCACCTGGCCCCCGAAGGCACCCAGCTTTAATACCATTATTCAATGTGAAGCGGAGCTTCTAGAAAACTTTGCCCCTTTCTTATTGGAAAAAAAGCGTCAAAGCCAAGACGGAGGCTGGCCAAGCTCCTGTGTTTTGAATCTGAGACAGAGTTGTACATTCCACAGATAATATCCAGTTCACTCTGGTCAGTGAGGTGCGAAAAACAAGTGAGGAGCAGAAAGACCTTGAATATGAATCGCAGGCACTGCTTTGCATGCAGAAGCAAGGCAAAATCAGAGAACAGGAAGACATGAGACTATGTCAAAGTCAATAGTAAGCACCTATAATTCGCATCCACACAACTTGCAAACACCACTGTGCACACAGAAAAGTTTGAAGCAAGGTAAAGTCAGAAAGCAAGATGACATGAGACCATATCAAAGTCAATAATATACAGCTCCCACTAAGAGACAGCAAGATCACAAGACAGAAGAGAAGCAGGCATATGCAGGACTGTCCTACATTAAAGCTAGGGTAAAATAACTCACTAAAGTCAGTTAAAATGGTGGTAGTCGGAGGTCATTATAGCATGCCCAACCACAAGAGTGGCTCTTTCATTACAAGGTTTTACAGAAAAAAGCTTGCTTTAAATATCTAAGAGAGCAGAGTCTGCCACATGCTCCTCATTCAGTAGTGCTGCACATATGTACCTTATACAAGAAATGAAATGAACAGGTTCATAACTAACATGATAAACATTTCATATGAGATGAAGGACATGGAGGAGACAGGTGCCTGGGAAGGAATAGGAGAAATGATTTTCCATGTTTGGAGAGTGTTTTAGTGGTATGACTGGAGGAATTTTCAAAACTATACCAACCTTGATATCGTGCAACATGACGACAGAGTGACAGCTCTTTTGAAACCACATTTACGACGCCTGAAATAGCGATGACCTAAAGCTATTAAAAGATATATCTTCCTATACATAGGATATTTATCTACCTGATTTCATATTATCAGAGACCACCGAACACTATTAAAGAGAGAAAAACGAGGTAGAAACCACCGAAATAAGAATCAATCAAATATTTATATGAAAATCATCGGCTGAGCCCTGAAGAAGTCCTCTAAAAGGACGAAACGCGTTGGCTACTAGGAAGGCTACTAGAAGAAAGAATATGAAAATAAAGAACAACTTAAAAATATACAAATTGGATGGACTTGTGTCTTGCATTTGAGTGCGGATCAAAATTTCTTAATTCAACCTTGATATAAATCCTTTTAATTTGTGTGATATGCATTTTTCTTTTTAAAGGAAGGATTAAAAAAAAAAAAAAACGAAAAAAGAGGGTGGGTCAAGTAGCAAGGTTGAGAGGCAGCTGTCGGAAACGAGGGGAAGAAAGAGGAAAAGCTCCAAATATGGAACTGGACGACATTCAAGCTAGAGTATATTGTAACTAAAGGGGTTGGAAGATTCCAGATTCAAGTTGCAAAAGTTGACAACTTTTGTGTAAAGAGTGAATTATGTTAGTAAAAGCATGGGCTGGGTTAATTATCAGAATCACCATAGGGAGGATTTGGTGAAGTTTTTTTCATATATTAAAATCTTACATTAATACATAAGCATGCAAATGTTATTAATTATGTTTATTAATGTTTAGATTGAACATAGCTAATATAGGCCTGCAAGAGGCCGAAGTTGGTTAACATCTTGCTTTGTGACATGTGAACATTTCATTTCTAGGTGAAGCTGGAGTCATAATTATCAAACACAATGTTATTTTGCTTTTTTTCCCATGTGAAGAAATGTTTTCTTTAGAAGCATTGGCAGGCACCGCCATTATGGAGGTTCCAGTGCCTAATCTGTACAAAAATAAGTCAGGAGGCGACTGCAGCTTGCACCATACATTGCCCCTGCCATGCTGCCAATGATAGTAACAACACAACTGCTAACTATCACACTCCTACAAATGCGACAATTCAGACTGTTCCAGTCTCTCAAAGCTAAGATGATGGCTTGGGCATCAAGTGATACTAATTTTTAATGTATACTGAATTAATAAATTGACTGTTGTTGTGGTGATCTCTAGATTAACAAGACAGCACCGCCCTGTGGCACGCTGTCACAAGCACCGATGTTGACAATTAAGTGTTGAGCACTGGAAACCAAAGGCACAAATTAAGCACTGGGAAATTCCTGTCGATGAAATTTGGTGTATGGTGCAGTCTACACCAACATGATGGAGCCTTGCATAAACAGTTCTTTTTTTTTTTTTTTCAAAAATAAAATCCTGTTTTGTATTTGCCTGGAAGTAAGGGACAGTAAAGAAAAAACAGCTATATGTCTGCCCATTCAAATTGAGGTGGACAGACATATAGCCAATTCTGTGATGGCCCCTACTCCATTGGGTCTTCAGAGAAGTTTAACCATGGCAGCTATGGAGTAATCACCGCCATGGCCAAACTTAAGGCATGAACAAATCAAAATCAGGTGAACAGACCACTGTGTTGGTGGGGCGGGAACTCCATTGCAAAAGAGTTCCCTCTCTGCCAACATATATATCGGGCCCTTAATCATTCTCTGTCTTTCTTGTGGAGTCAAATGTGCCTCACAATTATTGAATTATTGTTCTGTTGGTCAGGCTCAGTCGTGAACCTCGATCCATCCAATAGCGCTTTTTGGTCCCCGAAATTTGCACAAAAGGAAAGTGCTAACACTATCAACATGTTTCACAGCAGGAATGTTAGAGACTTTCCTGGGAGATGTTAGGGAGAGTGCTGTGTGTGACATTATACTTGGCTAGGGAGTGGGGAATAGTGGGTCAAGGCAGCCAATGAGCTTCTTTCTTCTTTGTCCAACCACACACTGGACGCTGGTGGGTGCTGGAGTGTCCTGGTGCTGCTAAACCCATTGCTTCTTCATCATTGTGGGAAAAAAACTAAACCTGTTAAATTGTGGGCTGGGAGCAAGGCATGGACCTAGATCCAGCTAAGTCAGCCGGGGGATTCTGCCTGTGTAAGCCCTACCCCAAACCGGGGAGTTTGGACACTGTGTGGACATTGTATGAAGTGGGAAATGCCCTACCATCCCGTGGAATGTGAACATAGTAGCTGAATTGTGGAAGCTTTCCATAGTATGATGCAGTTATGATGTCATACCCACCAGACTTGAGGACTGTCGACATGGACAGGCAGAGGAGCCAGGCATTCTCAATTGGTTGATTTCACCAAGCCAAACCTGCCAGAATGTAACACTGGGGAAAGGCCAGAAAAAACAGGCATAGACATTCTGCATCTTATTCCTTATTTCTAAGTTGAAAATTCATGAACAGGAGATTTTAACCACACTTGGTAAATGCCTCATTCCATTCTGCACAACTTAAAATCAGAGCCATAGTGTCAATTGCCCTCTTTAAACAAAACAACAGTAGCAATTCCCCCCTCCCCCCCCATCTCCCCCCCCTCCCCCCCCATCTCCCCCCCTCCCCCGGGACTGGCAAAAGCATAGGGCGTGCTTTAACTAGGCAAGACTCCCGTACAATATTAATGATTAATAGAACAACTCTGCTATCATTCATGTAGCTGTGGCAGATTCATTTACAAATGTTTATGCATTAAATATCTAAAAGGGGAGTATAAATGATACTACCTTATAAACTCAATGAGTGCTTAATTCCCTGATTGCAATCTGTGTGTCGATCATGTGCTGCCTACGGTTTCTTACCTCCACCTTGTGTTCCTCTTAAAATGAGAGGGTTTGGTCAGGAAAGCAGTGCTTTCTCTAACACCAATTACAATGTAACTGTTTTTATACCCTAATTGTAATGGTGTGTCCTGGCTCAACAGACAAGGGATACAGACACGGAGTGTTTAATAAAAGAATTTGTAGCATTACATAAAAAATTGCAGTAATTGTTATAAAGTGACATCAAAGGGAACGAACACATTCAAAAATGCTTATGGGTCTGAATGACAAGGATTTGTTATGACGTAATTGTAGTTTTCAGTTTGAAAATGGCTGTGTTAATGCCTGCCAGGGACCCTCAAAAGAGGATCTCTCAAGTGTAATAGACATTTGCTTCTGCCAATAGCTGGAGTAAATTCCTCTCCAGAGTGGGAAGGGCAATGGAGCAGCTCAATGCTTCATGTGGGGCGAAGGCAGGGCTTTATCTCGGAGAAAAAAAAAATTCCCCGTTGGAAGAAAAAACTAACAAAACAGAAATGAAATGTGCAAACTTTGCATGCATTTCCACACTGTGAGAATGCCAACGTCTGAAGATGTCTGATGATTTTCCCAGTAGTATGCCTGAAGGCTGTGACTGCCACAGCTTTCCAAACACACTACTAAGCATGTTTGTGAGTTCACAAAAGTCGCTCATCTACACGCATTTGTTGAGCACTGTCGTGGAGTGGAAACTACAGAAAGTAAGCTTAGCTCTTAGAGATGGGCTCAGTTTCTGTGGTCTTCATGAGCCAGGTGGCCATGGTGGTAAGGGCAGTGGCAGCGGTACCAAAGGGCTGGTTCCTGTTCAAGGATAATGAAGCAAGCCATTTGATGACCTTAGCTCTATTCTAGCCCACTTCCCCTGGTCCTTGGAGTAGCAGCGAGTATTCCACCGTAGTGAAGCCAGGGGACAACCCAATACCTCTAGCAGACCATGGTTCCTGTTATCTTCTCTGGTCAAATAACAGTAAGTCTGGCTCTAATCTATACCTACACCAATGGTAGAGGAGGTGTGAGTGCAGGAGAACTGGCAAAGGTATCTCCATTGAGTTTCACGTAGGATTGTTGTCTTCCTGAACTTCTATAATCGAACAAAGGCCTGCGCTTTTGGGGTTGCCTAGACTGGATCTTCTATTAAGGCCAAGCATAGTATTTTTAACACATGTAAAACAAATGCAACAAGCATTTGTAAAGTCAACAGGTGTGGCCTTTGTAATGCGAGGGTCATGCTTTTGGCTTTGCCAATGCTTCATTATAAAACATTGTTCAAAAAGAAAGTAAAAGAATAGAACATTTCAGAATACTGAAAGAAAACCAAACATATATCTTGATGTTGCTCGAAAGTGAACCTTAAATTCAATATTTTCAATCTTTATAAATCGCATGGTTCACTTTTCAAAAACTTTTGACTCAGGAAACTCAAAACAGAATGTAAAGTGCCTGTTACACCTAATCCATTTAGAAGAAAATAAAACATTTTAAAAAATACTGGAAGAAACCAAATATATTTCTTCAGGTATCTCAAAAGTGAACCTTGAATTCAATATTTTCAGTCTTTATAAAGACCATGGTTTACTTTTAAAATATGTTCCACTCGAGCAACTCTGAACAGAATTTAAAAATCCTGTTGCTTTTGATCCCGTTTACAAATATCATCGCGGAGTAGTTGCAGGTACTTAAAAGAACATAACAGCTATCTGAGGATATGATTAAGGAGGGTCATAATGTAAAAGAAACAGGCTTGCCATGCCTAATTCATTGCTCACACTTGGAACACATGTTTTTTCCATTTAGTGCTCTGCAGCAGCTCTGGGGAAAATGTATGGGCCTGTGAAGGATAAACATCTCCTTTACAATCACATTAAGCACACCTTCTTCCTCGAACAGAGGAAGATTGATTGCAACAGCCTGCCCCTCGCTTAGTCCCATAAATGGTGCCTTTTTGTGCTCAAAGACTGGTCTTTAATGCAAAATTTGGAACACAGAAGATAAAACAAAACTAACCCGATAAAGAGTGCTTTTAGTCAAAGTCAGGTATAAATATAGATTTTACAGACAAGCTAGGAGAGCGCAGGTCCAGGGAGGTGAGGGGAAGCATCTTCTGGGGAAGAAAGCAGGAGAACACATCCATACTTATGGAATGCTCAAAGAAAAAGAACAAAAGAATTCCTTTATGTAAGCCATGAAAAGATGCAAGTCATCCAATCAAAAGGATGGTAAAGAAACCATGCTCCAGGAAGCAGGTGGTGGTTGGGGGACAAACACAAGAATACATAGGAAAGCTACCTAATACTAAGCAAGCAAATGAGATTACCACGCAAACTAGCAAATGATAAGCTAGATATGGACAGCTAGAAGTTGCCTGAAGGTAAGACCTAAAAAACATAGAGGTCTGGCATGACTGGATAAAAATTGCATGACTGTATTTCACCAGAAATTCTATCCCTTCATTAGCAACCCATCTGTGAGAGGATTCGCTTTAAGACCTATGCAGAGCATTGTTCCACAAAGAGAGGATTGTTCTGTAAAAAAAAAAGCCACTATAAGTACATCATTGGGCTCAGATCTTCGTTCCTAGATTTCAAAAGATGCACACAGATGAAGCTGCTTCTTGGTTTAGTCAGTCATAATAGCAAATGAGCTCTGTATGGCAAAACATAAGGAGCAAAATGTTCAGATACACCCTGTGTAGTGAATCAGCCACTTTTGTGGTCTGACACCCTATGATGACCCTCAACCACCACCATTCTGTACTGACTTAAGTGTGTTATGTTACCTTAGCCTTAATGTAGGATGGGTTTGCATATGCCTGCTTTTCTTCTGCCTTTTAGTGGAATAGTCTTTCCAAGAATAGAAGGTATGGGATGTTGAGGTGCAGTCTTGTGGATGGTGGTGCACACATGTGCTCAATGTTGTATACTGAGGGATTAAGTGTATAATGTTATTTGGGTTAGGTGAATTATGATTTTGACCTATTGGCTTTGACGTGGTCTAATGTCATTCTGCCTTCTGACTTTACCGTGCTTCAAACTTTTCTGTGTGCACAGTGGTGCTTGTAAGTTGTGTGGCTGAGAATTATAGGTGCTCCTTTGACATGGTCTCATGTCATCTTGCTTTTCAATTCCATCCTGCTTTGGGCCTTTGTGTGCATGACTTAACTAACTCTGAAGCCATTTTCTGTGCCTGCACGAAGCTGCAAAGTGGGGAGGGCATGTTTTGCTTTCCTCCTGTTTTTCGCATTTTACTGACTAGAGAGAACTGGTTCTTATCAGAGGAATGTACATGGTCTGTCTTGTAGTCATAGCAAGGGCCTGATCAAACGTTGCTCTGACCTTGAAGCAGGCTGGTACGGGCTCTCATGAGAACGAGGGGGCGGGCTTGCTAGAAGCTTCGCTGTGTTTTGAATGTGTATTAAAAAGGGGAGTCTACACTGGCCTGGTGGAAGTTCATCCGTGGAGCAGACGTGTTGTCACGGAAAAAGTGGTGTCACCTCTGAGCTTTCGCCCGGTTCAAGCAATGGACTCCCCTTGAACAAAGTGGGGTGAAATGATGGAGCATTAGGTGAGGTGTCTCTGCTACTAACTGTCTCTTGATTCTTTACTGATTCTCTCCTTTCCTTCTTATTTCTGATTCTTATATCCATACATATATATTTCTATATATTTTCATTCAAGCTTTATTGCGGTTTGGTTTACCATAAAAGCACATAAAAAAAGAGTAAAACAATTCTATACAATAATTAATCAGTCAATATAATTCATACATATAATCACTGTTGTATAGCTAGGTTATTAAACATCCTTTAAGACTTAAAAAATTTAAATAGTGTCTAGGACTCTAAAATTGTTAAAACAATGATCATTATGCTAAATAAAATACAATCTGTTCTCTCATTATCCAATAGACTTAGTGCAGATATGTAGCAATGTTAATTATCAAATTCCTTCGAATTGACTATATAGAAAGCAAATAGTTGGCTACTGCAGACACAATCACTGCATTGGTATCAGTTTTTAGAATCCTACAAAAAAACAAATATTGCTTTACACCCAGATTTTTACACAACTGAATTATCCATTTCCTCCTGATGTTAACATATGCTGGACAGAAAAGGATAACATGTACAGTGGTTTCTTCCTCAGTTCGACAACCTGGGCAAGGGCGTGCCGGACCCCCTGTCCACCTATCAGTGTTAGAGTAAAAAGGCAAGGTGCCATATCTAAATTGCAAATAGAGCTTCTTCGCCAAAGTGGGTTGTATTACATCAATCTCCGGCTCAAAGCTATAAAAAGACTTAACATCCAAAAAGATGTCGGATAGGCTTGAGGTTTTTACTGAGCGGAAGAGATTCCTTAAATTAAAGTCTTTTACAACACATGTCATGGTTTTCTTGGAAATGGCTGGGCAGGAGACCTCGGGATTTAACCAGAGATCCTCGAGCCCAGTCAATGTAAGTGATTGTCTTACAAATGTTAGCCAAGGGATCCTACCAGATCCTAATGAAGCCATGACTACTTTGAGCTCCTCCTTGTAATTCACCAGCTCAGGGGTGCTCCACAGCAGCCTCCAATAAAGTAGGGGCCGAGCAGCAATAGCGTCTGCGATTGGGCGAATATTCAAGTCCAATCTGAGCGGGCCCAAGGGAGTACTTTTTGGCAAATCCAGTAATTGCCTTATAAAATTATTTTCTGTTATAGATAGGTCACTTGCTGTTGTATGTCCCCAGAGTTCCGCCCCATAAAGGGATGATGCCCTGGCTTGAACTCTAAAGATTTCAAGGGGGGCACTTATTATTTTGTGGGTACAATTCTTCTGCACTTTTAGGATACCCCCAGCTGCCTGGGTTAATCTTAAATTGGCCTTGGCCAATTGAGGACCCCACCCCATTTTGTCATTCAAAGTTAAACCTAGGTAATCAAAAGTTGGAACCCTTTCGAGGGGTCTACCTTCCATCATTGGATGGGGGCAATTAACAGTACTAGCATTAAAAACCATATACTTGGTCTTATTTATATTGACCACCAGGTTCCTTTTATTACAGAATTTGGCAAACTGATTCAACACCCGCTGCATCCCCATTGGGGATTTAGAAAGCAGCAGCATGTCATCCGCAAACATTAATGCGGGAAGTCTTTGGGCAGCCAATGTCGGGGAGTCAATGTCGTTTATGGCAAGGAGATCTTCAATAAGCCCGTTGAGGAAGAGGGAAAACAGGGACGGGGCAAGCACACAGCCCTGTCTAACGCCTTTCTCAATCGGAAATGGTCCGGTTAACTGACCTTGCCTGCCAAAACGAACTCTGGCAAAAGTGCCTTCATGTAGAATCTTAAACTGATGACATAGATATGGCGGAACCCCCATTGATAATAAAATGGTCCATAGCTGGTTCCGGTCCACCAAGTCGAATGCGGACTTTAAGTCCACAAATGTAAGATATAGACTACCCCCTTCCAAGACCACATGCTTCCAATGAAGGACCTGCAACCGGAATAGTTGGTCTATTGTTGATGTTTTAGCCCTAAATCCCGCCTGAAGCGGGGTCAGGATGTTGTTATCCTTAGACCAAGCCTGTAAACGTTGTAACTGGAGCCTGGCACACATTTTTTGGGTCACATCGATAAGGTTAATAGGCCTATAATTAGAGGGTTGGAGCGGAGAACCCTTCTTATGAATGGGAATTATCTCCGCCCCCAGCCAAGTACTTGGAAGTGGTAACCCCTGCAATATCGCATTAAATATATTTTAACATTGTAATTATATGTTGCTCATTTAACATTTTTTAGGCTTTTACTTACTTGCCATTGTATTGGCTTTCTTAGATCTGCGGGGGCTCTGGGGGCTTAATTGCGGTCTGTGCTCGGTATTCAAGCTTGCCCGCCCGGGTCCGACTCGGTATTTTTACTGTTGAGCGGAGGGCGGGGCAGGTGAGAGCCAGACACGCCCACCAACACAGAGGCAGTCGAGCGGTTAGCGCTCTAGCAGCAGCACTGACGAAGGACTATTTAGGCGGGAGGAGGCCTGGGCTCTTTGCGGTAGAGGAGGACGGTGGCAGTGTCTTCCTGGTCCGCTTGGCGTCAGGCTTCACTAATCATGGTTATTATGTGAGAGAGCTGTTCATTCTGTTTGAATATTGTTCGCTACCCTAAAACATCGTTATTTGATGAAACTTTGCACTTTTGGCATATTTGCACGATAAATCACTGATCATTTTAAAAATATATTTTAACATTGTAATTATATGTTGCTCATTTAACATTTTTTAGGCTTTTACTTACTTGCCATTGTATTGGCTTTCTTAGATCTGCGGGGGCTCTGGGGGCTTAATTGCGGTCTGTGCTCGGTATTCAAGCTTGCCCGCCTGGGTCCGACCCGGTATTTTTACCGTTGAGCGGAGGGCGGGGCAGGTGAGAGCCAGACCTGCCCACCAACACAGAGGCAGTTGAGCGGTTAGCGCTCTAGCAGCAGCACTGACGAAGGACTATTTAGCCAGTCGTCGGCCCTAGCGCGCAGTGGTTGCGCGCAGAGGGGCGCCTTCGACGGCGCCAAAGACTAGCCTAAGACAAGCCCGTCTGCGCCCGTCCGCGACAGGACGGGGCAAGGGGCAATGGGACCTAGCAGGAACAACCCACTAACGTCCCCTACAGCAAGGATAACTTACTCTGATCTGGCGCTACGACAACTTGCCGGGAATGTAACGCGGACATGCGGCCTGGGAGGTAATGTGGAATTAGAGGGTCCGTTTTCCTGCCGTTACTGTCGTGCTCAGTTTACTACAGGTCTCCATGAAGCCTATACTCATGAGGGCATAACTGCTCATACACCCGCCGCTAATATTACTCAGAATACTATTAAAATCCACACAGGAAGGAAAAATGTACTGTGTAATATAAGGTCGCTACCTAAACATACTTCTGAGGTATGGGACCTAATTTCCTCTAGCAATCCGGACTTATGTTTCCTCACGGAAACGTGGCTTAAACCGCACTCTACCCCAGCTATTGCACTAGCAATTCCCGCCGGCTTTAAAATAATCAGATTAGACCGTCCCTCGAAAACAGGAGGGGGGATTGCTATTGTTTACAAACAAGAACTTAATTGTACTATGGTAACCGAGCTAACCACACCGGATATTGAATTATTAATTTTTAAAACCTTTTCTTCATCAAAGGATATACAGATGGGTGCTCTAGTATATCGCCCCCTGGGTCCATGTACGAACTTCTCTAACATATTACTTGAGACCCTTTCTCCATTTATTAGCAATGATAGAGATTTTCTTTTAGTAGGAGATTTTAATATACACAGTGAACTAAAAAATTGCAAAGAAGCACAGTCTGTACTACATGACCTTTCCCTACTTGGGCTAACACAATTTAATTCAGGGTCAAGGCATCAGGCAGGACATACTTTAGATTTGATATTAGCTAACTTTCCTACAGTGTCCTGTCTACCCCCTCTTCAAATCAGCTGGACTGATCATTTTATTATTGAATTTTATACTTCTGAGTATAAACATATTGGCCATGGGCCTATCTCTCTTCCCTGCATACGGCGTCCTTAGCATAAAGTCAATGAAGTAACCTTTAAAGACAATTTTACTGAACCTCCTTATATTGCCTCAGAGAACATTGACAATGCCTTAAGGAGATATGAATTAGCAACTAGGCTGACGATAGACACTATAGCTCCTTTGAAACAATTTAAACCTCGGCCTGTTAACAAACAAGAAGTTTGGTTCTCTGAAGATCTCAGGGCATTAAAACAGGCCGCTAGGAAATTGGAGAAAAAATGGAGAACCTCCCACCGGGAGAATGATAGGAAGCAATATTGGGATTCCTTGTCTAACTATCATAAAGCCATTCGTGGGGCAAGGAAAACCCATATAGCTACCCAAATTGCTGCTGCAGAGAACTCCCCGAGGGTACTTTATCAGGTATTACAGTCCTTTGTTAAACTGGCTGCCTGTGAAAGCTCTGAGTTGGCGTCTCAACAACTTTGTGACCAAATATCTTCTTTTTTTTCAAATAAGATAGACACGATTTATGAGAAAATAGTCAGTTGTAACAAGGCGAATACTTCTGATTCTACCCTTGTTTTTCAAGACACGGAGCATGTGCACAATGTACACTCTTCAGACATCTTTCCTCCCATCACCCTTAAGGATCTACTAGCATTAATTACACAGATTAAAAGCGGTAGTCCAGATGACATTATACCTGCCAGACTTATGCCTATGCTATCTGAACAACTAGGTCCTATAATTGGGTAATTTGTTAATATGTCTCTTTATTCGGGTTCCGTCCCCAGAGAATGGAAGCGCGCGCTGGTAAGGCCCATTAGGAAAAACACCACCATCCCTTGGACTGAACTAGCCAATTTAAGGCCTATCTCACTGCTACAGTTTCTGGGGAAGTTGACAGAAAAATATGTCAATAGACTTTTATCCGGCTACATTGAATCTGTGGGTGGCCTGGATTACTCTCAATCGGGGTTTAGGCCGAAACATAGCACTGAGTCCACTCTTGTGTCTGTGGTTGACGACCTTCACATGTTTCAAGACAAAGGCTATTCGGTAATCTTAGTGCTACTTGACTTGTCAGCAGCGTTCGACACCGTGTCACATAACATTCTTATCAACCGGTTGTCGAACGTAGGAGTTAAGAACAAAGCCCTTGCCTGGCTGAGGAGTTTTCTTACTGATCGTACCCAGACTGTCACCATGGGCACGTACCGTTCTAGGGAGGTAGAAATTACGAAAGGGGTGCCACAGGGCTCTTGTTTGAGCCCTACGCTTTTTAACATCTATGTGGCACCCCTGGCAAGAGTGATGCGCAAATTTGGTTTCATCCCCGTGTCATATGCCGATGACACGCAGCTCCTCTTTCCTTTCAAAACCCTTACTACGGAAATAAAGAACTCCTTCTCTGCAGGCATGAAGGCTGTAGGACAATGGATGTCCACTAATTACCTGCAATGCAATGTCAGTAAAACCGAGATTATGTTGTTCGGGGAAGCCAGAATACTGTGGTCACCTGACTGGTGGCCTTTTGATCTTGGCACTGCTCCAGAACCTAAACAGGTCGTCAAAAATTTAGGGGTCCGCCTCGATCAGGATCTAGTGTTAAAACAGCACTCTCACTACATTGCAGGCGTATGTTTTCACACTATCAGCCTGCTACGTAAGGTTTTCCCTTTGTTGCCGGATTCCTTTAGAAGAACCTTAGTCCAGGCTCTTGTTCTGAGTCGGCTCGACTACTGTAATGGCCTGCTCCTCTCAGCTAATGAGGGAGTGTTGGCCAAACTACAGGTAATTCAAAACACTGCGGCTCGACTGGTCCTTAATGCCCCGCCAAGAACAGCATCAAAGCCACTTCTAGAAAAATTGCATTGGCTTTCAATCCGTCAACGGACAAAATTTAAAACATGCTGTCTGATTCACAAAAGCATAAATGGGCAAGGCCCCCTCTATCTGGAAAAGAAATTCATTCCTTACACCCCGACCAGGACCCTTAGATCTAGCAATAGCCATCTGTTGGCAGTACCACGTGCCAAGAAGGCTAGACATGGTGGTAGAGCCCTATCAGTGATGGGACCAATTTTGTGGAATAATCTCCCGCTAACGCTACGACTATGTCCTGATCATCTGAAATGTAGGAAACAGCTCAAAACTCTGTTGTTCAAAAATGAGATCTAGTTCAGCTCTCCCTTATTCTGAAATGAACAGTCGAATAACCTGGCCCAAAGCGCAGAGATACTCCTTTGGAGTCGATTCTAGCGCTATGCAAACCCATAAATAAAATAAATAAATAAATAATACTTGAAGGTATGGGGCCCAAACTGTTGGTTCTTCTCTATATAAATCACCTGGGATCCTATCCAGTCCCGGTGCTTTGTTCGGCTGGATGCTTAAAATGGCCGACTGGACTTCGACCAACGTGAATGGTTGTATTGGCCACATGGGATTCGGAGCCAATAGGCTCGGTGGGGTCTCACTTATAAGTGTAGAGGAGAGAGAATAAAGATCTTTAAAATAAGAAGACCATGTTTCTTCAGGGATGTTTGGGGCAATTGTAGTCCTGCCCTCTGTTTTTCCAGTATGGACAAGATTCCAAAATGACCTTGGGTCCTTTGCCACGAGTGCAGATGTAATAGCAGACCAACGATCTGCCTCCCATTCTAATTTTGCGTTATTTAGCATTTTCTTGTATGCCTGCCTGGCTTCTGTAACACAAAGTCTATTGCCTTGACTTAGGGCCAACAGTAATGCCGCTTTCGCATCCCTACAGCACCTATTAAACCATGGGTTCCCATCATTACGAAGTTTAGGCTTAGCAAGACCTGTCTTATAGAAAGTGTCCTTTAATGTTGAGACTAATTCCCTATGGATATCCGTAAGTTCACCCATATCAATACCCAAGGAATTGATAAGGGTAAGATTTACCCTTTCAAGCAGGGGGATTACATCTCAATATATTTTTGCCATAGATTCAGTGGACAATTTCACGGCTGCCCATCGGATTCTTCTCCCACCTTGCACTATTCTTAAGTCACTACTTGGGATAGTCATCATAACACTATCCTCCTGGTTAGTTGGAAGTCCATCTCAATTATCAGGGGATTATGATCACTTTCAATGCGAAAGGGAACACTAAGGTCTATGATTTTAGGCCACAAAGCCAAACTGACCAAAAAATAATCTATTACAGATGCATGCCCCATGCCACTGTAAGTTTGCTGTGCTGGAGTGTCACCCTGGAATCGACCGATACAGGCTCTAATAGAAAACGTATAGGTGAGGGAAGTCAGCTGAATGACAAGAGCTGTCCAATTTTTTACAGGATAGGCGTTAGGGGGCGGAACTGACCAGATTTCGTCTTCTTCCATTGTGATCGGAGGGACCCCTTGTAGTGGTTCAAAGTGACAGTTGAAGTCTCCTCCGATCAACAAGGCAACGTCACCCCCAAGCAAATGCGATAGGGTGGTTAATTTATCTAAGGTGTTGGATGTTCTGCCCGATCGCACTGGCCGTGAGTATATATTAATGAGTGCCAGTTTTGGTGTTTCTTTGTGAGTCATCAGGATACACGTGAGATCAGGGCTATTTGTTTCTAGCCTTTTCAACGTGAATCCAAGATGGACGCCCACCCATATACACAGCCCCCCTGACGGACTGCCTCTCGGGCCTTTTACTGCAGGTTCCGCAAAGGTTACATAGCCCATTCTATGGGTAGGACCTACCGCCCACGTTTCCTGGAATAAGCAGATCCCATGTAGATCCACGAATGTACACCAATCCGGGATATCTAAGTTAGATGCGAGTCCCGCTATATTCCAAGATAAAAATTTTAAGGTCCCCTTTGTCAATACCTGCCTATTTCCCGGACTTCACTCTTGGCCAAGCCTGACAAGACCACGCACCCCAGGACTGACTAAATGCTGATCCAAGTGCGTGCGGACAATCTGATGTTGCGGCACAGGGATAAGGTTATCAATCACAGGGGGAGGTGGACCATCCCCTAGCTCCCCTGAAGTTACATAAGATTTTCCCTTAGGGATCATTCTTACTTCGATAGAGGGTAAAGGGTTGATTACGGTGTTCGCCACCCCCAAATAATCCCTCCTGATAATCTTCAAACCTACCTCCCTTTTATTAACATCCGTTCGATGGACCGATAGGGGACTGGAGGGCATATGATGTCAATCTACTTGATCCAGCAAACTATATCTATTGTTTACTGGAAAGCCCAACACTTCACCCCTAACCTGGCCGCCCCTACTTCTATCTACGTAGTACCAGGAGTCCTCTTGCTGAGGCCGTAGATCATAACTCCTATAGTTGGTGGCATGATGAGCATAATCTGATTGATAGAAATGGTCTAGCCTCGATGATTTAATAATTGTGTCAGGGCTTATCTGGTACCTGCTACATACATAATCAACTGCCCTATAATCCTCAAAATTGATAATTACGCAGTCCCCATCTAAATTTTTTGGATTGCAACCCACCCACCCCACCCTTCTAACAAACAAAATTTTGCTTTGGATGGATCTAGGCAAGGGTCCGTGGGTGTTCAACCAATGCATCGTCTTTTTCTTAAGTTCCTCGTACGATTCATGTCTAGCGTTCGTCAGCTTTGGAACCCCAGTAAGGATAACCACGTACGGAGCACAATACGGAGGAAAATTGATGCATGGTAGATCTCGGGAAACGTCTTTTCCCCAGGGTTGATTTGAGGACTCTTTTCCTGGGGTTTCGATATTTACAGAGTTTACCAGTTGCAGGGGCTGTGCCTTTTTCACAGCTATGGGGCCATTTTTAAGGCCAGTTATACTGGAACTCATGTTTGGCCCCTGGGTGATGGTCGATATGGATCGATCATTTAGAGTAGTAGGTGTAGGCTTATGTTGAGTCTGCGGAACATTCGCTGAAGTGGCCAGAGCTTTGACTTGGGCTTGGATAGCTGAGAAATCAATTCGAAGACCCATGTTTTCCACAAGCAGTGCCTCCATTTTTCCCAGCCTTTCATCTAAAGAATTCAGGCTTTGCTCCACGGGCTGAATAACAGAAGATAAAACCATACTTAGTTTTCCCACCAATAAATCTAAGTCGAAGGAGCATGTAGATGTAGAGTCAGTGCCATTCCCAACAGGGCCATTTATAGAAACCACGGGAGCGCTAGACTCTTCTATATATATATATTTGCATTGATTGTGTTTCAATCATATTATTGATATGTTAGAGTCTGCTATGTTAGGTGCATTTGGCTTACTGTGTGGTGCTATTTACTAATAAATACATCCCAGATATACCAATTCGTCTTTTCCTTGTAGCAGGAGGTGTGGACTCTTCTTGGCCAAGTATTTTGTTGTAGAAGGATGGGTGAATTCGCTTCTAGCAGGTAATTGTGTTATAGGAAGTTGGTTTAATCCTGGCAAGTGATGTGCAAAGTCTGTGTATATATTGTTTTCTTGCCTTGCCCTTGGGGGAGTGTTGAAAGTTTGCCCACCTTAGGAAGTGCTGTGTATATGTTATATTCCATAAGTTTGGAACTGATATTCTCTCCCTGGGAAAGTGACAGTACATTCCTTGGTCCAGGGGAGATCTAAAGTTTGTCATTACAACCCTGGCAAAATTATCTGCGTTAGAGTGGACGCTGGACCTTAACACTGTCCACAGCCATCTCATCCTGGTGCACAATCAAAGATAGCTTCTCATCCTACCATGATCATCCAACTACTCATTTCACATAGACATGAAAAGGGGTCTTCACAAATGTAACTTTGCACTTAGTAATTCTACATGTGTAAATGTACTCTTACACTTCATAGTAAATGTACTACTTTGTCTATTCACCATTTACAAGTGTAAATGTATTACAAAGGGTAGATTTAAATGTCTCCACTGCCTAAATTCAGGGGGTGGAGCCTAATTAGTGAATGTAAAGTTTCACTAGTAACTTTTCACACATATTGCCGACAGTCAGAATCTCCTTAACCGTGTCAGAACCCGTCCGACCGACTTGATTGGTTTACAATGTGCCCGACCGATTACGATGTTAACGGTGGGAAAGGTAACCGTGCGGTCATTCCAAATCAGTTCCGACTGGCTCTCGGAAAATTTGTGTTGGTTGGAACTGCATCGTACACCTCTATGGACAGCGTTTCCTATCTAGAGATTACGATGCCGACTTCCAACAGCCTTCTGAGTTGGACGTCGGAAACAGAAAGGCTGTCGGAATGTGGAAGAGGTGTGGGGCAGTGTCCAGGGTGCCTGACTCCGGACCACGGGGTTCAAAGTTCGATCCCCAGCGCCGGCAGCAGGTTAGCCCAGCACCATGTGACTCTGGGCAATGGCTCGCTTAATCTTCCCGACGGCCCTCAGTGCCGGGACACCTCTCCGTAGGTAGCTGTGCACTTTACAAATGCTGTTATAAGTGACTTTGGGGGCCCCAAGCAGGGCCCCCTTCATCCTGCAGCCTCCGATCGGGGGTCGAGGAGGTACCTAAGGGACCCCCTGTAAAACCCTGCATGTGTGGCAGGCACCGTGGGGTGCCAGTGACAGGGTGCAGGGTTTTTCATAAACACCCCATTTGCCCATATGAGCCTGAGTTGTCAGGCGGAACACAAGCTCCCATAGGAAACAATGGGAATACAACCGAACAGTGTTCGGTCGCCTTGTAATCGGGCGGGCGGAACCACCGACCAAGAGTCGGTCGGTCTTGAGTCCGAGTTGGTGTTGGGCAGAAAGTTTATGTACGACCTCGTAATCGGCCCCTAAGTCTGAGCTGGAGTACATTTGTGACTGTTTCGGTACTTTTTTGGCTTTAGTAACTTTAGAACTGCAGTTTATGAATAGGAATGGGCTTACTCTTTTGTGGGTTGGTGCACATCCATATCTAAACTCGTCCATTGCCCTTTCTTACTCCTTCCCCTCTTTACTCCTCCCAAAACCACCCATTTAGTCAAAAGTATTTCCCATTTTCATACCATTCCAATATCCCTCCCACATTTACAGCTAAAACATATGCGTACATGTGCGGTAACCCTGCACTCAGGGTGAAGATGACTCATAGAAAAGATAGGAGAGGTGGAGACCCCTGCATGTAGGTTCGTGAATAGCATGTTGTACTATGTGAGTAGTAGTCTTGTAGAACTGCAGAGCCAACTACAAAATGCAGTTTGTGAATGGGCCCCAAAGTGTCCAATTGAAGGTGGCCTGTCTGAATTAACCCAGTCATTATGGCATCTGGAAGGGACAGAGGGCATTATAAAGCAGGATTTCCTGTAACACTCTAACTTATAGGTTCAGCCATTTCAGACGATTATTGTAATGTTTAGAACATATTCAAAAAATTCTCATGTTCTAGATTGCTCCCACCTTGCATCAACAAACAGGTGAGCACTTGGTGGGAATTTGTCCTTTTACCTGGTATGGCTCCAATTAGACGCAACGGGCTCACAATATGGGCCTAATTATGAGTTTGGCGTTCCTTGGACTGCCAGACTCGTGGTGAGGCGGGAGGGGCGGTCTTCTGACACATTACAACCTTGCTGGTTGTGTCACCCTGGGACCTCCAACTCCACCAGGGAACCGCTGTTCCCTGGTGATGGCGCGGCAGTTAAGAGACATCAATATGCTTGGTGGGATAGCGGCGGTCCCGACAATCATATTACAGCTTTCCTCACCCCCACTGATTTCATGAAGGTCTTTCCTCCATGAATACAGTGGCGGTGAGGAATAAAATGGGGGCCTACATGGCCCCCTTGTGCCTCACTCGATGTGGATGCACATGGGGGCACAACATGTACTCCCCTGTGTTCATGTACTCCCAGTTCCAGCATGGCATGGACTTAACTGCCCATACCGTGCTGGAACTTCCTTTGACGTTCCCATTGCCATGCCTACTTTACAGGCACCGAAGTGGGAAAGCCAAAGAATCGCCCGCCAATGACTAAAAAAGTCATTATATAGTAGGCGATTCTCACGATGGTTTGGCATTGTGGCGGCGGGGTTGTCCCGTTGCTGCACTGGCAAACTCGTAATTGGGCCCTAAGTCTTACTCTAATAAGTCTATTTGTGCTAGCTAAGCTCTGACTTAAAAAACATCGAGCTCCATTTTAGGGGATCTCAATTCAGTGAAGGCATGTTGATATAATCCTAGGCATGTTTTGCTCTCCAGTGATTTATAAATCACAGACTTTCATTTTTGATTGAATATTAATACAAGGCAGAGGTACTTGTAACGCTGGCAAAAGTGGCTCTTGTCAGTCATAAATGTGAAAAGGTTTGGAGTTCAGTTTAAATACTTTATTCAGTTAATATAACATAAAAGTGTAGGCAGCAAATGAAAGTAAAATTAGATAAAATATTTTAAAAATAGAACATTAAAAGGTACATCCATTGTCAAGAAATTCATATCAGGCAAAAATGATCGCGGCATACATAGTTTGGATCAGTTCTCGATCCGTCGGACAAAGTGCGAACGTGGGGGATTGAAGCACGTACAAAACATTATCCACAGGTGCAAGCAGGGTGTGATTTAACCTTGCGAGAGGCGAAGTAGTGCCTAAATAGGAGTTACTAAGGCGACAGATCTAAATCAATATAATGCATTAATTAATTTTAGCAAAGCCCTACAAGTTTAAATAACACAGTCTCATGACGTAGATCAGTGAATAAAACAGGGTGCAAACATAGCAAGTCGGGTGCAAGCAGAAATGACATATTATTCATAAAACTTTGCATGCAGTTAAAACATGGTATAATATAATATTATCTTGGAGGGGCTAAGCAATATCGTAATAGTAAAGACGCGATCTAAATCGTTTAAAGAGCATAAATTATACTATCGAGGCCCTACAATATTAAATGGGATCCCTACGTGGTGACACAAAGGCATAGGAAGTATCCACCTAAGTTTAAGTCTCCCTCAATGCCTTGACCCGTATAATCCAGGTCCAGTGTAGAAACTTGGCTACACCACAGATGATGAATGTTTTGGTTTCAGCTCACAGGAACCTCTGCGCCACGGGATATTGTCTGCAGATGGGCACTATCCAATGCTTCCTCTGTCAATAATAACCAGAACAGAAGAATAAAAGATGTGGTACAGTTTGTTCTGCCCCATGGCAAATGGGGCAAGTATTGTTCTGGGCTCCGTAGTTCTCCCATTTTGAGCAGAAAGAATTAGCTGGGAGAGTCCTATACCGTAACTTCAAGAACAGTTGCTTAGCAGTGGGAATAGAGATATAATCGATGAAGTATTCAAATTTACTACAAGCCTTGAGAACCAGGAATTTAGAGGCGAGGGACCTTTGCCTTTTATTGCAGACTTACAATCCCTGATGATGTGCCAGAAAGATTCCTCACCACATTCCTTGGTGACTGGTGTCGAATGCCCTCCAGGATCCCATGAGGCAGCAAATCCAAACTGGGATAAGGTTTCTTTAATATAGTGGATCCACCTGATTTTCCTACTTTGACCAAGGTCAGCAACCTCTAAAAAGGCAGTATAAAACCTTTCAAGGGCTAAAGTATTCTTTAGTCTTCACCAATATAAGACGGGTCTTAAATTGGCCTTGGGCATAATGGGTTTAATACCCATATCCCTGCTCAATGAGAGCAGAGGAGTGCTTTTGGACAGGCTCAGTAGAGATCGCAAAAAGTTGTTTTCAATAGATGCCATTCTGGTGAGCCCTGAGTGGCCCCACAGCTCAGCACCATAGAGAGCACTTCCTACTGCCTTAGCGTTATAGACATCTATGGCTGGAGAGACCTATTTTGCCTTCGTGGATTTATAGAACTTTAGTATCCCTACCGCGTGCTGACATAACTTTACACTGCTTTTTTTTTAACTTGAGCAGACCAAGACATATTAGTAGTTAATGTGACTCCCAAGTAATCAAAGTTGGAAACCCTTTCCAAGACGGTATGGACATAAACTTGTTTTTTGAGTGGTTATTCTCAAGTCCCCAAGCTTCACATAATGCTGCACAACTATCCACAAGTACTTGCAGTTCACCCAGAGCTGTAGATACCAGCAGTATATCATCCTAAAAAAGCAGAGGCAAAAGCAGAGGCATCTTCTGGCCTGCAATACTAGGTTCATCGTTATTACAAGTGTGCAAATAGGCTACAACATTGTTTAAGTAAAAGCAAAATAGTTGGAGGCAAGAACACACCCCTGGTGTACCCATTTATATATCCCTATACATTCTGTTAGTTTACCCTGAGACCCCAGTGAACTTGTGCATACGTGCCCTAATGTAGACAGATTAGGACATCAAGTAAATCTTGAGGGGCTCTGTTGCGTTCCAATAAGTACCAGAGTTTGCAGTGAGGGACCAAATCGAATGCGCACTTGAAGCCCACAAACACCACATGAAGATGCAGCTTCTGTATGACTACTGTCTTCCAGTAGACTGTTAGAAACCTCAGAACCTGGTCAACTGTACCTATTTGTTTCCTAAAGCCAGCTTGTAGGAACAAGAGGCAATTATATTTCTCTATCCATGCGTTTAGTCTATTCAATATCTGTCTGCAGAGCGCCTTTTGTATTCCATCGATTAAGCTTATGGGTCTGTGGTTCACTTCAAGATCCCTAGAACCTTTTTGGGATAATTTCCACAGCCTTCCAGCTACTTGGAATGTGTGCCCCATCTAGAATGGCATTAGGCAGCTTATTTATGTATTTTGCCAAATTCTCTGGGTCTGAGGCAAAAAGGTCCCCCGGAATTCAATCAGGCATGCTGCTTTGCCGGGAACAACACTTTTAATAGTACACAATGTCTCCTTAAATTTAAAGGCTGAGGGATTTTAGATAGACATTCTTCCTGGCTCTATTGACACCTTAGAATTGTGTTCATACCATACATGTGGGTAAATATAATTTGCCATCGAGTTTTTTTCACACTGTCCCTGAGTGTTGAGTACCAGGTCTGTAGTCACTGTGTAAGTTTTGAGTGTCCACGGGGCGTGATTGAGCAATACATAGAGAATTCAACTGGATATGCACAATATCTGTCTGATATTCTGCAATTTTACAACAAGCACCATTAGGGCCTCAAGATTCCCACCATATGCCAGAATTTCTTAGAGTCTTTGGATTTAGTGGCTTCATATAAATCTGCCCATAGTTGGGTTTCCCAATTCCTGTGAGCTTTAATCTGAGTCAGTTTGTAATGCTTCCTCTTTATTTTGTTGGCATTAGTGTCAGCACTCTTCAGGGCATGGTATAAATCATTGTTGGTGCTTCTACAATATTTACTAAACCAGGTCCTCTCGCCAGTCAGTCAAAAGTACTTTATTCGGATCATATCAAAAACCATAAATGTATAGTACATAATACAACAAATACATCGAAATCAAGACCTCTTATTTAAAATGTGACAAAACAATACTGCACATTATTATAAGCCATACACTAAGATCACTTATATACAACAATACAAACACATTTAAAAAGCAGAAGCAGGAGGCTCGGTCAGAATTCATAATTTCCCACTATGTACTCTATAACCAATTTATATTTTTCCTCAGTCTCAATGCTATTGATAAAAAATGTGCTATATTAAAAATCACCCAAGGGTTTTGCAACAACTGAAGATACAAAAGAGCAGGTTTAACTTGTCTAAAACCTCTATCTTTAATGAGAGGAATAATGAACTTTTTACGAATAGGGCAAAGATGTTTACAAAAGAAAGTAAAGTGCACAGTGTCTTTAATAGAGAAGCTATCACAGGAACAAATCTCCAAATCCGTTCCCTTCGTCCACCCTGGACGATCAGTAAGGAGAAGGTGGAATTTGTTCAGTCTAAACTTAGTTAACAGATATCTGTCATTCATGTTGTTTACAATTCTCAGGTAGGGTTCTAAACCACTGGAGGTAATTAACAATTGGTGAGCCCGTAATGTTGGTTTACATAATTCCTTTTCTTCTCTTGCTAGGTATGCCGACTGTTTATATGTGTCTTTCACCCATTTCACATCCCCCTTTAATAAATTTTGTGGGTGATCAAACAGTTCTGGACGACCCATTTCAATGGTTAATTTTTTGACATAGTTCAACCAGGGAATGGTATTACCATGCTCAAGGGCTAAACAATCCCTGAGAATCTCATGATTCAACTCTAATTCGGGGTTTAACCATATTAAAATCCATTTTAATAGCGGGGCTAAGGCGATGCGTTCTGAGAGATATTCTACCCCACACTCCTGGTGAACAATATATCCAGGTGTTGACTGGGGAAGGGATAAGATAGATTTCAAGAACTTATCTTCTGCTACCTGCAGCGCCTTTACATTTTTCAACCCCCACAGGTCGGCTCCATACATAGCTATTGAAATACATTTAGCATCATAGGTTTTCAACACTGCCTCTAAAGGCTTTGCCCCTAACTTTCGGGCAAAGTCCAAAACAGCCAGAATAGACCTAGCAAAGGCATTACGTTTAGCAACTAGTTGGGGCGACCAGGTAGACTTGTCATCAAAAATTACCCCCAGATAAGGAAATCTTGAAACCCTGGATAGAACATTCCCTTCACAGTGCAAGGTCTTAAATCTTTTGGACTTGCTACCCACAATCATTACATGAGATTTCGAAAAGTTCACACTTAAATCCAGCGCTTTCATAAAGTTAGCAAATACATTTAAAAGACGTTGCAGCCCCTCTGCTGTGCGTGCTATTAAAGCGGCATCATCCGCATATAATAATGCTGGAATGGAAAACTTGCCAGCCCTTGGAATGTCTTGGCACGCCCCCGTGAGAGCCGCACCCAAATCATTAATATAGAGAGTGAAAAGCAAGGGGGTTAAAATACACCCCTGCCTAACCCCTTTAGTGATCCCAATCTTGCCCGTGCAGTTACCTAGCCGGTCATATCTAACTGTGGCTGTTAGGTCCCTGTGTAGGTCAGCAAGAAAATACACGTTGTTTTTATCTATGCCCAGCTTAAGGAGCAATCCCCAAAGTTTGGACCTATTCACTCGGTCAAAGGCCGAGGAAAGGTCCATAAAAGCTAAATATAGGGTACCCCTTTTGGCAATGGTGTATTTTCCAATTAATAGATGGAGGTTGAGGCTTTGATCTATGGTCCCTCGTCCCTTCCTAAACCCGTATTGCAGGCAGGAAAGGGTATCTGTGTCCTCCAACCAGGCACTTATTTTACCTAAAACCACTCGCCCCAGCACCTTCACCGCAGAGTCAATAAGAGAAATGGGGCGATACCAACTGAGATCACCTCTATTACCTTTCTTAAAAATGGGTATGATAACCGATTCAGACCAAAACATTAGTTAAGACTGTAGATCAGGTCTTGAGATCGGATTTAAAAAGGTCAGCTGGAACGCCATCGGGACCCGGAGCCTTGTTACTCGTCCACTTACCGATAGCGTCTGCTACCTCACTCTCAGTGACCGTTAGAGTGTAAGGGTAAAAAATGGGGGTAAACATATTCACCTCCTCAAAATTTTCCCATTCATAGACTGACTTAAAATGAGAGTACCACAACTGTTCTTGAATACCACAATCAAGTTGGTTATTACAATTGTCATGAAAAAAGGGTTTATTTACAACAGCCCAAAATTTGGCGCTATTCCTAAGTACATCCACGGAGGTTAACTCTTCCCAGACATCCTCCCGTATCTTCCTTCTTCTAGTTTCCAGAACTTTATTATAGTTTTTCCTTAATAAGGCCACCGTAGCCCGATTCACAGGCTTACAATTCAGGGCGGCCTTCAGCTTTTTATTAGCTGACGAGCAGTTATGATCGAACCACCCTTTTTCGGCAGGATCCTTAGCTACCCCTGTACATCTAAGGTCTGCTGAAACCTGAGTACAGATTTTTGAGTAAGCCTCTAAAACCTCCTCATCATCTGCTTCCAAATTCAAACATGTGTCCAGCGCAGAACCTACCTTCCTTATTAAATTGGTATGAAAGTCTCCCGGTATGACTCTACTCTATCTAATCCTACATGCCTGATCTGTTGGACGGATATCAAATTTGTCCTTTCTATTTTTAGCTACCTCAGGCTTTGTGATCAGATCCGTGACACTGAGGACCACTGGGTTATGGTCACTGAATTGTGACCAAACCGGTGAATATCCAAGAATCCTATCACCCAGTGTTAAACTAATGAAGATGTAGTCAATAACTGAGTGACTACCATTCCCCTTGAAGGTGGGTATCTCCTCAGCCACCATTGGTGGGAGCATCAAACCGTTATCCGCCAGAATAATTTCAAGGAGATCTCCCTGTACAGAATGTTCAAAATGAGTATCCCCTTGCTCTGTCGTACCTAACAAGTCTAATGACAAGCATTTATCTGGGCAACCATGGATGTTGAAATCCCCCATAACTATAATAAAACATTCTTTTTTGTTGACTTCCTTATAATTTGCCAAAAAAAGATTTAACATTGACAGGTGATCAGTCGGGGTGACTCTGTCATAAGAATTATAAAAGTTAATAATTAAAACGTCTGCCACTCCACTCAGGGAAATTTGTACCGCTAAACAGTTACGTGATGCCGTATCTAATTGAATATGAGTACTGGGGATAGTGGCGGAAATTAGGGTAACCAATCCACCCTTCGCCCTCCCCATATTGGATGGAATCACCGGAATAAAATAACTAGAATACCCATCCAATGTCAAGATATTCCCTGTATCCCAGGTTTCTTGTAAACCTATGATATCACCCAGACCCACAAATTCCCTCCAGACTGGGTCATCTATTTTGTGTTTAAGGCCAGCAACATTCCATGTTACCAGCTTTACAGGTGTCCCCCTGGACCCTAGGTCGCGCTCATCTAGAAGGGGGACATTTCTTACCGGTGTGACTGGAGTGCGGACACTAACCTGGGTAACGGGGAAAAAAGTGTCTTCTTGAATCCATAGTCACTCAATTTCACCCAGATTTGAGAGGGTATCAAATCTGTTAAAGACTGGGACGGTGAATTCATAAGAATCTCTCCTTATAAGTGGGTCACTGTACACTTGCCTGATATTATGTGGGGGATAAAAGAACCCCAAAGGGAGTACATTTACATGCTCATTTAAAATTCTAACTGACCCAGCCTGCCTCAAAATGTTATCCACCAGCCTGGGAGATCTAAAGCTTATGACGACGCAGTCGCCTTCTAAGCTTTTCTTAGTCTTGCCCACCCACGGCACCCTTCTAATTATCAAGAAATTGTTATACAAATGCTGTCCCATAACTGTTTTGTTGGATAAATAGTGGAGGGCCTTATTTTTTAATGAGGTCCAATGTTCGTATTGACCGCCCTCAATTTTAGGAACATTAGCAAGTATTATTGTGTAAGGACATGCCTCTGCTGGTAAATGTAACGACGGTTCACTCTTAGGGGATTGTACTAAAGGACTTAATCTCCCCACAGAGCTCCCGAGACCGTGCTGCTCTCCCTGAGTAGCTCCAGTGACTTTTGGCACTAAAGATGGAATACTAGGTCCTACCCCCTGGAGAGCAGCTGGGGGTACCGGTTGTTGGAGTGGGGTGATTAAAGAGTCCAACAAGTTGTTAACTGTGGCTGAAGCTACACTTAATGGGTAAGCTACTGAAGTACTTGGCCCCTTCTTTAAGTCCTTAGTGTTAAGGTGTGTTTCAATGGACTTCAGTCGTTCTTCTATTAATTCCAACTTGGCCATTAGGGGTGAAGTAAATGACCTAAGGTGTACATCCAAAATCTTAACTAGAGCCAGCATACTTCCCTCGTTACTATGTTCAATATCTAAATTAGAACAGTCATTTCTACCCTCCCCCGATTCTCAATAACTATGGGAGGGACTATAGCTTCATTTTGATCCGACCCAGAAGCGGACTTACTATTTCTAGGCTGTTTTGCCTGTTGCCGGCTACCATGAGGAGTATTTTTAGCCTTCGTTTTCGTTGGGGCAGTTTTACTACGATTGGTTGCCATGTGTGGTCCGGCCCTCAATAGCCTGGTACATGTAGCCACAGGGGAAGAGGCTATGCTAGTTCCAGGTAAGGGGGCAGGAGAAATCGTGGAACTGTCTGCTACTACTGACCCATTAGAAATCATATGGGGGTGCGAGCAGACCGATGGAACATCAATAGGGGCGGTCAAAGACAGAGGAGCTAAATGGCTGATAGGATCCAAGGACAATCTACACTCAACTAGATCGATCTCCCTGGCAACAGCCGTTTCTACCTGTTTCAAATAGCCGTCAAGTGTCCCCATGCCCACCGCCTTCAAACCTGTTTTGCCTCTAACTTTAGCCATGCTAAACGGTTAATAAACGCCAGCTAATATCTCCCCTTCACAGGTTTACGCAAAATCAGACAATGAGCTGTTCCACACCACACCACCCAACCTTACAGTACAAGTTGTCAAAATATGATCACTAAATGAAAAGAAGTGGACCCAGCCCAGCCTCCTCAGGCCTCTGAGGGCCTAAGAGGGCCCGCCCTTTGCCCGCGCGTGTCCCGCGACACGGAGGGAGCCTGATCGTATTTGGCGCCTCCGGGCGCGGAAGTGGGTGTGTGTAGGGGCGGGCACACTGCCGGGGATTCTGGGTATTGTAGTCTGCTCCCTCCGCTCAGCTACCGCTACGATCACCAGCAGCGGCGGCGGGAGACAGCGGCAAGTCAAACAACAAGCACTCGCCACGCAGGTCCCACCAGCAGCCCCACCGTCCCAACAAGAGGTCCCAGGTATGGACGAACACTGAAGCTGAATGAAACAAGGCTCCCGCTCCACCGAGGGAGCCTGATCGTATTTGGCGCCTCCGGGTGCGGAAGTGGGTGTGTGTAGGGGCAGGAACACTGCCGGGGATTCTGGGTATTTTAGTCTGCTCCCTCCGCTCAGCTACCGCTACGAGCACCAGCAGCGGCGGCGGGAGACAGCGGCAAGTCAAACAACAAGCACTCGCCATGCAGGTCCCACCAGCAGCCCGACCGTCCCAACAAGAGGTCCCAGGTATGGACAAACACTGAAGCAGAATGAAACAAGACTCCCGCTCCACCGAGGGAGCCTGATCGTATTTGGCACCTCCAGGCGCGGAAGTGGGTGTGTGTAGGGGCGGGAACACTGCCGGGGATTCTGGGTATTGTAGTCTGCTCCCTCCGCTCAGCTACCGCTACGAGCACCAGCAGCGGCGGCGGGAGACAGCGGCAAGTCAAACAACAAGCACTCGCCACGCAGGTCCCACCAGCAGCCCGACCGTCCCAACAAGAGGTCCCAGGTATGGACGAACCCTGAAGCTGAATGAAACAAGGCTCCAGCTCCACCGAGGGAGCCTGATCGTATTTGGCGCCTCCGGGCGCGGAAGTGGGTGTGTGTAGGGGCGGGAACACTGCCGGGGATTCTGGGTATTGTAGTCTGCTCCCTCCGCTCAGCTACCGCTACGAGCACTAGCAGTGGCGGCGGGAGACAGCGGCAAGTCAAATAACAAGCACTCGCCACGCAGGTCCCACCAGCAGCCGGACCGTCCCAACAAGAGGTCCCAGGTATGGATGAACACTGAAGCTGAATGAAACAAGGCTCCTCTCGCATTTCCTAACTGATGGACCCCCAAAGTAATTCTGATGGAAACATTCTACCACTGCAGTAAAGATTTTCAAATGGATCGTCAAGACGGTGGGAATATTTGGCCCAGTGGTCAGGTTACTAGCTAGCTTCACTTGGGCAGCAGAGAGAGTCTTGGAGTAAACAACCCTAATTTCTGGATGGAATAATATTTGTGGCCATTTTAATGGTCACCTCTTGTTAGCTAGTTTAGGGTCCCTGGAAGTGGAGAGTTGTGGTGCAGCGGCCAGGGCAGCTGACTTCGGAGCACAGGGTTCACAGTTCGATCCCCAGCTCCGGCGGCAGCTCAGCAGCATGTGCCTCTGGGCAATAGCTCACTTAATTTCCACTATGGCCCCCAACGCCTTGAGACCCGTTAGGGTGAGTAGTTTGCGCTTTACAAATACTGATTTACATTTTTTTTTTACAGCAGGATATTATCAATGTGATTTATTATATCCAAGAAAGTACAGTGGAAGGCATGGAGATCACTATCATTCCTTGGCAATATCTTCATGTCCAAAACAAGTTTCCATAGTGGCAGGGGGGGAAGGGGAGGGTGGGTTAGCATTAAAGTTGTTGAATATGTTTTAGTTTCAGAAATATGACAATGTCGTGGCACAGTGAATGCACTCTGCATGGATGTATGACGTAACAACGCGTGTGTTTACAACGCGTGCAGTTACATCGCGGTTTTTACAACGAAGCGATGTAACCACGCGATGCCATTACAACACAAGTCTTTACATCGACTTGCACTAGATGGCATGCTAACATTAGAAAAGCGTAATTTACTATTCCAACTCCAGTCCACTTAACAGTAGGGAAGGTGTTGGGATAGTAAACTACACTATTTGTAATGTTAGCACGCCATCTAGCGCAAGTCGATGTAAAGACTTGCGTTGTAATGGCATCGCGTGGTTACATCGCGTTCGTTGTAAAATCCGCGATGTAACTGCACGCGTTGTCAAAGTTTCGTTGTAAAGGTTGTTTCCCACTCTGCATCAATATCCTTTGTAAAATTGGATGTCAAATGGCTACTGAAAAACTGTCAATAAAATATGTTAAAAAAAAAAGTTTCCTTAGAGGCAAAGCGATCAATACATAATCTATTCTACTGGAGTGCCCAGAATGACTATATGTGTGTTGGGCTTTTAGGTCAGACTGGGTTCAACCATTGCATGCTCTCAGATCATGGGTTAGGGTTAAAACTAGCAGTTGGTGGGCTGGCTCAGTCCACTGCCTCGCTGGCATTATATCAATCACAGGGATACCCCATTCTTCATCCTCTGCCTCAGTAAGGGAGTAATCATGGGTGTCAAAAGATTCAAAAGTCGTGTTGAAATCTCCCATTAAGAACGTTTGAGAATCAAATTGCCCCCTATGTGCCATAAAATGTTTTAAGGTTGGAGTTTCGGCACCAACCATAACCCCATTATTATAGATGTTATACACATAGAGCAAACAACCCTCTTTTGAGTTGATAGTTCTCCCCTTGACATCAGATGAATTGACGTCAATGGTGCTGAACCTGCGATTTAAAGATGTACGAATCCAAGTTCTGAGACCACCATAAGGGTGGCCTTTCCCATTGTGCTGTGCAGGGACAGAAAAATTAACGTAACCATTTCTAGGTATATTGTCGAGACACCAAGTGTCCTGGAACATGCACATGTCAAACTGATATATAAACGCACCTCAGGCAGGATCAATTAACTTGGTTTTCATGCCAGCACCATTCCAGGATAAGATATTCATACTGGTTGAATTCCTAAATGGTGTTAATAACACTGGGCTAAGAATTTCCCTAGATAATGGCCCACAAGTAAGGCTCCTCTCACCTAAATTGGCATTACATTGCTCAGTCTCTATAAGAAGTGGCACCCTGTCTTTAACTAACATGTCATTGGCCCAGTTGACTGTAGGGTTCCCTGATTTCACCCTTATCCTGGGGGAGGCAAATTGAGCAATAGGAGGTGGGGAGGAAGATCTTTAAGGCCTGCACTTGAAAACGAATAAGGCTGCCTGGCGGGGGGCTGGGTTATGCTATCTAAACCCAAAAGGCCATCGGCCATACTGGTATGCCTAACTCTTAGCTCGGTGTAATCAAAATGCCCCTCTGTAGCTGAGATTCTTCTTGTGTGAACAATATCTGAGCGAATCATTGAATAACAAATGCGAGTTGACCATATCAAATAAATGCATTTATTTATTAAAGAGCACTCATCGTCTCTTGTCCCGTGAGCCAATTTGGACACATTAGTCAAATTCACACAGCCAGAGTGACCACCACTTTCCTCACGACCCCTCCTAATTCCAGCACTTCCTCCCTGACTCTGAGGAGCAGGACGCAGAGAATGCTGATCACATCTACCCGGTGTGGGTCCCCTGTGGCCCTGTTCAGGTACCCAGGCTCTCCCAGGGCTGGGTGGAAGTGCCAACCGTTGCAAGCCATGAGTGTTGGACTTGGGAACATACCTTGTCTCATGAATATATCCCCATTAGGGGCCTGATTTCGATGTTGAACGGAATTCCTTCCGCCCATCACTGACTCGGTCCTGGGACCGACCGACACCTGGTCGGCGGTCCCGACCACCTCATTAGGATGCGACCAAACACTGTTCGGTCGCATACCTACATTTCAATTTGGGAGCGTACATTACGGACGTAAACCGGCTGTAATGCATGCTCCCATAGTGAATTTGGAGGTGTGGTTCATTCCTGCACCCCGTGGCAGGCACCTCAAGGTGCCTGCCACAAGGTGCAGGGATCAACAGGCGGGCACCATAGGTAACCCCTCGGCCTCCAACCAGAGGCCGTGCACCAAAGGGGGCCTGCTGGGGGCCCCTAAACACGCTTTCCAACATGGTTTCCATGTCGGACAGGCCGGCATAGAAACCATGTCGGAAACCGTGCATTGCAAACTCAAGGGCGGAAAGGCCTGCCATTTAGATTACTGGCCTTATTCCGACTGACCGACGAACTCTCCGAGCCCATCGGAAGCCAGCCGGAATGACTGTCTGGTTTACTTTCCGACTGCCTACATCTTAATTAGGCAGTCGGAAAGTGAACCGAGGAGCTCATTACAATGCGATGCGGCTCGGAAGGCTCCAACCGTCGGTCAAAGCCTTCCGAGCCGAATCATAATCGGCCCCTACGTGTTGAGTACTAGGCCTGTAGTCAATGTGCAAGTTGTGAGTGTCCACGGTGGGTGATTGAGCAATACATCGAGAATTAGCATCAACTGGACACGCAATGTCTGGTATTCTGCAATTTTACAACAAGCACCATTAGGGCCTCAAGTTTTCCTTTCAGATCACTTTCTCGTCTTGTAATCCTTAAACAATCGCTATTACACTAGATGGTTTTACTCCCTTATCAGTGGTGGGCTGTTTTGTCTTTGGAACTGGTGGACCCCCCTTGTCGCATCTCGAATTAATGCTTTCTAGTGCCTAAGCAGGGTCAGAACATGGTTGGATTGCTGGTAAAATTGCAAAGCTATTTGAACACGCAATGGTTGACTCTAGAGGAATGGTACATCGCAGGGCAGAAACAGTTACATTAGTACTCACAGCGTTGACCACTTGGGGCTGTTCAGGGATTGAGCCAGCCGAGATAGTCATAGTTGCATTACTCATGCACTGATTTCTTTTCATTTTCCCCCTAAATATGGGTGCAATCTTGGTAGGAAACGTCTCTTCCCTTTTGCCTTTAACTGTTTCATTCCCCAACAAGGAGTCTCCAACTTCTTTTAGAATGTCAATATGCTCAAGGGTAGTGTTTGCTTAGGGCTTGGGAGCTTTGCCCATTAGGATCAACCGTATATTGTACGTAAGGTACAGTTAATGCGGAGGTTAAGGAAACTATTAGTGAAGATAACAGAAATAAATGGCAAGGCTCACCTCTCCGATCGCTGATCAATGATTAAAGTTCTCCTCATTGAGTAAATTTTAGGGGGATTGTCCAGCGTTTGTTCAGATGAGGACAGGCGCAGACGGGCTCGCTCTTGGCCTGGTCTTTGCACGGGCTTTGGGAATGGACACGTTGATCTTAAAGTACCCTACTGGTGCTGACTCACTCTCTTGCGGCTCCGGTCACTTTTGCTGTTGCTTTTGCTGCCTTGTTTAGTCCCCCGAGGCCTGTTGGCTCGATATACAAAGAAGAAATGCGTCTGTGCTGTGGAAAATGGCGCAGTTGATCCTAAAGCACTCTTCTAGCGCTGGTTTGCTCTCTTGCGGCTCCTGCCATTTGTGCTGCCTTGTTTAGTCCCCCGGACCAAATGATGCACCCGCGCTCTGTGAAGGGGCATGGTTGACTTTAAAGCGCCCTCCTAAAGCTGACTCACTCTCTCGCTGCTCCTGCCACTTTTGCTGCCTTGCTTAGTTGCAGGGGCCCATTGGCTCCGAATACAAAGGAGAATTGTATCTGCCAGGTTTACATAGACGTCATGCATCTCAGTGCAGCAAGTAAAGTTGCTGCCATGTGTTGAGTAAACAAGAGAGAGCAAAACAGCAACATATCTACTAAGATGTGGCGCTGTTCTGTTCTCTACCTACTACTGCACAATTTTGTCTGCCATAGAACAAGGGTGTCTGTTTTGTCAGAAGAATAGGTTTTGAGGTGGAAGGGGTCCGTTCCATTACAAACACTATGATTTAAAGCGTATCCCACTTTATACGTGTACTGGACCATGCAGCACACACAAAATGGGAAAAACAAGAAGAAAAGAAAACATTTCTCCTTGTTAGGCCTACCTTGAGGAGGCACAGAGTTTTGCACAAATCCCTGTGCACAATTCTTTGCAATCAGGGATTTGCATCAAAACTCATTCATGGATGCATGGGACGGCTCCTACTCCGAAGAAACACCATGCTGGAAAGGCTCAACAACCAGTGTCTCCAAAGCAGAAGAGGAGAACATTGCCATGCCCGATCACGAGCGGCTCGCCCCCTATTAACACCTGCCTTGCTACAGCACAGCCCAACCGAAACACCCAGAAAGGCGGCACGAGGGAAGGAAGGGGGAAGACCCTCCACGCACTCAGGCCCACTCAGGCAGGGCCTCCACCAAGGGATCGTGGGTCCTGCTAGAGCAACACCCTAACTTACCTCTAGCGCACTCGGAGAGTCCAGTGTAGAAACTAAAAAAACAGGCAGTGGGATGGGCCGGCTCTCCTCTTATGGTGGGTCAGAGGTGAGGTGGGTCGGCCATGTTGGGGAGGGATGGGAGGCATGGGATGCTGACTTTTGCTTTGGAGGGTTCTGGTGTGGAGCTGAAGCTCACTTTGTTTCTTGTGGCAAGGAAGACTTACGAGGAGATGATGCAAAGCAGTACGTTGCACAGCTGTGCAATAAGTTGGGTCACAATCCAACACTAATTGTTGGATTAGGTTTGCATTAAAAAAGAAAAGCAAATCCGACTCAAGGTGTTTGTAAATCTGGTCCTTAATTTATGCAGTT
>NC_140586.1:89871609-89981794 GCF_964204655.1 Triturus cristatus
TCTCTACTTAACTATCAACCTCACCTCTCTTTTTTACCTCACCTCCCTCATCTCCCTCTGCTTCATCTCTTCTCTCCAGAGCTCATATTTCTTTCTACCCGTCATCTCTCTTTACCTGACTTATCTGTCTATACCTCACTTCTCATTTTATCCCTCTGCCTCATTTCTATTATTCACTACCCATTTATCTCAGTGCAAAACCTTACTGATCTCTCAACCTGTATTTCTCAACTTACCTCTACCTCCTTCTAACTCCCTATACCTTTTTTTCTGGCAACCTCAACTTTCAATAAATTACATCTTTCCCTGCCTCAGCTATCTCTCTAGCTCATTTTTATTGCTATCTCCATATTCCCGTCTTCTTCACCTAGGTGGCTATGCTACTCTCATTACCTCTCTATCCTTTTCCTGTCTCCCCTCCTATTTTTATTATTCCAGAGTCGGATGTCATTGTCTAGCCACAGAAGTATACATATAGAAAGAGGCGAGGAAGGACAAGGCAGGTGAACAAAATTAAATAGAAAAATAACAGATTTCATCCGATATAGTGGTGGAAATCCTTAGATGATTGTGTTGATTTTCAGTACTGCAGCGAGAATGCGAGTTTTGAAGGAGGGTTTATGTGCAATTACGAATTTCCAGCGATTACAGATCAATTACAGTTACAATTTCAAGAGCCATGGGCATATGTGTGTTTCAATGTTATGCATTAGTCCATTAGCATCTGCCAAGTCACCCTTATTTCTCTCTTGCAATGGTAGGAACAGGCTATTTAAACTCTGAATTCGACATAAAATGTTTCTGTAAAACAAAAAAAATGATTCAAGTGCAAAGAGAATTGGCGTCATCAGTGCTGGTTCAAGCATTCTTTTGTCCTAGTTTGCTGGAATATACCGTAAAAAACGTGGCTGTTTTTGCTTGCCCTCTTTCTGCAAGGTTAATTTATTACCCGGCATCTCCTGGAATCATGAGGACTTGTATAAGGTGTTCTCAACAAGGGGGCCCTAAAATATGTCTTGTCTGGGGCATATAATGTCCTTAATATGGCTGTGTCATGACCAGCTCAAAATGACACCTCAAGTATTTCCCTATGCACACGCAGTGCGAATCCATAGGTCTTGTTGCATTGCTAGCCAACAAACCAAACTACACCTAGACAAACTGGCCCAAATTTGCTAACAATTTGGGCCGAGTTTGTGATGGTTTTGTAATGTAAACCTGACCCAAAGTTTTTGCTGGGATTTACTATTGAATGCAAATTAGGAATTGAATTGGATAGCTTCCAATGTGCTATGCCACACTTTGCCACAAGGGTGCGGTCAATAGGTGGTGCATTGGTGTTCCCATTCAACCACCCAGGGGATTTCATGCAAATCCCAATCTATAAACCTTAGTAGACAGGAATTTGCACCTAAATCTTATGTCTCCTCTAGACAGGCGTAACGAGGAGAAATGTTTCATTTTATCTAGTTTTTCCTACATTGTATGTGCGCTGCATTATACACCACACATACAAGGTTGGAAAAATGTGAAGGAATCGTTTTTGAACAGGATGGGTCCTCTTCCAGTATAAAAACTATTCCTTACCGAATACATACACCCTTGGACTGTGGCACAAGGCTGTGTGTGTTGGCACATGGCAGCCTAAGCTGCGTCAGCACAGGAAGTGTGGTAACAGCACCATATCTTAACAGATCTGGAGCTGTTCTGCTCTCCCTTCAATGCAACGTGCTGTGCTGGGTGAATTTTTGGTAAATCTATGCCTTATCGCTTAAGACCCGCTTGTGCCAGAGCGGTCTGGTGAGCGTTGTCCACTTTCCTTTCTGTCAGCAATCAGTTGTGGCTGCCAGCTATGGAGAGGAGAGAAGGCGGGCAAATGGGCGCAAAAATATATAAACTAAATCCATACCAACATGCATTACATTATCGTTTTAAAGGTAAAATGTTTAGATTTAAAATGGTAATGTGATGCATTTTGGTGATTTAGGGCATAAGAAACATTAAATACATTAACAAAATGAAATAAAGCTCACCTGCCTTGCTGCACATCCTCGCTTTGTCCCGTATTTTTCTCTCCTCGGGCCAAGCCAACTCTCCCAACCAATCCTGATGCTGCTCTCATGCTGTTAACCAACATGAGAGCAGCGCCAGGATTAGATGGAGCAAGCTCTCTCAGCACTCCAAAGGGCACTGGAAGCCTTTGCTCAGTCTCAACCCAGCTGTCCAAAACAGCTGGGTTGAGAGGTTTAAAGTGTGCATGTCTGGCTGGTCATCGCAAGACGGCCGGCCAAAGAGACAAGCGCACTTTAAAGTGCCCAGCCCATTACTGATCTCTGCTGCTGCCTGTCAGCAGTAGCCCCGCCCCCGTCTTGAGACTCAGGACAGGGATTTGCAAAGTCAATGAAAAATAAAATGGTGATAATGTCTATTACCATTTTATTTTTCATATGGGAACATTTTAATTAGTGGGTAAATAATTAATTAGAGGCCTTGACAGAGGAGCTGCCCCGTCAGCATTGTTTTCTTCTCAGTTGTGTCGCTGTGAAAAGTGACATGCACAAATGGCCATTTCATCATTTGTGTCAAGAGCCACCGTGTAAGAGCTTTCTGGTGCAAGGTGTGCACTTTCGTTTTACAGAACACTTCATGGGCAGAATACTGCAACCAGTCTGATGACATGATACAGTACAACACGTACTTTTTTCACCTATATAAACAATAGCTGAAAATACATTTTCACTACTTTTAACTCTTTATACAGAATGTACAGCTTCAGGAGTGGTATATTGCTTTTTCTTTGGTCCCCATCACAGCTGCCATTTAAATGCTGCTGGTTTGAGCCCAAACAATGTGACACAACCCAACTTGGAGGTCTGGGTAGTGTTGTCATTGTATGCACAGCACTGAAAATGTACTTTACATAGCGGCATGGGCCAGCTGTACAAAAACTTAGAATTGCAATTTCCTAATTACTATTTTTACCGAATTGCAATTCTTGTGGAAAAAAACGTACATCTTTTAAATAGTGAGTCCAAATGGGTCACAAATCGACCTAGATCAGAAATATTAATTTGGAAGCTCATAATGTGCGACCAATTAGAAACTGCAGCCGTCACTGGGATTGTGGCCTGCTGGGGACAGCAGACCACCATGTTTGTCATTGCTTTTTTATAAAACAAACAATTTTTTCTTAAATGCAGTCTTTTTTCCTTAAAGGAAAACAGATGCGTTTAAAAAAAAAAATGATACTTTGAGGTTTCATTTTTTAAGAGTAGGGAGTGATCTGTTGGACCACTGCAGCTTAAAAAATATATTTTTTTACATTCTAAAGGGACCACTTCCCATTTGCGAATGAGTTACCACCTCCTTCTAAGTGTTGATAAAAAATGAATGCTTTGTGACCTGAATTCTGTTGCAAAACATTCATATATGCCACCGCAATTAGGTATTTGGAAGGGATGCCCTACACATGCCCCTTCCAAGTACTGAACCGCCCAACCAAATTGCGATTAGGTAACAAGTTACCGAATCACAATTTGGTATATGTACATCAGAAATTGCTTTTTTTGCGGTCACAAACAGGCCAATTCTGTGAATCATATAAAAAGTAGACAAAGGATTAAACGCATTGTTGTCCATTCATCAAGGCATGATTCAGACAGTTATCATGCTCTGATGAATGAACAATGCTTTTAAACCTTAGCGAACATTACCTTCTTATTATAACTATCTAGTCACTTATAGTGATAATATCTCTATTCGTTGGAAGCATGGTCATGACCGCCACCAAGATGGCCACAATTTTGTGAGGCTCTGGCGGCTCTCCTTTGGTGGTAGCCACCACTAAAACGCCTGCAGAACGCAATGTGCTCTTAGCGGCAGGTGTGATGGACCAGGGAGACCCAGGGGACTTGCCCAGTCACGCAGTGGAAGCCTGTGTCACGGAGTGGTGGAGAGGGCGAACCTGCATGGCTGACACAGCCTCGGAGTCCCTGCTGCGACAGGGGCCCTGGGTGAGCTAAGGCCGGGATCGCCCGATCCCGTCAGCCGTGAGCCCCCTCTCCCTCACACAGCACCAGAGTTGGGGCTTGATCCCCTCTAGGGGGGTGCGCTGCTCAGTGACCCCTGGACCAGAGGATCTGACAGCCAGTGTTCTGGTAGGCAAGCGGGCCGTATGCTACTGAGGCCCATCCCAGACCTGCACGTTGTCGGGTGCTTGGCCAGGCCACGACTGGAAGGGAGCCCTCCTCGCCGCTGCAGAGCCTGGACTTAGAAGGGTGCTCCTGCGACCGGGGTCCATCACTGGGCTGGTGCGGGGAGTGTTGCCCCCACGTGGGTCCCTGTCCCGGGCCCGGCGTCGGACTATGCTTTGCAGCCACCTCGTCTTGCACCGTGAGGTGCAAGGCGTAGTTATCATTAAAAACCCGGGACACCTGCCAAAACTTTCTCATCGGCGGAGGGCTGCTGTGACCCTGCGGGCTCCCTGCTGCATTGACAGGGAGCAACTCTTGGAGGTTCCCTTGTTGCTTGCCTGTGTGGCACCCTGCCCTGCACGGGCTGCATTTCCACCGCTGTTCATCATCCTCCTCCTCCCCGGGCCCTGCAAGGCCTGGTATATTGGCTAATGGAGCTCCCGCCCCGGTTGCGGTGTGCTTCCCTGGACTCATGGACTACGGTGGGCTGCCCTTCCCACGCAGGCCAGCGCCTGGTACACCCCAGGATAAGATACCAGACCCTATGCTGCTGAACCACCGGCCCATTGAGATCATGGGCCTTCCAGACCCCATACAGCGAAGGCTCACATTTGACCTCACCGGCCCAGCTGGGAGCCGAGTCTCCCATTCGGACATGTAGGAGGCTGTGAAATGCAGCCCTGATGAGGCCTCTTTATGTGGAGCTTCAACTATAAAGGCCGATCTTAAAGCGGGCTTTGGCGGTATGGAAGCTCGGTTCGACACGCTTGCAGTCCACATACACAGGCTGGGAGAGTGGCTGGACCGACATGGGCGCCTCACTGTTTGGGTCTGGGCCCACTGGAGGGCGCTCTGCCACGATATCTCATAGCCCGCCTCCTCAACTATATAGACAGAGATGTCACTCTCTGTCTGGTCCATGAGAGGGGCCCCCTGTAGCACCAAGGTGCAAATATTTCAATGTTCCTGGACTTCACTCTAACTGTGCAGGTGGCCATGCAGAAATTCAAAGACGTCAAAAATACTCCGCAAACTGTGAGTTTGTTATGCCATGCTTTTCCCGGCTCGTCTGCAAGTGGAACACAATGGATGCGCCAAGATCTTGGATACCTCTGTGGACATTGAGGCCTTCTGTAAAAATATCCGTGCCAGATCCTCCGCGTCTGGCTGATCATCGCCTGTCAAGTGTGAGCCAGGGGGGCCTGGGCGGTCGTCTTCGGCTCCCCGCGACGAGTGTACTTGAGGATGCCTGCTTTGATGCTGGGTGATCCTGTGCTGATGGGGCTAAGTTCCCTCCTGCCAGACATTGTTACTCACAGTCTCACTCTTCGTCAATGTTATTGTATTTTATAGTGGTGACTACACCACACTAATTGTCATAATTGTTCTTCATGGGGCCACCGGTGTCGGAATTGTTGTTACACCCTCATGGTGATCATCAACCTTCACAATTCGTACCCTCCCCCATCTGTTTACTTGGGTTTTGCTGGATATCTTTTAATCTGGTGTGGGTGGGGGGTGGCAGGTTTGCGGGTTGTTTTTTGTTATAGTTGGATTGTCTATGGAGGTTGCATGTCATGCTACACTTCACCATGTACCTAGTGCCACATTTTGCTTATGTTATAGTCCAACACTTTCCTCACATACCAACAGTCTTCACCATGGCTACAGCAGTTTACCTATGGGTCTTTTCATGTAACATATGCAGTATTAATAATCTGCGAAAAGGGAAGCAGGTTCTGTCTTATCTCAATAGACGCTCCATCAAGCTGGCCTTCCTCCAAGAAATGCACCTTTCACCGCGCACTGGTCATGGCTTTGCTCATAGCTGGGGCACACACCGTTATTTTTCATGCTACAGTTCGTACTCTTGTGGCACTTGTATTCTGATCCATAGAGCTGTGCCATTTTTCTGCCATTGCAGCCACTCGGACCCGGACGGCTGGTATTTGCTCCTCTACGGCATTCTTGCAACCAAAATGACCTGCTAGTATACTATATGCCTCAAACGTAGATGACTCAGACTTTTTCCGTGACTTATACTCTCGCTTGGAAAGCTTTGAAGCGGACCACCTGATACCGGGTGGAGATCTTAACATGCCACACTGTTTGTAGTCCGACTCCACAAACGTGCAGCCAGCTGACAAACTCCTCCCTCAGTAAATATTCTGCCACATCACTGACACATATGCACTACACGATGCATGACGGACTCACTGCCCTTCAACCCCCAGCTTCACGTTCTATTTGGCACCACACTCTGTCTGGACGCGAATGGACTACTGTTTCCTCTCGACCATTGCCCACTCATGGATCTCTGAGATTGTTGCCCTCCCGCGGACACTCTCGGACCATAGTCCTGTCCTCTTGAAACTTCATATTCCGTATGGCTATGGCCTTGAAGGCAGCTGGCGATTCCACAGTGATGCACTCCATGACCAAGTATTTCGTAGCGACCTACAAAGCTCCATAATCGAGTACTTCACATTAAACACTGGAACTGTCTCTACACAGGCCACCT
This sequence comes from Triturus cristatus, assembly GCF_964204655.1. Classification (NCBI taxonomy): domain Eukaryota; kingdom Metazoa; phylum Chordata; class Amphibia; order Caudata; family Salamandridae; genus Triturus; species Triturus cristatus. The sequence continues at coordinate 89,878,324 of NC_140586.1, forward strand.
GTGGGAGGCCTTCAGAGCGTACATCCGGGGGTTGTGTATTTCCAAACATGTGGGTATCTCCAGTGAAATCCGCACCCAGCGGCAGTGGGTTCAGGGTGAACGGTGAGACTTGAAATGCATGGTGGAGGTCAACTGGGATGCCTGATTGCATCAGCAATCTGTACTATTGGCTGAATTTTGGGACCTTGCGGAAAAAGAAATTGCGTATATGGGTAAACACATTCCGGCCCACCACTGTGGGGAGGGGGAGGGACCGGGACACACTCTTGCACGTCTGTTGCGCCCAAATAGGTTGCATAACTATGTGGCGGAACTCCGAACGGATGCCAGAGTGACTCTTACAGGCGGGGACCACATCTTGGCTGAATTTCAAAACTATTATCACAAGCTCTATGCCTCTCATGTTTTTAATGCCCCATGTGTCATATCCTCATATCTTGAAGACATTGCAGTGGTATGGCTTACAGATGGGCAGCAACAGCTCCTGAGCGAACCGTTAACACTGGAGGAGGTAACGCAAGCCATCGACGCCCCATGCGGAGCTAAAGAGCCAGGCCTAGATGGTTCAACCAGGCCTTTCTACAAAGCCTTATAGCAGCAGTTCACCTCGCACCTCTTGACACTGTATAATGAGTCAATGACAACCGACCTGCAAACTCCCATGCTCTGTGAAGCAGTTTTGACCCTTTTGTTAAAGTCTGGCAAGGATCCCAGCAGTTGCACCTCATACCGCCCCCTGTCACTGCTAAACTTAGTGTGGTAATATCAATAAGAAATGCCCGAGCACATGTAGCGTCAATGCGTTTGCAAGGAAGCATTCACTCTATTCAATGGAAACATGGTCTAATGCAAATAAGGAAATGGCTTGTGTCTGCACCCCTACTGTGTTACAGATGTGGGTGCAGAGGCAAAGCTAACTACAGGAGGTATACTTACTAAGCTTTATTATGAGTCTGGCAGTCCACAGACCGCCAGACTCGCAAGGCGCAGTGGTGGCGGTCTTCCGACTGCCCCATTAGGACGAGGACGGTTGGGCTGCCCTGGGACCATCACAACCGCTAGGGATCAGAGATCACTGCCGGTGGCCCGGCAGTATTGAGGCCGCAATATGCTACCAAGCATATTACGAGTTTTCTCATTGCCACACTTTTCATGGCGGTAATGGGGGCCCTACAGGGCCTCCTTGTGTCTTAGGCCATGTGGATGCTCACAGGGAGGCACAACATGTGCCACCCTGTTGCAGGCACACCCACACCAGTACCTGCATGGCATGGACTGTAGCAGTCCATGCTGTGTAGGTACTGCCTTTGACATTCCCATTGTGGTGCCTATTTCATAGGCACCTCCCTGGGAACACCAAAGAACCGCCCACCAGACAGGAAAAAACTCCTGATCTAGCGGGCGGTTTGTACATAGGTTTGGCGGCAAGGGAGCGGGCGGTCCCACTCTCGCATCACCAAACTCTTAATAAGACCCTATGTCTTAAATAGAATGTCACTTCTGTCAAAAACAAGATCCCTATGGGCTCCTTTTTAAAGCATACAGGTACACACCAGCTATCACACATACACCGTTCAAATCATCAGCATTCATACGAAACCAAAAAGATGATAAAATACAATCTTTATATTATATATAATCCTAATAAGATTCAAAATATACCGAATAAAAACAAATTGATGTTTAAACAGCATAAACATCATCAATATACATCAAATAATCAAAAATAAAATTAAAATATATCCTAAAAGAACACAATCTGGAGGTCTGTGACAGTTGTTGGAGACATAAACCCCAATATATCAAGTTGGCACACCATGTCTTAAAACTAAATAACCCTGTGTCAACACTGTATCACATTATTTTCTTTCTTAATGGACCCCTGGAAATGCTTGGGTGCTCAATCGACATAGATACAGTGTATGTGTGATAGCTGGTGTGTACACGTATGCTTTAAAAAGGAGCCTACAGGGATCTTGTTTTTGACAGAAGTGTCTAATTTTGGTGTCCTGTCCCTTTGGTGAGTAGGACCCCTCTCTCCTAATTTTAAATAGAATATCATACAGTTAGTGGCCTTTCGAGGGCGCCTCTTGAAAGGAGAGAAAGGGCATCCCAGGCATCTCCCTGCAGGAAGGTGCAGTCACTCATTGCACTTGCATGCAGGGGGCTATCAGCCGGCAAGTAACTTTATTTCGGTTCACTGAGCCATAAAAGTGCAGAATACGAGTATTAAATACATAATAAAATGCAAACAAGGCTATTCAGATTAAAAATCATAACAGATCAATCAGATAAAATGAGTTTACAAATATTACAACCTTGGATACCTAGGCCTATTCCTGCTGTGACATCCCTAAAAAACCTCATTGAAACTCCAGGATATTGGACTAGAAAAGGGTCCCATTATGCCATCTGGAAAGCCTAAACTGGTAAAAATTATTAGAGTGTTAGGCCAACATGTAAATAGCTCAAGATGGTCAATGCAGAAATACCTTATCATTGTTCCGGTAGGCTGCCATAAAACACAGGTTAAATACACATTACAATAAAATTAATAAAAGTGAAAGTACCATTGGTTAGATGCATGGATTAGTAAAACAAACAATAAATCATTGAAAAATTGTTGTACAATGTAAATCATGACCATAAGAACAATACACTCTGGCCTCCTCTAGTAATTAGAGTGCTGTACAAATCGGGGGGGGGGGGGGGGGGCTCAGTGCCTCAAATGTGTCTTGGGATTGATTGCAGACTCGTCTTTTGCCTAATTCTCCACACGATTAACAAATATCGTGATACAGCAAAAACCAAACTTTGCCTCACATCTGATTTAAAATTCCAGAAGGCCTCTGCAAATTTCCAGGCTCCTAAGTTCCACTAACAGGAACTAACAGGAACTAACCATTTTCTCCTTCCATTCTAGTAGGCGGGGCAGGAGAACAAAGTGTGCTCTTCAGTTTCCTAAATATACCCACAAGATGGGCAAGCCAGCCCGGCTGGCTCAGAAGTGCTAGCCCATTTGGCTGTGAAGGAGACAAGCGTTAGTGTAAAGTAATGAAATTGGAGATATAACTTCCTGGCTGTTGGAGGTTCAGTCTCATCAAAAAACTGTTCCAACTTAAATTTGTCCCTCATCAGAAGAAAGGAATCAGTCAGGGTGCCAAATGAAGGTTGGGCCTGCAATTGAATCAATGTATACTGCCCATAGATACTCTTTAAAATTAACTTATTGATTGAGGCAGCAACCACAGGTTTCCACCCCCCATCTTCCCCAGTGTCTCTCTAACATACTTGATCCAGAGTATGCTTTCTGAACCAGGAATGCCTAATACTTGCTTTAATTCCTCATTATAGGATTGGAGCTCATAGGTAGGCCATATGCATCTCCAATATATGATTGGTCTCACTCCAGCCCCGTCACATATTTGCCTGAACCCCATGTCTAGCCTAAGAGGAAGCAGAAGGGTACTAATTAGTAGACCCATCAGCTGTCATAGAAATCGATTTTCCACTATTACCATTTTGACCATATCCTTGTGACCCCAAAGCTCCCTCCCATAAAAAATTGCTCCTAAGGTCTGCTGTTTTTATATGTGGATTACTGGCGAAATCGGGCAAAAGTGGGATCCTGATTGCACTTTGGCCTAAAAAGTTCTCAAAATATTTAAAGATTTTTTGAAGCCCATAGGTGATTTAGACAGTAGCAATGTGTCATCTGCAAACATTAAGGTAGGAACCCTAATGCTTGTCAAATGTGGGGCATCACCATTGTAGTGGATGACCCTCAACCACCACCATTTTGTGCTGACTTAAGTGTGTTATGTTACCCTAGCCTTAATAGGATGGGTTTGCATATGCCTGCTTCTCTTCTGTCCTGTAATCTTGCTGTCTTTTAGTAGAATAGTCTTGCCAAGAATAGAAGGTATGGGATGTTGAGGTGCAGTCTTGTGGGTGGTGGTGCACACATGTGCTCAATGTTGGATACTGAGGGATTAAGTGTATAATGTTATTTGGGTTATGTGAATTATGTGTTGAACTATTGCCTTTGACATGGCTTCATGTCATTCTGATTTCGGACTTTACCTTGCTTTATGGCAGTGCTGACTATTGCCTTTGACATGGTTTCATGTCATCCTTGCTTTTCTGATTCCATCTTGCTTTGGGTCTTTGTGTGCATGGCTTAACTAACTCCATTTTCATGACTGAAGCTATTTTCTGTGCCTGCACGAAGACAGAGTTTGGGAGGGCATGTTTTGCTCTTCTCCTGTTTTTCACACTTTACTGACTAGAGAGAACTGTTTCTTATCAGAGGAATGTACATGGTCTGTCTCGGAGCCATAGCAAAGGCCTGATCAACCGATGCAGTGGCCTTGGAGCAAGCTGGTACAGGCTCTCATGAGAACGAGGGGGCGAGGCTTGCTAGAAGCTTAGTTGTGTTTGAATTTGTATTAAAAAGGGGAGCCTACACTGGCCTGGTGGAAGTTCACGCTGTGGAGCAGACGTGCTGTCACGGAAGAGTGGAGGCTGGTGTCACCTCTGAGCTTTCGCCCGGTTCAAGCACTGGGCTCCCCTTGAGCAAAGTGGGGTGAAATGATGAAGCAGTAGGTGGGGTGTCTCTGCTACTAACTGTCTCTTGATTCTTTAATGATTCTCTCCTTTCCTTCTTATTTTCTGATTCTTATATCCATATATATATTTCTACATATATGTTTGCCTTGATTGTGTTTCAATCATACTATTGATATGTTAGAGTCTGCTATGATAGGTGCATTTGGCTTACCGTGTGGTGCTATTTACTAATAAATACATCCCAGATATACCAATTCGTCTTTTCCTTGTAGCAGGAGGTGTGGACTCTTCTTGGCCAAGTATTTTGTTGTAGAAGGATGGGTAAATTCCCTTCTAGCAGGTAATTGTGTTATAGGAAGTTGTTCTACTCCTGGCAAGTGATGTGCAAAGTATGTTTCGCTCTAGAGAAGTGCTGTGTATATACTGTTTTCTTGCCTTGCCTTTGGGGAAGTGTTGAAAGTTTGCCCACCTTAGGAAGTGCTGTGTATATGTTATATTCCATAAGTTTGGAACTGATATTCTCTCCCTGGGAAAGTGACGGTACATACCTTGGTCCAGGGGAGATCTGAGCATTACAACCATCTCAATGGTTCAGATGTGAGATCGGGTCATTGATATAAAGAGTAAAGAGGGTAGGGGCAAAAATGTAGCAATGTCCCCTCTGTTTACAGGGAATGTGTCCGTCAGCTCGCTCAGTTGGCCACATCGGGCCTGGGCATAATAATATTCATGGGGCTTCGTTAAGATTGCTCGGAGCTCATTGGGTATGCCCATTTCTGCCAGAACCTGCAAGAGTGTATACCTAGGGACCAGGTCGAACGCAGGCCGCAGGTCAACATATTCAACATAGACCCAACCTCCTCCCAAGAACACAGTTTTCTAGAATATAAAAAGACCAGATTTACAGTACTGGTCCATACCCGGAAGTCTGCCTGTATGGAGAGAGAATCTCTCTGTCGGTCATCCATTCTTGTAACCTTTCAAGTAGTATTCTGCTGAACAACTTCTGCGTGGTGTCAATTCGGCTTATCAGCCTATAATTGGACAACTGTGATAGGGGGAACTTCTTGTATATTGGTATAATCTCAGTCCCCACCCAAGTTGGGGGGATTGGTGCTCCTAACAAGATGGCATTGAAAAGTAAAGTGAATGGGAACATGGTCCTGTGCAAATAAGGAACTGGCTTGTGTCTGCACCCCTACTGTGTTACAGATGTGGGTGCAGAGGCAAAGCTACCTACAGGAGGTATACTTATTATGTCTTACATAGAATATCACACAGTAAGTGGCCTCTCTAGGGTGCCCCAGGCATCTCCCTGCAAGAAGGTGCAGTCACTCAGTGCACTTGCATGCAGGGGGCAATTGGCATCCATTCAAATGCAGGCCAGATTGTCACATAAACATAGAAAGGCAAACCAGCGATTCACCAGTCACAATGCCTTTTACCCAAGCTCTGCCGCCAAGGCTGGCATGAGTTCACTTGTGCTGGGAGCAGGGCATTCACTATAATCGAGTGTGCTGTCACAGTCTGCACCTGGCACACCTATAAAGGTGAGTCGCTGCTCAAACAAGGACAGTGCACCCTATATTTAATGCGCACCTGAATTTTCTAATGCCCTCTAATCTTAACTTCCTCTGGCTTGCTACAGAAATTTGGAAGAATGGCCTCTCTCTTATTGTGGAGTAGACGCGTAGATTAATACACAGCTCATTTGAGGGTACACTGACAGTTGTTGTTAGACTTTAGGTTTGCATCTCCTTTTAGGTATGAAAAGATTCTTTTGCTGAATTATCTACCTCACAAACTGGGGCTTGGAAGTGTTCTCATATAGCACTGGTGCAATCTGATTTGTAACCTCTAAAGTGTGCTCTCTGGTGCGATGGGTTAGTAGCCCTGATTTTTTGTAGCTTCCTCTAAGTGTTCTGCCTTGATGTTTCACTTGGCTGAGGTTTTCTGTGGACCCTTTATTTGTCATCCTAGGATTCAGCTTGTGGACATGGGACCATAGTACTATTATGTTTTTTATCTGAGCTAGAATTTCCTCAAGTGGGAGGGGTGGTGAGTCAAGAAGCAGTTAATGTGGTTATCAAGGTTAGAATGTAAGTTTCGGTAGTATACAGTGTTCTGGGATGAAAGGAACGGTAGGATTCGTACAGAATCACTTTCATTAGAGAAATGGATAAACTTCTCTTCATTCAGATCCCTCCCCTGGCATGTATCCCCTTTTTTTACTCCATCTTTCTGTTTTGTCCTGTATCTCTCTTGCCCCTTGTCCCTGTACTACCATGTAGAATAGCAAAAGACCTACCTTTGCATACAAACCAGTGGTGGAGAAGGAAGAAGTAAACCGGTAAATGGTTCTACTGCCCACTTCCTCCCTCCTTATGGGTTGCCCAGCAGGGGTACTCATGCCTTTGGAGTTTCCGATTAGGATTACGGCAGATGGTATTAACCAGCCGGTCATGCCGGCTGGCTTCTGACGGGCTCACAGAGCCCAATGACCAGTCGTAAACTCAACATAATCCCGTGTGGATGGCATTTCTGCCGTCGTGATTATGATGTCAGTTTCCGACAGTCTTGCCATGTTGGGCTTTCCGACATGGAAAGCCTGTTGGAAAATGACTTTAGGAGCCCTAATGGGGCCCCCTTCTCCCTGCGGCCCCCTGTAAATCCCTGCACCGCGTGGCTGGCACCGATGCAGGGATTTACACCAACTCCCATTTCTCTATGAGAGCTTGTGCTCCAGGTGGTTTCCGCCCGCCGCCCAAGCTCCCATAGAGGAATGGGAGTTTGCGACAGCACCATGTGCAGTCGCATCAAAATAGGGTGCTCGGAATCACCAACCTATGGTCGCTCGGTTCCCACACCAAAATGGTGTTGGTCGGAGGCAACTCCAACTGGCATCGTAATAGGGGCCTCAATATATTAAATAATAACACTAATATAATAAAAATAAAATATATTTAATGATTTAAAAAAAAATAACAATTATAATCATTTTCAAAAAGTAAAACACACATATATATTAACATTTCTATACATTTATTTACATATATTTAATTACAAAATATTATTAAATTAATAATTTTTATTTAAATTATAATTTCATATTTTTTAATGTAATCATATAAAAAAGAAAAAAACACATATTCAGTAACATACCAAATTTTTAAAAAATGAACCATTTTAATTACAAATAAAAATTAAACAAAATAAAAATTGACAATTTATAAAAATAAATAACATATTAAAAACATTAATGATAAATATTATAATTTTAAATAAACAAAAACATAATAATATATATTTAAACAATATAAAGTAAACTATAAAATATTTCAATTAATACATATACTATTCCCACTGCAATTTATACAAAAGTAGGCGAAGTGTTGGACTCATGAGGGGTAAAATTTCCTATTCGCATTCCAGCTAGTGCAACAGTAGGGAAAGTGTTGAATTGCAAAGGGGTTAAAATTTCCTATTCCCACTCCAGCTAGTGAAAGATTAGGGAAAGTGTTGGATTGCGGGGAGTTAAAATTTACTGTTCCCACTTTAGTCAGTGCAACATTAGAAACAGACTGATTAACTTTAAACAAAATAATTTCAAAAACATACTAAATAACAAAAATATAAATATGTAAATGTAAACAATCTAAATACATATCTTAAATTACTACAAATATTATAATTAAAATACAAAACTATAGTCTCAAAATAATATCAATCGATAAATACAATGTTATTTACATTTAAAAAGCACAACACAATTAACACATACAATAATAAATAACATAATTATAAAACAGTAAGTAACAATGTTTAAAACTATTACTTAAATAATGTTCTACCCTATATTTCTACAAAGAACAGATCTAAAATTACTTCTTTAAATGATAATATTTACACATGTTCCATAGTTAAATATTTACTAAAAGATTAATTATAATTAACGACTACTAAAATAATCTTATTTAATTACTTCCCCACCATTTTCTCATACAAAACAAACTCCCCACACCAAATATATACATTTAAAAAATATGATGTGAATAATTTTCATAATTAATTGTCAATTAAACAATTATTGCTAATTAACTATAAATAATTATAATTAATTATCTTCCCACCCTTTACTCCTACATATGCCACAACACACCCCAATCTATAATGTAAATAATATTTTAAATAATGATTTATCATTTCAATAATTATTATTAATTAACATTATTAATTATTTATTATAATTAATTTCCTACACTCCCTTTACCCATACAAAAACAACGCTCACCCCAAACAATTAAGTTATTGTATTACACAAATTATATAATTATCAATTAAAATATTAGTATTCATTAACAATTAATTAATTATAATTGATTGACTTCCCACCCTTTAGCCCTACAAACAACACAGCTCACACCTGAAACGCAATAAAAAAAGAATTATACAATTAACATTATTAATATTAATGAACAATTATTTATTAATAAATCATAATGAATTTACTTCTCACTCTATACCCCTACAAAACACACAACCTGCACCTGAAAGTTAATTAAAAAAATATATAATCATACAATTAACATAACTATTTATTTTAAAAAACATAGTAATTATTAATATTTAATTTACTTCCGACCCTATACCCCACAACCCGCTACAATACAAGAAATAAAAAAATACATATCAAATTGTATTTCAAAACTTCTAACAATTAACCCCTTCCCCGCTCATGACGGAACCACTCCGTCATGAGCCACGGTTGCGCTGTGCTCATGACGGAGTGGTTCCGTCATGCCGCGGCCGTTGGCTGCCGCTCCGCCCACGCGGGGCGAATTCCCCGCCTGTGCGGGCGTCCAACGTAAGTGGGCGGCGCCGTGACGGAACCACTCCATCATGAGCACAGCTCAACCGTGGCTCTTGACGGAGTGGTTTCGTCACGAGCACTGCTCCGCCGCGCTGCCCCCAAACCCCCCCCAGCGCCGCGGCGGAATTCCTGCCGCTGCGACGGGGTTAAAACACTATATTAAAAACGTTAATCATAATTAAACAACATTTTGAAACATATACAATTAAAATACATACTAAAATACTTAAAAATGATTCAAAAACAATACACCTAACTATATCTTTGTAAACGATATTAAAGATTCCTATATTTTTAACATTGTTATTACTTACCTTAAAATTGACATTCTTGACAGCAATATTCTTGCACACAATATTTCTGTGTGACGTTATTTCAGACTCAATATTTCCGTCTGAAGATCTTTCATTTCCAATATTTTGTCTGAACAACTATTTTCTTATATATTTGCTCCCTTAGGATCTGGTTTAGTGAGCCACTTTTATGTTATAATGAAAAATGGCAAAGAACAGCTGTGTTTAAACCAGCGCTCAATAATGCATCACTCACTTGGCCTTTTTTGGCTTACCTGGTTATTCACAGCAGCCTCACTCAATGGGCATCTGTATCGTGTCTCTTCACAAGGTTCCCCCAGTTCATGTTCTCCGCCAATTGCCTCATCTTTCTAGTGTGTGGAAATCACGAGACTAGGTGTTGCCAAAGGAGGTCACCCAAGGACACCCAGTGCATTCTCTCAAAGGCCACATGCTGTATCTAGAAGAGCAGTTGGTCCTTCTTCAACTTCAAGAGCTAAGAATCTGCCCTTTTGGGAAAAAAGACGAGACCCAGGGAGGTGGGGGGGGGAGGCTATTCCTGACAAAGTCTGGCTTGTGTCATCTATCACTCCTCCTCCAACAACAACATCTTTTCTGAAAAAGCGTCCAATGGAGTAGTCTGAAACTATTTGCCATGGTATGGAACAATTTGGTGTCAGATGCCTGGGACCTTCAGACAGTGCATTAAGGCTACAAAATACAGTTTACAGAACTTCTTCCCAACAGCATCTAGACTATGGGCCTTATTACACCGCTGCCGCATCAACAGGAGGACCGCCAAACTCGTTGAGCACCCGCCTGCTGGATTACGAGTGTAATCCATGGTGGGCAGCCATTGCAACAGAGGTCTAATGGCAGTGGTCTGTTGGGCTCATAGGAGAGCAAGACCGCCGCAGTGAGAGCACCAAATGCACGTTCCTGCATGGTGTGGCATGCATGCCACACTGTGCAAGAACTGGGGTTGCAAATCCAGGGGTGCACATGTTGTGCCCCCCCACATGCAACACCTGGACCAAAAGCGGCAACGGCCCCTTTTTAGGCCCCCTTTGTTGCCTCTCTGCTACTTTTTCATGGCAGGCTCACCACCATAAAAGGGGGGCAGACAGGTACATTGTAATATGCTTGTCCATGCGGCAGAGCCACCGCCAGCATATTCCAGCTCCCTGACCACTGAGCAACAGCTGTGAGATCCTGGATTTCAAGTGGACGCTGCGGTCCTGTGGCAGTATGACAGCCACACTCGTAATACTGCGGGCGGGCCTGCAATGTGGCAGTGGTCGGACTGCACACACAAGTATGGCAGTAATGTGGACCACCGTACTCGTAATGAGGCCCTATGTCTGCACCTCGCGTACTGTACATCAAAAGGCTCAACTGCATGGGATCCAAGATGCCTCCTAAAGGCAACTATTTCACGAGTTCCAGAATCAGAGCAAGGAAATAGTTGTTATTCAATCCTGTTTCTGGTTCATAGGTAGTTATAGGAGTTCAGACTTGTGGTAGAACCGTAACTCCTTTATTCCCCTGAAGTTCTGTTCAAGATGTTGACACTGCAGTTAAAACTCTCATTAATTTATTTATGGGACCTTCTGGATTCTTTAAGACTTGTTTGCTGTTACTCATTCATCCATAACCCTAAAGCTTTCTGCAATTCTGCATAATGGATCTTCACTACAAGTTCATGTTCCTCAACAAGACTCTAGTTCCTATAACTTTGTATTTATCAGGATCTATAATGGTGACTTCATCCTGTGACGTTAGACAAAAGGGATGAGTTTATCCCTTCCTCCCTCAGTCATATTGGCAACAGACCCCAGCAGGAGGAGTAAAATTGTTTTCTGCCAAACTTCTGTTCTCTGGTACTATCTGCAAAGGCATGGGAAACAGATGCTATAGCAGTATCATGGCCTATGTTTTTACTATACACTTTTCCACTGTTTTCCTTGTTTCACAGGGTAAAGAGAAAGGCCCAGGGCAAGAACGCCAGAATTTAGTTGGTGGTACCATGGCCCAGACATGACTGGTATCCATTGCTATTCTAGTTAGCATGCCAGCATCATTAAATATTTTCAGTCTCTATGCCTATCTTGCTGATTCCATTACTCTCTTTGCCTGTCCTCTGGTGTCTATCTCCGTGGGTTGTGATTTCTGGGAGTCTAGCCGTGTAGGGGAGAGGCTATTTCTCTGAGGTGACTTTATACTTTTAAAAATCTTGAAGGCTGCAACTTCAAGTCTTGGTGCCAGTCTCATGGCTTGCAAAGTGCTTCTTATGAACCAACAACATTTTGGGAATTTCTTTGTGATGTTTGCTGATAGGTTTGGCTCTTTCAAATTTGGAATGTTAGTGGACAGCAATTAGAGCCTATATAGTGTTTGGTGTTATGACTATAAGTTAGTTAGGTTCCAGGTTGCTTCAGAGCTTTAGTTTTGGAAGACCAGTTGTGCATTCCCCAATTCCTTCCTGGGATACAGTCCTGGTTCTTCAGGGCCCACAAGATGCCCATTGAACCCTTACTGTCAGTAGATCTAAAGCTCCTGTCAGTCAATGTTTTCTTTCTTCAGTTTGGTGGATTGGAGAGGTAGGATCTCGCTGTTTCTGAGATTTTTTTCTTGATAAGTTTTTCCATGCCCTTCTCTAGTATTTCCTCCAAAAAATGCCATTAATTTTCCACTGCACCAAATATGTTTTCCCGTCTCTTTTCCTTCCCCTTCTTCTAAGGCTGACGAATGTTTACATTTGTAGAACATGTGTAGAACACATTATCTAGTTAAATAAGACATCTTATTTTTCCCAATACACATTTCTGCACTAGAAATGTAACTAATTCCTGGGTAGCATGTAAAGGAGCCATTCTGAAGGATATGTGTAACAATGCCACTAGGTTCCTTTCCCACACAGTCATGGCACATTATCATTTGCAGTGGGCAGAGGATATTGTACAGAATTTTGTAGACTTCTCTTGTTTTCAGTGTGGTTGTCAGAATACCTTTCAGAGGGCCACCGGTCAATGAGGCATTACTGGCCCCAATTGTGGTGGATTGTGAGCAACTGGGGCAAGTACCCCTTCAGTACTTGACTCTCACTAGGAGAGCGGGTCGAGCAGTCCAAGGCTTCTTAGGGAGGAAATAGTTGTGGGGTGAACACAGGCTCACAATTCAACATACATGAAAAAACCCCAACAAATTATTATCTACTCCAATGCTTGCTTTTAGGAAAAAAGGAGTATTTCTCTACCAACAGAAAGTACAGTATAGCACACCACGAATAATATACACAGCCTTCATAAGGCAGGCGCTTTAGCATTACCCACATCAGTTCTCGAGCCCCACTTCCTGTTGTAAAAACCATAGTTAGTCCCCATTTAAATGAGGGGACATCCAAGCTAGGCCCCACTAGTGAGTTCAGGTCTTAGATGTTCTACTATGACTTTGCAATAGTCAGTGTCCTTGCGCCATAGCACATCGGTCAGAGTCCCTGGGCGGATTCACCGGCCTGGCAGTGAACAGAAGTCAGAATGCTGCAGCTGGGGCAAGAGACATATGTGTCGCTTCTCCTTTCATGAGGTAAGCTTCTCTCTGAGCCTGGAGGCAGATCAAATGTGCTCCAGGATTTGGATTAATGAATTGTTGCTCTTTTCCTTCATGGATCACTGCCTGCTCCTTTTTATGGCTGCATGCTGCTTCAGAGTGACTGCTCTATCACTTCCCCACAGCTACTTCTGGACACATGGGGGACTTCAGGCTACAGTGGTACACAGGGATAAGGCCCTCTTATTGATTTAGCACTGCACCAGGGCGATGGGCCCTAATCTTTAACCCAGAGCCCACCTGGTATATGGGGGTCATGAGTAACACCAACAGGATGACAACCTTCCTCAGGTCACAGCCCTACGCAGGGCGACAGCTCTTCTATTGGTTAGGGCGGCCCAAGGGCAATGACCCTTATTCTTCGCCTTGGCCCCACTTGCATACAATGGTCATGGACTACAAACATGGGTAGATGGCCTGATCGTCGCGGCAGCCTGAAAGACCTGAATCTCTGTATCCACTTGGCAGTATACCCACTGAACCTCACTCCCTCCAGACAATTTCCTTCTCCTCACAGAGTCCACGGTCATTGGTCAGGCAGAAGTTGGCGCTCCAGGCAAGTGTACTTACTTCTTATGGTGATGTATCCTCACCCAACGTGGGAGTCTGCCAGACCCTTAGTCCCCAATCCAGGTCACAACCATGTGACTCTGGGCAATAGCTCACTTAATTTCCACGACGGCCCCCAGCCCCTTGAGACCCGTAAGGGTGAGTAGTTCACGCTTTACAAATACCGGATTTACGACAGGCAGGAATCATGCTGAGCTTCACCTCATTGAAATACTGCTTCAGTTTGACAATTTGGGAGTCTCAAGTTCCCCTTTTTTATAACCAATTTTTAAACACAAATGTCATTTAGAGTCTCTGTCTGTGAAGTCATGTTCTGGGGGTTGTCCACTTAGAAGTGCATTTTCCTCTGCCTTGATCTCCCTGCACAGAGCAGCCTATTATAGCAGGAGTATCACCAAATCTGATAGCCCCAAACTCAGGCCATGGTAGTAACTAGTGCTACGCAAATGGATGTCAGCCTCAGTGATTTGTGTATCAAAAGATTTCAAAAGTTTCTGCCCCAGTCTTCTGGAGTCCCTTATCACCCCAATCTCCTTCCAGAGATGTGTCCAAGCCCCTTTGACCAGTGAAAATTACTGAAGAGCTTAACTCTTCCTTCCTCCATTGTGTGTCACACCCAGTTCTGGGGAATGCAGCAATCCACAGATCTGTCTGTGGGGCTGGGGGCTCCTCTACCTTGACATGTTCCTCCAGCAAGCCGTGGGGTACTGAATATGTGACCCACAGGACCCCATGCAATGTACCACTCAGGCATTCATGCATTTTTAGCGCTGAACGCAAACATGTGTGTTGCCCTTCACGTCCTTTAGCACTTCTTGGGCAAACATACACATCAGCACAATGCACTTACACAAGCACGCTCTGCCTCCATGTATTGTCTCGACTTATTCAACGGGATTTGACCCAGTTATGGCCTTATAGGGGCAGGATCATTATAAATCAAACAGAATAGAGCCTCCCCCTCAATAACCATAGATTCCATCAACCTTTCTTTTACCAGTGCACAAAGGTCTAATGTATCAATTCTCCATTTGTAGGTCTTTTGTCATGTGCAATTTTGCCTTTACATGCCGAGGACGTGAGATATATCGTGTGGACTCTATTTGATGTGTTGATGGGATATTAATCATAATAACAAGCTTGCATTAAGTAATGAAAATGTGCACTTAGCATTAAACCTTTGTGTACTCATAAAAACATTTTAAAAAGGCTGATGGAATCTATGGTTCTTGGGTGGGGGGTAGTTATTCTGTTTAGCCTCCAAGTACTGTACCCAACACTGGCTCAAGTACATGCCAGACCGGTGCACTCAAACATGCATGCGCTGTCTCCATGTACTGTAGCACACACTTGCTCATGTACATACCAGCGTGGTGCACTCCAACATGCACACACTGTTTCCCTGTACTGTAGTACACACTTGTTTACGTAGATGCTAGCGCAGTGCACTCAATCATGCATGTGCTGTCTCCATGTACAGTAGCACACGCCAGCTGAAGTACATACCAGCACTGTGCACTCATACATGCATGTGCTATCTCCTTACATCCATACTTATGTAGGCCAAGGTTGAGCTGAGCACATAACCACAGAACTTCCTATGAGGGGGCTAGTAAACCCTGCTCCTATGACTCAGGTCAGAAGGTCTGACCATATTACTTGATTACTTACTATAAAAATTGTATGCTGCCACCACCGTTCTTGTGCTACTCAGCTCTCTGGAAGGGCAGCATCCACCACTATGAGAGTAGCATGTGGTGCACGTCTCCCAATCTAACCAGAGCACAATCCATGAAACAGAACTGCGGGGATCTAGATACCTTCGCAGCTTGGTCACTCAGGACAGTGGTTCATGTCTACCACCATGCAAGGTACTTTTCCGTCCCAGCAGAGGTTAACTCATAAATGCTATTTCTTTTGTTTTTCTCCTGCTAACAAGAAAGAAACAAGAAAAATTGGAAATGTGTCTTATTTCTTGGCAGCATTAAGGCTGTGTGGTTTTTAGCTTGGGTAAAGCATCAGTTGGTAAGGATTGGGATGATAAAGATGGATCAGGAGGCAATGACGCAGTTACTTACCGATCATCTACAGTACTCCAAGTTTTAGTCTTCCTTTTCTTAGTCCTAATTTCCATCCCTCCTTTCCATGTTATTATTCATAGGCTTTTGGAAGATTTTTTAATGCTTTTAAGACAGAAAGTCATACACCATTTAATTTTTGTGTCAGGGGCAGGAGTTGTTTCAGACATCAAATGGGATTGGTGGTTTTTCTTTTTGTTTGTTACTACTTTCTTGGGTAGGTAAACTCTGTGGCCCGGACTGCAAAAGTAGGAAAACCAGGACTTGTAGTATTGAAGATTTCTGGTTAGTAATGGGGTTATCAGGGCACCACGCGGCAACTGCTCACCGCTGAGGGAACAGGAGTGCCTACCTCTCGTTTTCTCGCTGCAGGAAGTCCCTGCAAAGAAGGAAATTACACAGCTGTTTCCTCACTGCATGTCATGGCTGGTCAACCCTGAGTGACAGAGATAAAACACAGTTCCCTGGAGCACTACATTTCACTGACTATGCCTGACTATGCCTGTCTGACAGAGGTAGTGTTTTACCCCTTTGTTAAGATTCAGGTGCCTGAGTGTGACACACATGGTGATCTATAACTTTGAAAATTACAGTTAATTTTCTACTTTTAATTCCAGTTTCAGTAAAGTTAATTTCCCAAAGGAGAGACATTTTCATGCTCATGCCTGTTTCTTGAGCCAACATAGAGTCTCTCTCGAACTGACCAACCTCAGGAGCACCACAGAACCTAACAGGAAAAATGACCAAGTATTATGCCTTAGGTTCAGTTTAAAATAGGTCTCCACCAAACATTTAGTTACAAAATACCGAAGATATAAAAGATCTGAATTGAGTGGGACCCCTGAAATTAGATTCACCTGCTCACCAAGGAGCAGAAACCTCAGGGTTACGTCAAAGAGATTGCTGTGTAGGGACATCTGTCTTTTAACATTACAGTGGAACTTTGTACCTCCCTCCTCCACCACAAAATTTCTCTCTCACTGTTTTTGGCCACTGTCATTGGCTGGCCTGAAATGTTTCATATTTTTATGATTTTGTTTTACATTGTTTCTGTGTGGTGAACAAAAAGCCAGCTAGATAGTCTTTTCTTTTTTAACACCTTATTTTAAAAAATTTAAATAAAGCCGAAAAACACAATTATATTTTTGTTACAGTCTTGCTGTACTTCAAGTATTGTGTTTGTGGTGCCCAATTTCATGGGCCAATATCTCAGTTCCAGTTAAGATTTTTAAACAAATTGATGTTCTCAGAGATACTATGTTCCAGCCAGTTTACATCAACCGAGGCTCCAACTCCAAGAATGCATTAAGTGCTTAAATGGAAAGTTAGGATTAGAGAATAGTGTCTCTGATAACATGGAGTCATCTTATAACCTTAGTTCTGTCAGGTCATGTTCATTATAGTAAGTAGATCCTGCCAGAAAGGATACCACTTCCATAATGCTAGAATGTAAATACAGCTGTGGAAATATTTCACAATCTGCATTAATGAACTGAGAAAACGAGTAAGTCCGACAGTGTGTATCTCATTTAGGGCTGAGTGTTGTTTTCTGAAATCAGGAAATCATGACACTCCCGCAAGCATTCTCAGTATGTCTTGTGTAGCCAGTCCATCCTTGGAGCATTAAAAGAAGTCCGGCTGGATGGAGAAAGGTCCCCTGTATGACACTGCAGAGCGTGAACCCCTGCCTCAAAATCACCATAGCAAGTTGTAAGTGAGCATTGCCACTAATATGACCATTAATGCATATGTAAATATAAGTTACTTCTAAGAATTGAAGAGTAAAATATGAAATAAACATATCCAAAATTGTTCAATTGACAATATTTTGAATGAAAATCAAGGAGAAGATATGAAGGAGAGCAAGGGGTAGGTAGAAAGGGGAATATAATGTAAATAAGATATAGATGAATGTTTTGCCTCAAAACAGTAAAGATTAGGGTGAAATAATATTAATAAATGAGATAATTACTACAATATGTACTGCAAATAAAGCATAGGCGTTAAGTGAGTAGCCAGTTACAACAAACAAAAATGACTTATGGTTATAGATTAACAAAATGGAAATCATATCAAGATGGTTTGAATATTTCTTCAGTACATGAAAAATGACATATACCACCTTCAAGTTACTCTTTACATTTTTCAAAATTTGTTAAAAAGCCACTGAAAACAAAATACCAATTATAGTATCAGTGTAAGAAAGCAATTCCATTTCTCTGATGAGCTCCCTGGAAATATATTAGGAATACTAAATGGTATATTAGTTTTAAAAATGCAATACATTTTTTTCCTGACTTTGTGCTACAAACAAGAGATATTTTGGCAAGTAAAGAGCATATGTTTTGAATCCGCGTCAGGTTCATCACACGACTGATAAATAGTATGCAATTCAACGTTCTTTTTATGTAACTAATCAGATGTCAGTAGCAATCTTTTATAATAAAAAATAGTCTGCATATATAGCTTTAGCAGTAAAAAAATGACTTCTGCTTTTTCTGTCAAATTCTATTCTATAATAGTATAGACCATGCAATGTTGAAACCCTGCTACCAAAGTATCACAATTTTAGATACTGGTTTTTCTTCAAAAGAAGAATTTCTTAATATCTTATAAATATTAGAGGACTTTGGGAAAGCAAGAATAGCATGTAAGAGTTAGTCAATATGTGGACTTGGGTTGTCAGTAGCATGACTTTGACTGAGAGCATCAATTAATGCATGTGATGATAGAATGTAATTATTTCTATATAAATTGGAGAAGTTGAAATTAAATTTCCTATGGATTTCTAGAAAAGGTCTGTTCTCAAACAGAAATAAGTTGATGGACTAACAGTGGTCTGTTATGTATTGAGGTATGCTAATAAAAATATTTTTGTTTTATTCTATACTATATCAAACAGCAGAGTTAATAAAGTACATTTCCTAATTGCTTTGCAGTAAAAGGCATGACTGAAGCACGCTAGACATGCTGTTGAAAAAAGGCAAAGACTGTTTATTGGTAAATGCTAAAAAGCATTTAAAAGAAAATGGGGTCATCAGGGATTCTTTCACATCAACTCATAACGGACTGAAGGAATTATTGGATTTTGATAACCAATAGGATAATTATTTCAAGATAGATGTGATATGATATAGACTACAATTTGGGAAAATAACACCTGCTTCATATTTATTTAGTTTTAGTCTAGAACTTGAGATACGAGATTACTTATTCGATAAAGAATGGATACATTGGGATTCAGCTTTTCTAATTTAGGAAATTTGGAAGTTTAAAGGTATAATAGGTATTGTAGACAAAATGGTTGTTCTCAACATCTTTTTCATCAAGTCTGTGCGATCTCACTAGGCTAATAAGAGAGGATTTCCTCTGCATATTAAAATTGAATATGCTACTTACCAGTATGCATCTGTTCTTGGCATGTAGGGCTGCTGACATTCATATCTGTGCATAGATCGCCGCCTAGTGTTGGGTCCGGATGATTGCACATTGTTGTCCTGGAAGAGTCTTCGAAGTATCACGAGATAGGTGGCTCCTCCCCTGGACTACAGTGCGCATGGGCATCCTCTCCATCCTTAGATTGTTTTTCGCCATTGTGGCAGTGATGGAGTAGATACAGTAAGTGATGACCATGCTATACAGTAATTCTGAGTGCTGCAGCCGCTACAGGCACCGGGGAGGAGGGTGGGCGATATGAATGTCAGCAGCCCTACATGCCAAGAACAGATGCATACTGGTAAGTAGCATATTCAGTTCGAGGCATGTGGGCTGCTGAATTCATATCTGTGCATAGATTATATAGCAGTCCCTCCATTAGCGGCGGCTGCCCGTGCCAGCTGCAGCAGTCTGAAAAAGAGTTTTGAGAACAGCCTGTCCTACAGCTGCCTGCTGTTTTGAGTGTACATCTACACAGTAGTGTTTGGTAAATGTATGTATAGTGGACCATGTGGCTGCTCTACATATTTCCTGCCAAGGAATGTTTCCCAGGAAAGCCATGGACGCCCCTAACTTTCGTGTTGAGTGGGCTTGTGGGGGAATCGTTAATGTGCGTTTAGCTTTTTGATAGCAAATTTGAATACATTTAACGATCCATCTGGCTATCCCTGCTTTGGAAATGGCGTTGCCCTTGTGTTGTGGAGAAAAGGCAACGAAAAGCTGTTTTGTTTTCCTAAAATGCTTTGTCCTGTCTATATAGTACATGAGGGCCCTCTTTACATCTAGTGAAGCATTCTCTCTGCGACATTTTGTGGACTTGGAAAGAAAACAGGCAGTTCAATAGTCTGATTTATGTGGAACTGCGATATCACTTTAGGCATGAATTTGGGGTTGGTACGTAGTACAACTCTGTTTGCGTGAACCTGTATGAATGGCTCTTGAATGGTTAGTGCCTGGAGTTCACTAACTCTTCTTAACGAAGTGATTGCCACTAAGAAAGCTACTTTCCAGGTGAGGAATTGAATCTCACATGAATGGAGAGGTTCAAAAGGTGAACTCATTAATCTGGTAAGGACCACATTGAGGTTCCACACTGGTGCCGGTGGGTGTCTTGGGGGAATTACTCGTTTGAGTCCCTCTAAGAACGCTTTGATGGCAGGCACTCTGAATAAAGAGAGGTGCTGCCTGTTTGGAAGATAGGCTGCAATCGCGGTTTAATGGATACGTATGGAGTTGTATGCCAGACTGCATCGGTACAAGTGTAAGAGGTAACAGATGATGTTTTGAATGGATGCGTCTAGCGGGTTAATGTCATTGTTGTTGCAGTAAATGACAAACCTCTTCCATTTAGTCGCATAGCAAGCTCTGGTAGTGGGTCTTCTGGCCTCCTTGATGATATCCATACATTCAGGTGGCAGGTTTAGGTAGCCAAACTCAGGAGCCAGATTGCCAGGTTCAGCTGGTGCGGATCTGCGTGCTGAATTTCGCCATGGTTCTGCGTTAAAAGTGCGGGTTTGAACCGCAGCCTTTGATGCGGCACCACGGAAAGTTCTAGAAACGTGGTGTACCATGGTTGGCGTGCCCATGTGGGAGCAACTAGGATGAGTGTCAGTGAGTGCTGTCGCAGTTTGCGTGCCACTAGCGGTATTAATGGCGCTGGGGGAAAAGCGTACGCAAATCTGCCGGACCAGTTCATCCATATCGCATTGCCCTGTGACTGCGGATGTGGGAACCTGGCGGCAAAGCTTTGGCCTTTTGCGTTTTCGTTTGTGGCGAATAGGTCTATCTCTGGATGACCCCACTGTTGGAAGTACGGTTGGAGTACTGACGGATGTAGCTCCCACTCGTGCATCTGGTGGCTGTGTCTGCTGAGCAGATCCGCCATCTGGTTGTCCTTGCCCGGGAGGTGTTCCGCCATGAGGAATATGTTCCTCTGAATGGCCCACTTCCACATGCTCTGAGCCAGATGAGACAACTGTGGAGAGTGTGTTCCTCCCTGCTTCTGTATGTAGTACATGGCAGTCATGTTGTCCGTCCGGATCAACATGACTTTGTTGCACAAGTGTACTTTGAATGCCTTCATGGCTAGGAAGATTGCCATCAGTTCCAGAATGTTGATGTGCATCTTCTTTTGTTGTGTCGTCCATAGTCCCTGCACTGTATAAGTGAGTACATGAGCTCCCCATCGCTGGAGAGAGGCGTCCGCTGTCAGTATTATTTGCGGAACAGGCTCTTGGAACGGTCGGCCCTTGCAAAGGTTTTGTGGATTCCACCAATGCAGAGAGTTGTATGCCCGACCGCTCACCAACACTAGGTCTTTCAATTGTCCGTGAGCCTGATTCCATTGACGTGCTAAGCACTCCTGAAGCGGGCGCATATGTAGTCTCGCGTGCAGGACTATGAAAATGCAGGAGGCCATCATGCCTATCAACTGCATGAACACTCGCGCAGGAAGGGAGTGTTGAGGTTTGAACTTTGTGATCATCAGTTGCATGCTGTTGATCCTCACTAAATTTGGCTGAGCTGTAGCTGCCAGAGTGTTTATGGTCGCGCCCAGGTACTGTCGTACGTGTGCGGGTTGAAGATGTGATTTTGGGTAGTTTAGTGAGAATCCCAGACTGTAAAGAAGGTGAATGGTGAGGGACATGTGGCTGGCACATTGCTGGGCTGACTTTGCCTGAACAAGCCAGTCGTCCAGGTAAGGGAAGACGTGAATGTGCTGTCTTCGTAGATGTGCCGCCACTGTTGCTAGGCACTTGGTAAAGACCCTGGGTGCCGTCGTTACTCCGAAGGGGAGAACTTTGAACTGATAGTGATGCCCCTGAATAGTGAACCTGAGATATTTTCTGTGTGATGGGTGTATGGGTATGTAGAAATACGCATCTTTCAAATCCAGTGTGGCTAGGAAGTCTCCCTGACTGAGTAGCGGTAGAACCTGCTGTAGGGTGAGCATATGGAAATGCTCTGATAGAATGTAGTGGTTGAGGGGTCTCAGGTCTAGAATAGGTCTGAGCGAACCGTCCTTTTTTGGGATTAAGAAGTACAGAGAGTACACCCCTGTCCCTTGTTGGTCGACGGGCACGACTTCTATTGCACCTTTTTGCAGCATACTTAGTACTTCCTGCTGCAATAATGCCAAGTGCTCTACGGACATAGGACGGTGCTTTGGCGGTATGTTTGGTGGAGTGGACGTTAATTCTAGACAGTAACCGTACTGGATAATGTCCCTGACCCACCTGTCTGTGGTGATGGTTTTCCAGACTGACAGGAACTGCTGGAGTCTCCCCCCGACAGGTGTTATGTGGTCGGGGGGCAGGGAGAAGGTGTCACTGTTTGTTTTTGGGGGAGGACCTGGTGTTGCCGTACCCACGTCCTCTGCCTTTGGTGCTGGATCCACAATATCCACCTCTCGTGGTTTTATCATAGTTACTTTGTGTGCCCCCTTTATTGTACTGCTGCTGGGACCCCTGACCTCTAGCTGTTCCTCTATTCCCGGGGCGACGAAAGGAGCCACTACGAAACTGCTGCGACTGCAGAGCCCCCATTGATTTTGCAGTTTCAGTGTCTTTCTTAATTTTTTCGAGGGTAGTGTCAACTTCAGGGCCGAATAAATAGTCTGGGTTGACCGGTTGATTTAAGATATTGTTCTGAATCTCTGGCTTGAAGCCTGAGATACTCAACCATGCGTGCCTCCTCAACATGACGCTTGTGTTGATTGCCCTCGCCGCAGTGTCGGCTGCATCCAGTGCGCATTTGATGGATGCATTGATAAGGAGTTGTCCCTCTCTGATACGGAGCTCCGCTGCCTCTTTATATTCATCTGGCAAATGTTGTAGCAGTGATTCTAGTGTGTCGTAGTGGGACCTATCATAACGGGCCAGGAGTGCCTGTGTGTTGGCAATGCGCCAGATGTTTGCCGCTTGCGCTGCAATCCGTTTGCCTGATGTCTACAGCACTTTGGACTCCTTGTCTGGGGGAGGAGCATCACCCGTTGTTTGTGAGTGGGCTCTTTTGCGATCATTAGCAACAACCATGGAGTCTAAAGGTAACTGACCCCTAACGTACATGGGGTCTCCGGGTGCAGGCTTGTATTTCTTTTCGATTCTGGGGTTCAGCACCCGTGCCCTGGTTGTTTCTTTAAAAATGTCTTTTGCAGGTTTTAGAACGCCTTTTAACATTGGCAGAATTTTGACAGTTTTTTCAGAGGAGGCGAAAGTGTCCACTAAGAAGTCTTCTTCTACAGTGTCAGAATGGAGTTCCACTCCATGATTGGTAGCAGCCCGTTCTATGAGGGCATTAAAGGCAGCAGTGTCCTCTGTGGGAGATGTTTTTATATTATAAAGCTGCGTGTCAGGAGTATCTGGTGCGGTACCCTGGTCGGTGGGGTCATCCCATGCCTGATCTGGGTCTTGCAAGTTATCATCAGGATCGATATCCCCAGGGTAGGTGGTATCATCCCCTACATAGTCCTCTCCTGCGTCTGCCTCTGAATGCGTAGGAGAAAAAGACGGTGGATCCTGATGGAAGGGTTGAAAGTGTTCATGAAGCACTGGTTCTGATCCTGCCGGTAATTTGTGTTTGAGAGGAATTTTGTAGGAGTCCAATCCCCTCTCTGGCGTGATTTTCCGCTTGCGGAGCATCAACCTACCAGTGTCGGCGTCGATAAATTGTGCCTGTGAAGGCTCGATATCCGTTTGTCCAGTGGATGGGGACTGTGTTTGGCGGACACGTGTCCGAATCTCGAACAGTTTCGGCGCCGTGGGTGGCGGCAACCCAAACGTGATGTTCACCGGCGCCGAATGTGATGTTGCGGCCTTGTGCGTGTCGGGACCCGATGTAGAGTGGAGGGTTGCCCGGTCTCTGATGCGTTGCAACGATGCTGAGACCTGTTGCACGGTGAACGCAGATGGCGCCTTGGAACCGATCGGCACCTTGGAGGTAGGCGTCGAAACGGCATCCGACTTCTTTGCAGTGTTTGGGTCGTCGATCCGAAGGGAGGTATCGACGCTCGTCGGAGTCGATGACTTGGCAGGCGCCGCCGTCTTCGACGTCGACGCAGACGGGTTGGCCACTTTGACTTTGGTGGTTTGGGCCGTAATCTTCGGTGCCAGAGGCCTAGGTGCCGCGTGGGGACCGAGGGCCTTCTTCTTCGGCTCGGCGCCCGAATCCGCTGCGGTGAGCTCGGCACCGAAATCTCTTTTGGAGCGGTCGGAGCCGATGACCTTTGCCGGCGTCGAAGGAGTGGAGGGTTTCGAGGCCTTCGAGCCGATCGCAACCATTTTCACTTTCGGTTTCGATGGAACCGGTGCGATGGACGGTTTCGGTTTCGCTGAAGGGAATCCAGTCGTCTTCGATAATAATGGCTCCTGTGAAATGTTGAGGCCGGGCCTGGAGGCGGGGCCGAAGAACCGTGAGATCGATCTTGGGTAAGGCCCGTAGGCGATCCCTCGACCTGAGCCTTATGACGACTTATTTTTTCGGCCTCCGTATCGACGGGTTGGCCTAGCTCTTCGCTGGAGCTATCTTCCTCGGCCCCAAGGGCCTCATCGTAGTCTCCTACCTCTTCGACGACTTCTTCTCCCTGAAAGATCACCTCATCGTCGTCTTCCGATCGTGAGTCGTGTTCGGAAGCGGGGCTGGAGTCTACGTCTTCTACGCTCTCGGCGTCTTCGTCCTCGGTGCTAAAGATGTTGGCCGGGGCAGGCGCTGACTGCTGCGCCTCCAATCTCGCTGCCCGTCGATTCCGGAGAGTCTTCTTCGAGCGGAACCGGGCGCAGGCCATACATTTCGACTCATTGTGATCCGGTGAGAGGCATTTGTTGCACACCGGGTGGACGTCGATGTGTGGGTATTTCGCGTGGCATAAAGGACATCTCTTGAAGGGAGTCCTCGATTCCATCGTCGATCGAAGTTCGGACCAAGCGGATCCGAAAAGCTTGAAGAAGGTGCTAAAGCACTAAAGAAAGTGGTCGATACCGAACGGGAACAGTACCGGCGAGAACTAAAGGTCTTTTGGCCTTAGACTAAATTTTCCTAACTTGAGCTAAGATAAGCACATCCGAACCCAATGGCGGAAAAAAACAATCTAAGGATGGAGAGGATGCCCATGCGCACGGTAGTCCAGGGGAGGAGCCACCTATCTCGTGATACTTCGAAGACTCTTCCAGGACAACAATGTGCAATCATCCGGACCCAACACTAGGCGACGATCTATGCACAGATATGAATTCAGCAGCCCACATGCCTCGAACATCTATCTTCCTATATGTTGCATCAACATTTTGTTTGTCTATGCTTTTAATATAGTTTGAAAACCATAAACCTAGATATTTTGTGATATTATGCCATGTAAACCCTAGCGTATCAAACATTGGTTTCAAACAGAATGCATTCAATTGTAAAACTTCAAATTTCTGAGCTTAGTTTGCAACCAGAACCAGTTGCAAAAGAAGCAGTTTCTTTAAGAAAGGGATAAAGAGAAGACTCCATATTTGACGTAGATCAAAGAATACCATATGAAGACAATTTTAATTATTTAGCATCATAATTAAATCCTTGTTTATCATTGTTTTGGCCTATTCTAGTTAAAAATGGCTTGAGAGCCAAAATAAATTAAAGAGATGACAGTGGATATCATTGTCTTACTCCCTTCATAAAGGAAACTTTGTAGAAGTAGCTCCATTAATAAAACAAGCATTTGCAATACAATAAGCCTCACTTTTTTTTTTGAGTTAGAGCTATTGGCGTTGTAAATGACAACGTCTATTACCTATGTGCTTTGGTTTGGAGTGTAGTGGATGTATGAACAGAGACACAGCTGCAGCACTGCCTAAAGGGCTTAGAATGAGGAATTGCCACTGGAACCAGATAAGCAGCTGCAGCACTGTCTAGAGGACTTAGAATGAGGAATTACCAACAGGACCAGAGAAGCAGCTAGCAGCACTGTCTAGAGGACTTGGAATGAGAAATTACTGACAGGACCAAAGATGCAGCACTGCCTAGAGGACGTAGAATGATGAATTACTGATGAGACCAGAGAAGCAGCTATGAGTATAGCTATAAGTATTTAGCCATGCAGCACATTTATTGATCTATTTTATAAATTTAGCACCCTTACATTTGATTTTAAAGCAAAATGCCTCAAGCACGAGACCCACTGTGTCCTTTACAAGCAAATGATCCAAACAAAACACACTGCTTATACAGAGAATTTGAGGTAGTCATAAACAGAGTGTTTTACTGCAACATCTTTGGGACAGTAAATTCTGCAGTGTACATATTATAAGCAGTTCCTCCAACAAAGAAGTGTGCTGATCCAAGATTGGTGATGAAACTTGAAAGTGCCAAGCCAATTAGTGGAAACTTTTTAAAGTGAACACCTTCTGCAAAGATAATTACCAGTATATTTTAACCCATGTTCTTTAAAAAAAAAAAATAGGAAACAGAAACATGCCTATAAAACAAGCATTTGCAATGCAATGGTCTCGGCATTGTTAAAGTTAGAGCTATTGACATTGCTCATGACATTATTTTTGTTTATGTTTTTGTTTGTAAAACATTTAAAGAAACGGCATTGTTATTTACAATGTCAATAGCTTAATCACTCTCAAATGCGAGACCTATTACATTTGCACCCACACAGAGCCACACACACAGCCACCCACACACACAGCCACCCACAGAGCCACTCACATAGAGCAACCCACACACAAATAGAGCCACCCACAGAGCCACCTACACACACACACAAGCAGTAGCCCACTGACCTATTTACATTATGTGCTTTTAGTGCCCATAGGACGGTCCCTGGAGCCAGCCCCAGCCCGCCCATCACATACCACAGACATGTCTTCAGTACCCATAGGATGGTATCTGGAGCCAGCCCCAGGCCACCCATATCATCCATCCCAACAGCCCTGCCTTTTTCTCTGAAGTACAAGGTGAGCAGCCGCCCATTGTGGTGCAGAATGTGAAAGGGCCCCCCACCCTCCACCCCCGTGAGCGCCTATTAATGCCCCCTGGGGAATCGGGGTTCTTATCTACTGTGGAAAGGGGAGGTGGAGGGTCGAATATGGGAGACATGGAAGTGAGCGCAGTGTTTGATGTTTGTTGCTGCCGCTCCTCGCGTTACTTCAGAAGAGTGAATGTTTGTAGCGGTTATATATGGCGCCAGGGCCTCTAGGCGCTGAATGAAATAACTAGGAAACGATCACATGTTTTATATTTAGTATTAGCGCACGGACACTGGGTGCAATAATTTGAGCAAATAGAACCAAGCTCTCAAAGTAGTCATTGTAGGCTGAGCCCGCGCCGCCACTTCAGGGCTCACCGGCATCTCACAGTAAGCGCACAAATCCCACCACAAAGAGGAGAGGTAAAGCCGGCTGTGTCTGGAGACTTCAGTCTCAGGACGAATAATAGCTGGGACATTTTCATGATGTCATTTGAAGTATTTGTAAGGGCTTATGTATCAGGGCTTCGACACACCACACTGTCTAGAGAGTCGGTACAACGCTAGGACATGCACGGCCAGGCCATTTTATTTATTTTATATATTTTTTGTGGGATGTTATTTTACCATATACATAATGGGGTGAAAAAAATACCTATTACCCCCGTAGAAGCCGCGGTATGAGAAAACATGACGTCACCCGCGTGCAGTTCTTTGGAAATCGGCCGCGTTTCGGGTTTTCTATATTTTAATAAAGAGAAAGACAGTTTTTCAATCTCAAATGTACCAAAAGAGCTGCTTTGGTTCTGCAGATTATTTCAATAACAGTGTGGTGACTGCGGCGCGGGAGTTGCCGGATGATTCAGATGTCTGTACAGCCCAACATTGGCGAATCTGTTTCATGACCATTGAAGCCCGGTTTGCGTGGGTTCATGGAGTTCTCGCTGAGATAGGTGGAATCTGTTTATATGCTGCTCCAATTATGCTAATCTGCGGTGGCGTTTTAAGCATTATTGTGCATTTGCCACATAGTCTATCACCTGCCACATAATGAGAACAAGAGCGTCATGTTACTTTTTACATTTTAATGGTGCTGCCCTGTAAATTTCTCTAGGGACAGGGATTATACATTAAAATGCATCTGCAACAATTGCATAAACCCCACCAACAGACCATACTGACCAATTTTAAGGACATCTGAGAGGAGAAGACGCGGCGGTGTGCGCCACCTTAAAATTCAGCAGTACAAGCAGCAGCCTTCGTCGTCGTCTGAGGGGAAAGTTACCCGCTTTGGCCCATGCTTGTTTTTACCATTTTCATCTTCGGCTGCTGGGGACAAAAGAGCAGACCCTTGCCCCGGCATTTCCTTTCCATTGGCTTGGGAGGCAGGAGGAGAACTTTCAGCAGCAGTCCCGTCCAGGGACAGATCCAAAGATTTGCGAGTGTTAGAGGCATCCGCCTCAAGTTCAGATACTACAGGACCAGTATTTGCAGAGCTTCCCTGAGCCGGACAATCAACGGCACCAACCGTAGTAGATGTGTCTGATCATGACTAAAAAGAATGCTGGAATGTGGTGCGTTCTTCGACAGTAAAGCACATTTGACATAAGACGTTCCACACACACCAACGCCTTTCTCCGAGGCGAAGCAGAAATGCCTCGGAGAAAGGCAGCGGCGTTTTCAGATTCGGGGGCGTGTTTTTCTTTTCTCTCCTCTTGCCATTGGCTGGAGGAGATAATTAGACTTCTTGAAAAAAACACGCCCCCGAATCCGAAAAGGACGGGGCCTAATCGGAATGACGGACCTCTTCTCCAATGGCTGGCCAGCATTCAACAGGCCAGCCAATGGAGAACAGGGGAGAAGAGGGGCGGGTTCAAGCCCCTCTTCTCCAAGTCATTAAATCTCGGATCGAGACTGCGCAAGCGCAGCCTTCGAGCCGAGACCTAAAGAACTGGAGCAAGCTAAACTTCTGTGAAAGCTACTGAAAATATGTGCTGCGACACTACCACACAAAACTGTCAATATGACCAGATCTGAAAACCCTTGGTTCACGTCCCGGTGTTTTACCTAGATAGAACACTAGATGGCAGTCAAATAACTGTTTTACGTAGTAGTGAGAAACATGCCGGTGAAAAATGACATTACTACATTAAAGTGACGATCTTCATTTCTTTCTACATTAAGAGGCCCATTAGAATGTCAGGCGCATCGCCACCGCCCGCATGGCAGTGGCGATCCGCCCGACATTCTTTCCCGCCCGCATGCCATTCTCCCCCTGCCATATTACTATGGCGGGGGAGACCCCGGCGGACGGAAAGAGCGTCTGCCGGTTTTCCGCCAGTATGCAATCTGCCCGATTGCCTACCCGGCGGAAAAAGCTGTTAATATGGTGGCAGTGTCTGGTAGACACCGCTATCCATATTAGAATGCAGGCGGGGGCATGCGGTTTTCAACATTGGGGGCCTGTAACGGGCCCCCAGGGATTCTGGAGGTTGGGGGGTGCACATGGGGGGTACCTATGGTACCCGCTGCATTTCAATGTACAACGTGGCAGGCACCGCGCGATGCCTGTCACGTTGTGCATTGAAAGGCACAACTTGCTTTTGTGGCATTGCGGCAGGCGGTGCTTTCAGCACCGCTCGCCACAATGTTACACATGCGGGATGCGCCCGCCAGTGTGGTGGGCCCATCCTAATTGTAGGTGCGGGACTGCCACAAGCATTGCGGGCGGTCCCGTTTCCCGGGGTTATGGCGGGCGGACAAAGTCCGCCCGCCATACTAATGACCCTCTAAGTGTTTGGATGACTTTTTGGTGGGAGCTCGCTTTATTACTGCAAATTCACATTTGTTGTCACTGGCTGAACTCAAATTGTGCGCAATAGCAGAATACTACTGAAATTAAATTTGAGAAAGTTGTTTAATAATTTAGTGTTTTTCTTTAACAGATCTAACAACATCGATTAATAAATGTTAATACCTCTGTACCATTCCTTGGTTTTGAAGACATAGAATAGGAGCACAATGTTCGCAAGTTTTCTATATATAGCCTTGTAACGACTGCATGACCTAAGCCCATGGATTTAATGTATGCACAGCACTGCGCTCCTGCACCACAAGCCTATCTGGTTCTGTTCTACCACACTATTCACAGGAGAATTTTGTTTGCGTCAAGGTTCAGTTTTGATTAATGCGTCTCTGGATAGATAAAGTGAAACACTGACACTTCGTCAAAAGGCTGCAGTTTCTTTTATGTGACCGCAGTTCTTCAAAATTATCTTTCTGTATTTAAAGGGACATGTATTCAAGTAGCCAATGTTGCCTGGGATGAAGTTATGGTGTTTTAAATGTATGCAATTATTAATGAGGTCAGAGAGAAACATGCTTGACGCTGCAGGTTCATGAGTTGTTTGCATGGTAGGTTTTCAGTTGTAAACCTGGTACCGGCGCTGTTTACTTAAACGCCACTCTGATACCCAGTTTGTGCTAGTTTAGCATTTTTTTAAATACGATGATGACGAGAGCGATATTAAAAATTGGTACAAACCAGAAGCGCATCTGAAGAGCAGCCCACGGAGACTGCACTGCTAAAATAAAACAGATGGTCACAGATGGCCACGGAGGCTGCACTGCTAAAATAAAACAGATGGCCAGAGATAGCCAACCAAAAGAAACAATTGGTCTTGTCATGTAGGAGGGAACCAAGCACCCAAATGCGGGACAGTTGGACACTATTGGCCAACCAGAGTAAAGCAATTTCGAAAGGCAGGCCAACCAACCAACCAGAAGAGCTGGGCTTGTTGAAAGCCCCTAGACTGAATACAGCATGTCTTGCAGAGCAGCCCATGCACTGCCCAGGCTAGACCTAAATTGCTGCTGTGGGTAAAGAGTACCATAATGAGTTTAAAAGTATGATCTTGGGACCAAAACCTAACCAATTTAGAGACTGAAACATGAAATTCTATCCCATTCTATCACCATGACAAATCCAGACTGCTTGCATCCAAGTAGTTTCGGCAATTTGAGCTCTGGATGAAAAGCAACCATTTTGGATTTTTCTTACAGTTGTGTTACTAAGGAAATAGGACTGTAATTTTTGCGAAATGTAGTATCTCGAACTTCTTTGAGAATTAAACAAATAAGAGCATCTTGAAAATTGCTTATGAAAGTTTGGAATTTGACACATAGGTTGAAAAATTGAAGAAGTTGAAATCTTTAAAGAATAAATAAAAATTCGAAAGTGAAACACTCTGGAACAGGAGCTTTCCTTTTTTAAATTTAATAGATTACTTTAATTATTTTATCTGATGGAATTTTTAATTCTACGGAATTAAAAACTTTATATTGGTTTCATTACTTATAATTGATGCCAAGAATTCCATTTATTTTCTTTAGGTGGTTCCTCTGGGATATGAAGTGGTTTGTAGCAGTCTACAATGTTTGAGAAATTTCTGAGCAATTAAAAAGTCTGCCTACGATTGCCTGCATAAATGTTTTAAATTTTATTTTGATCTTTCTTGATTTTCAAATATATAATTTCCCTGTGATGTTTTGAGCTCTAGATTTGAGACAAAAGGAAATGCATCATCGTTAGAACCGAAATGTAGCTTTTATCAAGTCTGTTAAACACTTCTGGGATTTTGAGGTTTAATACATATGGTACAAGTGATTTTCGTTACATTTATTCCCAGCATTTTTCTTCTTACTAGACAAAAATCTAAAGGACATACTTTCTGGCCTTAGATGCCTTGAAGGAGTCCCAAACTATACAAAATAATGTATCATGTTTACTTTTAAAAGTAAAAGCTTTCTCAGCAAAACCTTAAAATGGCAGAAAAAAGATCGATCAGATAAAAGATAGTTATAAAATATCCATGTTCAGGCTCCTTTCGGAGTAGAGACAAATTCTAAGTCAATAATTACTGGAGTGTCAATTGTAATCAGAATTGCTCCCATGTCAGCATAGACTAGTTACCTTATCAAATTCTGCCTCAGGAAAATATAATCCAATCCATTTTGAGAACGATGAACTGGAGAGCAAAATGTTTAGTCTCTTTTGTCAGAATTGGCAAGTTTACAGACATCAGTAAATGACAATTGAGTAACAGCAGTATCATTTTGGGTTGAGCCATGTACATTAAATATTGTGACAGGAATTTCATTGATTGAAAAGTTGAAAGATACTCAGGGCTTTTTGGAATATCGTAAATTCCAATTTTTCATCTCACTCCGCCAAGCTTTCTCTGAGTTGTACATTGCTTTGGAGGCATGGGTGACGCATTTTAACAAGATGCAAATAGTGGGACAGATTGGGTAGCTCCCAAACCACCTAAATTTCCAATTAACATCTCATTTTATTTGGAAGGAGTAAATGCAGCAATTTATATGAGCCCATCTAATAAAGCACCAATGGTGTTCCTATTGATATTTACACGGGAAGTGTTGAATTTTGGGTACCTCTCTTAAGTAACTTAATAATTGTTCTTGTAAGGTAGAATTGCTCAATCCTGGTGGACAGCGATAACATTTCCGCTTTTTACAAAAGGGAACCACTAGAATCCGTCAAGTTACCATTTCATTTACCTGCTGGATTCCTCTGTCAAAATCATAGATGGAGCCATCCTCGAGAGGCTGCTGGTTAGGGCTCGGATCTTTTTAGAGATACAGTATGGGTTCCGCACAGGGCTGGGACTCCAAAGCAATGCCTTAATTCAGTAAATATAAAGTGGCCAAGCACAGCTCCCTTTGGCTTGCTTTTATGAATCTCTCGACTGCCTTCAATAGTGTGAATAGATCAAAGCTCTGGGCCCTTCTGACATCTATGGGGTCGAGGAGGGATTAGTGCATTTTTTAAGACTCTTCACTTTGATCTTTCTGCCTCTGTAAGATATATAGACAAGGGGGAGTACACTGACTCCTTTAAACTAAATCGAGGATTCCGGCAGGGCTGTGTCTTAACCCCTATTTTATATTATTTTTTATAGTAACTGTCTGGAGCCTGTCCTTTTACATGTAGGGAAGGATTTGCCCATTGTTACGAGCAGGCTGTTTCCTGCTCTTCTTTATGCTGATGATGTTGTCCTACTAGCCATAACTTTGAATGGGCTTCAGATCTTACTAGATGCATTTGTGGGTTTAATGGAGCACTTTAACTTGGAGATCAACAGGTCTAAAACGCATATTATGATATGCGGGCCAAAGAATATGAAAACGTGTTGTCTCTCGATCAAGGGCAAGTGGTTAGAGAGGTTAAACAATTTTCCCTATTTGGGTGTAACATTTGATCACAGCTATACTTAGACCTCAAGCCTGACGAGCAAGAGAGCCTGCATTTTACAGGTGTTTGGCTCTACCTTTGGTTTCTCCTATAAAATTAGGGAAAAGCCTATTCGGCCTCATTTGGAGATCTATAAAAGGAAGTGTAATCCTGTATTGACATATGGTGCAGGGGTTTGGGGCTATAGTGATACTAAAGACTCCAGGTTGAGGAAAATAGGATGCTCGGATGGATTTGTGGCATCCCTGCAAGCACCCCTCACTTTTTGTCGCATGTAGGGCTTGGCTTGGGCTACGTTGAGGACCATGTTACATTGGAGCCTTTGCAGCTTTGGTCCGTGATCTGGTGAAAAGGTCAGGTCTCCTTAAATAGGAACATCATTGAGGATTGTCTGCCATATGCCCAGGGTCCTATGGTTCCATGGTTGCATTAGATCCAGTCCGTTTCTTTGAAATTGGGAAGACCATCTATCCTTTTGAACCTGTGGGACCTTAGGAAAGAGGACAATTACTGTCTCCCCAGCAGATCCCTGGTGGATAGGTCAAGAGAGAGGGAATTGACTGAGTCAGCAAAGCCCTCCTTCAAAGTCTATGCTATTATTCAAACCCCTCTCGAGATGGAGCCCTACTTGGAATGGGTAGCAAACCCCTGGGAAAGGATATTACTCACAAGGTTTTATATGGATTCCATCAGATTGAAACTCTGTTTTCTTTGGGAAAATATAATGTGGCTGGCATCTGTGGTTGCCCTTGAGATGAATCTTCCTGTCAAACCTTGCTACAGTTTGTATTGTTTTGTAATTATTACAAGCATCTGTTGTGAGTTTTTTTAACCCCAATACTAAACAAGATGCAGATTAAAAGATTAAGAGTACTGCTAATTTATTTGCAGTCATTGTGCCCCGACGAGGTGTGTCAGAAAGTTGATTGTTTTTTAAAATTTGCCCTTCGCTATTGAAATTCATTAATACTTTACCTTGTTATGATACTTGTTTTATGTATGGAAATGAGCACTTGGTCTTAGGCAATTTCCTATTACTATTTTATCTTGTGATTATGTTTTAACTTTTTTTATATAAATCTGATGTATGCATGTGTGATGAATTGTGTACAGAATGCACATTTGTTGTTCTTTTATGATCAATTTTATGGTGATTGAATAAAGAGAGAATTGATCGAATTTTATTAATTAATAATTTATGCAGTAACCATCTCCCTTTGTTATCATTTTCTTGCAAGATGTAATTAACATTTATGTTTACAGACCAAAGAATAATTACTTTTTATAAACATGTCAAGAGAAAATGTTGACAACCCAACTTCTTTTTAATTTTAATGCTTCATCCGTATTGAGGTGTGTTTCTTTGCAACAAAGGAAAATTGGCCTCAAGTATAAATAGATTATTTAGAATCTTCACTCTTTTTATTTGAGAACCAAGCCCTTTAACGTTCCATGAAACTACCATGACAACCATACAGATATAATGTAAAAGAAAATAGACACAGATTACCCATGTTGGGCCCAATTCATAAAGGCAAATTACACTTTTTAGTAATTTACAATTTTGAATAAATGTACTACTTTTTGCTTATTCACAAAGTCCAAGAGTAAGTTACTACTAAGGGGCCGATTCCGATCCGGGTCGGAAGGGCACCGAACGCGATCCTGCCGGAAAAACTATGAGCCGTACACGTGTTT
Organism: Triturus cristatus; assembly: GCF_964204655.1. Classification (NCBI taxonomy): domain Eukaryota; kingdom Metazoa; phylum Chordata; class Amphibia; order Caudata; family Salamandridae; genus Triturus; species Triturus cristatus. The sequence goes on from NC_140586.1 coordinate 89,913,671, forward strand.
TCCGGCCAACTCGTACAGCTGTATGAGCAAGCCAGTACGATGCGAGCTACATGAAATTCCCCGACCGAGTAGTTTCCGGGTCCGAACCGCTCTGTACGTCTCAGTCGTAAGCTAACCGTGGCGTGCAATGGATGCGATTCACGACCGAGCCAGTACGATGCATGCGTCGGACAGCCTGTGCGAGCCGGAGTGTCCGGCTCGCAAAAGCTCCCGGAGTCGGACTTCGGGGGTCCGCGTCGGACCCCCCGACACCCGCAGCCATACGACTCGCACACAGGGGGAGACCTATGGGTCTCCCCATCACAGGCATGTACAGTGCGGATGGCACCGACGCGTACCCACTCTAGGGGCGCACTTGTTCGAGACGTACCCATTCAGTCAATGGGAGCGCATGTACGCGTCGTACAACTGGCTCCCATTGACTTCTACGGGAGTCCGACCGAACCGAGTCAGACAGCATACGTGCGCATCGTACTTGCTCGGTCGGACTGTAGGGGTCCGGCTCGGTCGGAAAACACTCTGGATCCGACCCGGTCGGAGTGCTTTCCAACCCGGATCGGAATCGGTCCCTAAGAAGTAGTAAAGCCAGCGCCACACATGGCCAGCAGCTGATACTTCAATACCCTCCCATAGAAAATGAATGAAGGCAGGGAATTAAAATAAAACCAAATAGGAAATAATGTTAAATTAAATTCAGTTATTTAAAATAGTTAAAATATAAATATATATAGTTTAATGTTAAAAGTAGTACTTATTTATTCTTTAGTTAGAACATATTGTACTACCCTAATTTAATTTAAACATTTATGTAGCAATATTTTTTATAAAATTGTACCTAAATTAATGTTAATTAATTTTATAAATTACAGTTAATAGTAAATATAGCACAATGAAAAATATTTTTTCTTTCAGTGGAAATTATTAGTTTTAATTTAAACGTCAGAAAAATCATTTTAATAAAAATGTATATAATTCAATTAATTAAAGATTTATTTCAAAATTAACTTAATAGTATAGAAGCATTTTATTTTATTTTGTTTTACATGTAAAATAAATATATAAGATAAATTTACATTAATGCACCACGGGCAGAGATGTCCACATTGTAAAGTATAGGGAAAAATAAAAAAAGTGTATTTAACTTTAAATATTTTAAAATGTTTTGTATTATAAAAAATTATTATAAACCTTTTTCTATATTTATTTCAATATACCTCGTCTTGCATATCTCTAGGGTTAAAACAGTTAGAAAATAATACAATTAAAGGTAAAGAACAAGTCTTCAGCAGCCAATTCTTCCTTGTTTTGGCATGTTATATAAATACATGGCATTGTTAGGAGTTGATAAAAATGGCCACAATAAGACTGCTCCGTTCCAACGCCCAGCGCACTGCGATCAGCCCCTAAGGTTTCTATTTAAAGTGTAAACGTTTTACTTTTTTCACTAATCAAGCTATCCTGGCTGAAGTGGGGTGAAACCCCGAAACCGGTCCTAGGATGCTTGTTTCCAGTCCAGAGAGGACCTGGCCTGGCAGTTCGGGCTGGACTGTTCCCATTGGGCACAGGGTCAAGACTGATTTGCATATGGCTGGGTCCAAACTGGAATGGCATGGTGAGCAACAAAACGATGGATTTAGGCCCAGATCTCTGTACTGGGGTGAATGTATAACATTGCTTTGCATTCTGTCCATCAATTGTTCTTTTTACAGAAGCAGGAGGAGGAGACAGCGTTGACTTGCTGGGTCATGGAGAGCGTCGAGTCCAGGATGAATCCCAGGTTGCATGCGTGGTTGGTGGGTGTCGGGGCAGCTCCCAACGTGGCCGGCCACCAGGAGTTGTCCCATGCGGAGGGGGTGGAGCCGAGGATAAGGACCTTCGTCTTGTCAGAGTTCAGTTTCTGGCGGCTGTTTTTCATCCAGTCTGCAACGGTCTTCATTTCCTCATGGAGGTTGGATTTGGCAGTGGCCGGGTCCTTGGTGAGGGAGAGGATCAGCTGGGTGTCATCAGCATATGGGATGATGTTGAGGTGGTGTGCCCGGACGATGTCAGCGAGTGGTGCCATGTAGATGTTGAAAAGGGTCAGGCTGAGGGATGATCCTTGGGGTACGCCCCAGGTGATTGTGGTGGCTTCGGATCGACATGGGGGAGGCGGACTCTCTGGGTTCTGCCGGTGAGGAAGGAGGTGATCCAGTTCAAGAATTGTCACGGATCCCTGCGTCGTGACCAAGGGCCTAGGTCCCGAAGCGCGTCGAGTTGCCGATAATTTGCTTAATATAAAATACTGCTTTTGAAGCACATGAGAATCCGTGGTTGCTGTTTTTCCTCTGGATGCCTTTGGAGAGTTTCAGCGATTGGATTGATAAATAAATACCTATATATATGTGAATATACCTATATCCATCTACCTATGTATCTATCTCAGGTGTCTCCAACCAGTCGATCGCGAGCTTACAGTAGCTCTCAAACACCTTAAGAGTAGCTCACAGCCTTGAGTTCATTTTTAAATAAGCACAAAGTCATATTTTACTTTTAAAGTTAAGGGAAGGCTTTATTTATTTTACAATATTATCTGCAGGCTGCACTTAGCAAGGCCTGATAATGAGCAGTCAGATTTATGACCCAGGCTGGTGCAGGGGCACAGTGGTGAGCAACTGAAGCACTGAGGTATTTAACCCTTAAATAAAGTTGCTTGCCACCTCAATATTGGAACTGTGAAAAAACATATGTTTCTGAATTTTCTTAAATGAGAGAAAATTCAAATGAAGTTACCTTAATGATTAAGTTCACTCTTCATTTTAATTTCTCCCATTTCAAAGTGTCGCATTACAAACAGCAGGTCTCTGGCTCCAAGTGGCCAGCACACCCTGTGGCATTAGTATAACTGAATAAAAACAGCCATTTTATTAAATGAGAGAAATTCAAAGCACAGACAAAATGTTCAACATTATAAACATTTTTGCAGAACATTTTTCTTCAATTCAAATGTCTCCCATTTAAAAAGAAATGATTGTATGTTTGTGTTATATATGTAACTGTCACATGTGGAAAAGGTATGTCCTGTGCTGCAAGTACATATGACACAGGTTCTCAGTCACCCATACAAATACATCCCATTCATACGCACACTTATTCAAAGACCCTCAAAGACCAAGCTCTAAGTAAAACACATGGCAGTCTTGCCAAAGTGCCCCTGGTCAAAGTGTTTTGTTCAAATCAATCGATCAAGATTTGTATAGTGCGGCTGCTTCACCCAAGAGAGTCTCGAGGCATTGTGGGATCATGCTGCGGGATCGCAATTTCAAATCTAATCACAGTATCTGGTTCTATGGACATTAGGCTTAAAATCAATTAAGTTAGAGGTGGGGGGTGTCTGGTAACCAGGTGTGAGTTATTCAGCCTTCAGTAGCTCACAATGATTTTTACTGATTTGACAGAAATAGCTCTCACTACAGAAAAAATTGGAGACTCTTGATCTATCTATATTTACACACATACACACACACACATCTATATATCTATATATATCTACATATATGTAATCAGTAGTTTTAGTTAGGACCTATTCTCCATAGGAAAAGCTTTTTTTATTTTGCAAATAACTTTGGCGCCGTTTGACGAATTTTCCTGAACTTTTCAGAACTAGTTTTCTACTCATTTCTGCTGTCTGAAAAGTTTCTGGTTGATTTGTCAATCGGGCCGAGAAGAAGGGGGCATCCCAAAACACATTTTCCCCATCCAATTTCCCTTAGAGGGTTTAGACACGACTATAGCCCGAACTGCTGAACAGAATTGCACCACATTTGGCAGTGCGTTAGATTTTGGTAAAGAAAGAGTGCTTTTTGCAATTTGATGTAAATCTGCTTAGCAGTTTTGGAGTTATTAAAGCAAAAATATATAAATAAATACACATAAATACCTATAGATATGTGAATCTACCTATCTCTCTATCTATCTATCTAATCTTTCTATATTTACACACATACACACAAACACACACACACATATATATATATATATATATATATATATATATATATTCACTGAAAAAACCATAGGTTTCACACATGTTATAGTTAGCGGAAATTTTACTGATAAAAAACCAATGAAATTCCCCCGTTATAGTTAGTGCAGGAAACTATAACTCACGCGACCGCAATCCTCTGCTGATGCTAATACTGTATTTAGACACTTATTTGCCCATGTCTTCTTCCATAAATTTTTAGCTATACATATATTACAAATATTTTTTTTTCATAAAGACACATATGTCATCAGCAGAAGATTGCGGTCGCGTGAGTTATAGTTTCCTGCACTAACTATAACGGGGGAATTTCATTGGTTTTTTATCAGTAAAATTTCCGCTAACTATAACATGTGTGAAACCTATGGTTTTTTCAGTGAATTTGCAAGGTTTTTTAAATGCTAATTCCTAACTATAACGTGTGTGAAACCTATGGTTTTTTCAGTGAATTTGTACGGTTTTTTAAATGCTAAGTTACTTTACGCCATTCGTGGCGTGCGCGCCCACTTAACGCAGTTCGTTCCGTGCGCGCACGGTGCTCGCACAGTGAACACGCGGTGCGCTTCGCGCACCGCGCGCCCACTTTACGCAGTTAGTGCCGTGCACGCACGGTGGGCACGCGGTGCGCTACGCGCACCGCGTGCCCACGTTACGCTAGATGGGCCATGTACACACGATGCGCTTCGCGCACCGTGCGCACATGGAGGACATATTATGCGTTTCCTTGTGATAGGTAATCTGTTGAAATTTTTTTGCGAAATGCTGTGCTCTATTATGCCATGCACAAATGGTGGCCTTCGGCCACCATTTGCACACGGGGTGGAGAGAGTGTGGATTTTTTTTTTTAAATTTTTTTAACGTACGCGTACGGTAAGCGTACGGTAAGCGTAATCGGCGAAATTTTCGAAAAATAAAAAATTACCGTTTTTTGCCTTGGGGGATCTTTGAAGACTCAACTAACATGGTTATGTGCATGGGCGCTGTCTAAACAGCCCCTTTATATGTTTTTGGCATTTGTTTATCAGCTCCCCCCTCAGAGTGCGAGAGAGAAAATGGCGGCCGCCGCTTCCTGGTTTCGACCGATTCGAATGTTTACTAAGATCTAAGGGCCAATCAGAATCGCGCTCGCGCACGCCACCGTACGCGTACGGTAAGCGCACCTTAAGCTGGCTCAGATATATATATTGATTTAAAGGCTATTTTCTCAGAATCTACTGAACAGATTTACACCAAACCTACAAAAGGCACTTCCTTGACCTGAGGACTACCTCTCTGCCAAATTTCAAGTAATTCTGTTCAGCCGTTCGGGCTGTAGCTGTGTCTAAAGGTCCTATGGAAAAATGCATGGGAAAAATGCATTTTGGGACCCCCCTTTTATCTCAGCCCCCGCTTGACGAATCCCCCCCGAGACTTTCAGGGTAGGAGCGGAGCGTAGCGCCCCACCTATTTTGAAAAATTCGCAAGGATTCGTCGACCGGCGCAAAAGTTATTCAAAATAGAATGTTGCGGATTTCCGATGGAAACGTGGTCCTAACTATAACTACCTACTGGCGACCGCCAGTAGGTAATATGTATATATATATATATATATATATTACCTACTGGCGGTCGCCAGTAGGTAGTTATAGTTAGGACCGTGTTTCCATAGGAAATCTCAAAATTCTATTTTGAATAACTTTGGCACCGGTTGACGAATCCTCGCAAAATTTTCAAAACTAATGGGGCGCTACGCTCCGCTCCTACCCTGAAAGTCTCGGGGTGATTCGTCAAGCGGGGGCTGAGAAAAAAGGGGGGTCCCAAAACGCGTTTTCCCCATGCATTTTTCCATAGGACCTTTAGACACAGCTACAGCCCGAACGGCTGAACAGAGTTACTTGAAATTTGGCAGAGAGGTAGTCTACAGGTCAAGGATGTGCCTTTTGTAGGTTTGGTGTAAATCTGTTCAGTATTTCCTAAGAAAATAGCATTTAAATCAATATATATATCTGTAAGCGCGCTCCGAGCGCGCACCGTAAGCTTACCGTACGCGTACGGTGCCGTGCGCGAGCGCGATTCTGATTGGCTGTTAGATCTTAGTAAACATTTGAATCGGTCGAAACCAGGAAGTGTCGGCCGCCATTTTTTCTCTCGCACTCTGAGGGGGGGAGGAAAAACAAAGTTGGATAACATGAAAAGGGGCAGGCTAGACAGCTCCTGACCCCCTAGCCTTGGTCAGGGTGTCCCAGAAGGACCCCCAAGGCCAAAAATTAAATATATATATCTTTTTTTTAAAACGCCGAATGCGCTTACCGTACGCGTACGGCAAAAAATAAATAAAAAAAAAAACAAACTCCACATATTCCCCCCCCCGTGTGCAAAAGGTGCCCGCAGGGCACCTTTTGTGCATTGGATATATCAGTACATGAACATTTAATAGATAACCTTTCACAACGAAGCGCATAATATGTCCTCCGTGTGCGGACGGTGCGCGAAGCGCATCGTGCGTACATGGCCCATCCAGCGTAACGTGGGCCCACCGTGCGCGCACGGAACGGACTGCGTAAAGTGGGCGCGCACGGCACAAACGGCGTAAAGTAACTTAGCATTTAAAAAAACGTACAAATTCACTGAAAAAACCATAGGTTTCATACACGTTATAGTTAGGAATTAGCATTTAAAAAACCTTGCAAATTCACTGAAAAAGCCATTGGTTTCACACAAGTTATAGTTAGCTGTACATTTCACTCGTAAAAAACCAATGAAATTCCACGTTATAGTTAGTGCAGGCAACTATAACTCACGCGACCGCAATCCTCTGCTGATGCTAATACTGTATTTAGACACTTATTTGCCCATGTCTTCTTCCATTAAATTTTAGCTATACATATATTACAAATATTTTTTTTTCATAAAGACACATATGTCATCAGCAGAGGATTGCGGTTGCGTGAGTTATAGTTGCCTGCACTAACTATAACGTGGAATTTCATTGGTTTTTTACGAGTGAAATGTACAGCTATCTATAACTTGTGTGAAACCTATGGTTTTTTCAGTGAATATATATATACATATATATACACCTTATATATTTTTAGTAAAGTCCTGTGCCCACGATCTGCCCCAGCCAAAACATAGTCCTATTACTATATCGCTGGCTGTCCCTGGTGTATTGTGATGGGACACATATTTGCCACTCATTACAATCTGCTGTGCTGCCTGAGTGAGGCAGCACAGCAGGCGGCTTTTCGAACAACTTCTTTTAGTGTTGTGAAGAGAGCTCTTTAATAGGCTCAACTTGGAATTCTGTACCTGGTGTGAAGAGAGGGTCAGAGGAAACGTGAGCCCGTACCACACTCGATTATTGTGGGGGCACACCCGACCCTGTCTAAAAAACTGGGACGTGTCTTTGTTGCAGGAAAAAGTGTTGAGACGCCGGCACCCTCCTTTCAAAACCGGCACTGTCCGGGCCAAACCGGGACGTCTGGTCACCTTAGGTTTGGTGCTTTTAAACCCCTTATTTCATATGGAAGACCATGCATAACCCAAATGCAACAGGATGCTCCATGGAATATCTTGAACATTCAGACAGATCTGAATTTTAGCTGGCGATGTTTTTGCATTCTGTGACTTGTAGTTCCCCTCTCTCATATAAGTACGGGTTTCTAAAAATTCCACCATGCAAAGCTTTGATGGCAAAAATCAGAGACTGGTTTGAGCATACACTTATTAGTAAATGCAGGGCTTTAAGTGGGATGAAAAAACTGGGAGGCCTCTCAAAGGGGCATGGCCAATGTAATTAAGGGCGTGGCTTAAAACACGTAAGCTAAAAATCTTTGCTTACCTACTCCCTACTGGACAGTACCAGCCCATTTAAAGCACTGGTCAGGGGGTGTCAGTGTGTTTCACTGGTCGAGGTACATACAGCGCACCCAGTGTGAGGCAGCTAGCCACAGTCAGACGCTGCCTGAGTTTTAAGTTTTACAAAAGTGTGCTAGATTAAGGAAGTGTGGTGGGTCCCTGTGCCGACCCAAGGAACCTGTGCGTCCCAGGCCCGAATCCCGGCATCGTCCTTTCAGAGTTTCATCCTTCCTGACTCAGCTTATTGTCAAATAATAGATGATCCCCTGTTTTTGGCACTGTCTTTGTGTGTGACTGTTGTATGTTACTCTTTTACACATTGTTATTCCTTGCATGTTATGTTCCTTTAATTCATGGCAAGTGAGCGAGACATGGAATCTCGGTATGTGCTTGTTTAGATTCTAATTCAGGAGTCAGTTGCACTGGCGTCCTGGAGAAGAAGCTGTGTTACCTGGCGCTCACCTGTTCTTGAGATTTACTTAATAAATCTTCTTCCTACATCCACCTCAATTGCTTCATTACAATTGGCGACGATTACGGGATACCCACCATCACCTCAATTTCACGGAAAGGAATATTTTTTCATTTTTTTTTGTGGAACTTAAGGATTTCATGAATTTGGTAACATTCATGAAGGAAACTTTACATGGTGTCTGGAACGGTACTTTGAAGGATGAATTACATGTAACCGGATCATCTGGGAAACTGACTTTAGGTAAGAAAAATTATCTTACTTTGGAGTAGACGATCGTTGAGAAACTGCCCTGCCTGCTTTTTTTTTAAGTGGCGGCAGTATTCGATCATCGTGCGCGGACCCCGAACTGAATGCTGCATTGTCTGGGGCATGCGCAATACACCCTTGTGTGCGCGGATTCCGAAGTAGAATGCGGCAGTGACTGATGCCTGCGCAATACTCCCCTTGCGTCATCGCGTAGGGTCACGCAACGTGACCTTGCGTGGCGGCCATCTTAGAGCCGGATCAGGAGTATGGGAAGCTGGTAGGAGTGTATCCGAGCTCCGAAGCGCTACTCCTGCGACGAAGGAAAAAAAAAAGAGTGACTGAAGTGTTTTAAAGTAAGCAATTGGCAGCGGTATCGTGGTGAACACAGTGCTTAATTTGTAAAATTTGAAGTGCAGGTGCTCAAATCTTTGTCGGAGGCCACACCTACTTTTTCTTTGGCTCCACCCACTTCCTCCACTGGCTCCACCCACTTCCTCTATTAGCTCCACCCACATCATCAACTGGCACTGCGAAAAGTCAGATGAATTTCAGCAAGGGCGCCTGCCTTCCTCATAGTACGGTTTAGATAGGAGGTTCCCCTGCCCTGTGAACATTTTCAAAAAGATTAAATCAAAAGTGCATTTAAAGCACAATTTTGAAATAAATTAGATAAAATCACTAATGCATTGAAAAGGGACAATTCCAGTGCTCTATGTGCTAATTTGGGGAAAGGACAATACTGGGGTAGGGTATGCCCTTTTTAATAGGGAAGCAAAGTGAAAGAAAACACGCTAGACGTGCGAAGTGCGATGTCAATTCGTCTAAGTATCATGCACAATTAATATTTATTTGCAGTTTGCACCAAAGACATTTCTGCATCTGCACATATATTACCATCCATGACTGACTACAAGTACAATCCAAATGGATCCTCCTACTTTGCCCACCCAAATTCAGGCCTTTTCCAAATCATACCCCGGCCTGCTTGCCCTGCAGCGCTCACTCGAAAGAGACACAAAGTCTATACAGTTTGCATCAATTTTAAGCTTTGGCTTCTGGAATAGCAAAAGCAGGGTAAGGTGGCAGTGTGCAGAGTTAGTTACACACTGTGATTCACAAAAATTAATTAATTAATTGACACTCAGGGCCGGACTGGGAACCCAAAGCAGCCCTGGCAAGTTTTGTTACACCAGCTCCCATACGGTGCATAGCACACAAGCACAGCAAGCGTAATGACTGCCACAGGTGTTTGCATGGGGGAATTCTCCCCTCGAAAACATTTTGCAAAAAGAAAAACCAAAATGGTGCACAACACATTTTCCATTACATATTTAGCTGTATCAACTTTCAAAGCATAGTAAATCATAAATGATGACCTGACATAAGCACCCAGGCCAGAAAGCATGGAAATCTCACACTCATAAGTACTCAGACAAGGAAACATGGAAATGTCACACAAAGGCACCTAGGCCAGAAATCATGGAAATGTCACACAAAGGCACCCAGGCCAGAAAGCATAGAAATGTTACACAAAGGCACCGAGCCAGGACAGAAAGCATGGAACCGTCACACAAAGGCAACCAGGCCAGAAAGCATAGAAACGTCACACAAAGGCACCCAGGCCAGAAACCATAGAAACGTCACACAAAGGCACCCGGGCCAGCCGGCCAGAAAGCATGAAAATGTCAAAGAAAGGTATCCAAGCCAGTGGGGCTGGAACAATTTTCAGAGTGTTGGTGCTGCCCTCAATGTTACATCACTGAATGAAGTCATAAGATTGAGAAAAATGCAAACATCACACACACTAAGGACAAACATAGCAAATGAGCCTTGCCCATTCCGGCGGAGGTGGTGAGAGTGTGGTATGTTGCAGTGGAGCATTTAGAAGCCCACTGCTTGTTGAGTGGTGTTGGTGAACTCAACTGTATGAACCAAATCTTTCCACAATCCTAAACTCACCAACCCCAATTGCCTCAACTTCCTGCTCTATCCAGTGCTGTGGTAGAATACCTGCATATCGGCAGATGCTTTCGACAGTTGAGTAGCTTTGATGGGAAGAGGAGGTTTCTGAGGTGGGAGTATCAGGCAAGTGACACTTCTCGGGCTCCCTCTGTGCGAGCCTTCAGGGAGAATCCCTCTTCATTACTACCTCCGGCTCCACCTGACCCTGGACTCTGCAACCCACTCCCTTACAGGCTTGTTTATCCCAGTAAAAACAATAGTAAAATCACCTTCAAACTTAAAACATTGAATATAGTGGTAAATATAATTAGCACGCACTTCAAGTATGTTCCACAGTAGCCCTTATGACCCCGACTGCTAATTAAATAAACAAAATCAGGAAGGCCATGACAGGGCCGGCTTCAGCGCTGATGCGAAAGTCTTTTTTGGCGTCGCACCAATAACATCTCTCTCCGTAAATAACCTTTACTACCACCTTCCAACAGTGCCCCTCATCCCTCCATGGCCCCCCCTATTGACATCCTCCTCAGATTCCCTCACTGCCACACGCCACAAGTGCCCCTCATCTCCCCATAGCCCCTCCCCCTCATGACTTCCTCCTCGGATTCCCTCACTGCCATCCTCCACCAGTGTCCCTCCTCTCTCTGTAGCCCATCCCCCTCATGACCTCCTCCTCGGATTCCCTCACTGCCACCCTCCATCAGTGTCCCTCATCTCTCTGTAGCCCATCCCCCTCATGACCTCCTCCTCAGACTCCCTCACTGCCGCCCTCCAGCAGTGCCCCTCATCGCTCCCTCCTCCACCCCATGACCTCTTCCTCGGATTCCCAAACTGCCGCCCTCCAACAGTGTCCCTCATCGCTCCATAGCCCCTCCCCCTATTGACCTCTTCCTCAGATTCCCTCACTGCCACACTCCAACAGTGCCCCTCATCTTTATGTAGCCCCTCTCTCATATGCATTTCATTTGTTGTATAGCGCTACTCATATCAGTGTAGTGTGTGTCAGTACTTTACACCACTCACACATTATACAGGAGACAATGAATCGTACAAGTATGTAAATCAGTCTACAGGGAATGTCACATAAGCCAATGAGGATTACAAGGTGTATGAATCACGTGTCATCCATACCTGTGGGACGGAAATTTTACGAGGGTTTGGGCTGGTGAAACACAACCTTAGGATTTTTAAAGAGTATTCAATAGGGGTCAGCTTTACTGATAAAAATGTATATCTGCCCAAACATACTCATTTTGAAAACATTAGAATAATGAAAGACTGGGGAAGTTCTAACTATATCACACAAAAAGAAAGCGAAGTTCTAACTATACCATTCATGTTTAAACTTTGTATGTAGGCAGCTCTTTGGTGACAGTTCATTGGTCACTGTCCTATGTTAGGATTGTACCTTCTGAACTGCATGTAACACAAGGATCTCTGTGACAAATGCAGTAACCCACTGAGCTTCCACATAAAATACAGTTTATCTGCATTTAAAAACTACTAACAGACAAATGATTGCTCTCCAGCAGGGTCATTTATCACCAGCGTTATTACACTTGCTCATATGATTGAACACAATTATACCCGTCTGTCCTGTGCCCAATCCGCCGCTTTCTAGAAGAGACGCTACTCGATTGAACACATTTATGTTAGCACATTTCACCCAATGCCATTACGTTCAATCCAATTACAGATGGCCAGGCCAGCCATGGTGCCATCGAATGCAAATGATCCATCCATCGCCACTATCCATGCCACTATCTGACCAAGCACTCACCCTCGGTTTATTCTCACAATCTCACTTAGGTATTTGACCCACCGACCTACCCACAAAAAAGCAGTCTTGATGTCGATGAGTAGTTTGGGTACTAAAAATGCCCGGCGTGGGGGATGGACTGCATTCTGGAAGAGGGGTGGATAGGGTGAGATAAGGCAGCTGCCTAAAGGTGTGTGAAACAAGGGAATGGACATGGTCTGAAACTGAAAGTGGCACACACAACCTAAAGGAGACCTAATACACCGTCTCGTGCTGTACCGACGTGCACGGGCGGCTGTCAGACGTCAATAGACTCCCAGCAGTGGGGTCGGAGCCGGGACGGCAGCAGGCACTGCGGATACATTGGCGTTGACTGCGCAGCTCACTTCCGAAAGCAATTAGAAACCAGGCATTGATTAAGTCGGCATTGAGGGCTTGGCAGGCGACAGAATGATGGCACATAAAGTCACGGGACGGGCGCCAGAAATGCAACTTTTTTGCTGATTGTCAATAATGGAGAACTCCCACCGGGCGTGGGGCGACTCTCGCTTGGACAGCTGGCACATTAGGACGGATGCCAGCCACTAAATGAGTGTTTCGACTCGAGACCGTCAAAGGAAAAGGTCAGGACCTGAGAGGACATCAGGGTTAATTTGTTTCTGTCAGATAATAATAAATGCCATTTTCTGCAGCCAAACCGTTACATATCTTGTAAAGTATCTGTGTTAGCAACATGCATGCGATAGGTTCGATTTGGAGCATGGTATGGATAACACTCTATTATAATTTTTGGGGAGAATAAACGTAGTACCAGTGAATTAAGTAGGGTAGGGGTAACTTTGTTATTTAATCCTGTGCATCTAACTGTGCATTTTCTCCGTGTGTTCCAAACTTTGAATCTATTGCTCCATTCCACGCAGCACAAGTTTCATCCTGGATGAAGGTGACCTGGCCCCTGTCTCAGAAAGTATGAGGTTTTTTGACAGGCTAGACTGTCTGAAAGAATGGCAGGGATGGGGCAGTGTCAGTTGCCTTTCATTGGCACCTGAAGTACAACTGGCATGGCTGATGGCTCCAACCTCATTGCCTTCCCTGATGCGACTTCCTGCCATAAAATCTCCTAATTTCCCTTTAGATCTGTATTCCTAACTTCTTGAAGTTTTTGGAAGCCCACAATTGTTGTATGCAGCTATGTTATTTGCAAGTTGTCAGAATGTAAGCAAGGGCATAACTTGCATGCTTGCTATCACAACAGGACCCTACCATTTTGGGGTTGAGGAGTGCAGTCCAAATGCTTTGAATTTATATTACGAGGTCAGAGAGTAAGTTCTCAGGGCAGGCTCACTCCCAGAGAACAAATCCCAGACCTCCTCATCGTCCGTCATGACCATAAAATACCTAAATGGCTGAGAGAGAGTGTGGGCATCGCTCACGTTTTGGTGTGATCATCATCATGATGTTGTTATTTCATTGATAGTACTATAGTTCCTACTTCTTATAGAAATGGCGGCAAGTCCGGCAACAACAACACTGTGAAACTCAAACTGACTGATCACATACATTAGGCGGCCGGAGGCGGAGAGGGACAGTAGCAGTAGGAAGGACTTATGCACTCACTGCCGGCTGCTGCCTGCGCAGCTTCATTAACTGTCTCTTTGTCGACTTTCTCCGATTGATTAGGGCTTACTTAGGCCTGCCGCCTGCTAGGAGGCAGGCCCTGTCTCACGCTCACCTGGTGGCACGGTGCAGCAGCTGTTGCAGACCTCAAGGCTCTCACAACGTCGTCCGACCGGCCCGGGTCACTGAGTGTGTCAGTAGTGTGAGCGCTGAGTCGCGGCCCGCGGCTGTTGACCGATTACAAAGAACGGGAACCAACCACGAGACTAGGTGCGGCACTGCGCGGCTATGCTGGGGCGTGGCACTGAATGCGTGGCGTGCGGCGTGCGCAATCAATCCAGAATTTTAACAAATCTGCGCAGTGCGCACGCTGCCGCGTACAGCCCCCGCCCCCAACCCGGCCCCGTCCGAGAAGTGAAACAACATCGAGCACTGCCCGCCCGCCCGGCGCCCACTGACAGTGCATCGCCATCATCAACCGCAAAAGAAAACGCGAGCGAGCAAGAATCTGATTGAGAACTTATTAACTCTCAGAAGTAGTGAAGTGAAGAAGGCAAGTGAAAGTCATACAGTCCGCCGGAGTCAGTCAGGAAGTACTGTAACACTTAGTTTTGCCACTGCAAAGTCCCGGCCGTAGCGCTGCGAAGCAAGTCAATCAATTACGTGCACCTGAGTGTGTAGACCCGGCCCTGATAATTAGGTGCCGGTGCTAAGCACCGGCAAGCACCGGCACAAATTAAGCACTGGGTGAACAGGTGAGAAAGTCGGGGAAACATTCATTTTTTGTTACAGAAGTATTATCAATTATAAATAACTTTTTACTGTGAGAAGAAATATTATTAGTTGGTTGCAAACCATACATGGAACAAGGAGACCAGGCATTACATAGTGAGGAGCAAGTTATGGCACAACAACATTTTATTATAAGTCCTCCACATGCCTTTTGGGTAACAGGATCACAACCCACTATAAAATGGGTTGAATGGAAAGAATATTTTGTGAATTATATAGATGCAGTTGATGAGGCAGGTAAGATGAAACCTGAACAAAAAAAAAAGATTACTGCTTCACTCCTTGGGTCCTATTGGATTAAAAACATATTCACGTATGTCCAGGATCAATGAAGGTGATGTGAATGTATTTAAGGCGGCATCGAAAGACCTTGACAAGTATTTCGCCCCTAAGGTGTGTATTGGAGTAGTTCACCATAAATTCTTTCAAAGGAAACAAACCAAAGAAGAACTTGTGGATGAGTGGCTAGATGATCTCAAAAGACTGGCATTAGATTGTAAATTTGGAGTTCTGGATGACGATCTCATACGTGACCAACTAGTTATGCACAATAATAATTCTTCTATACAAGATCGATTATGGGTCACTGGAGATGCGCCTTTAGAGGATGTTTTGGCCATAATGAGAAAATCGGAAATGTCAGGAAGATGTGCTACAGTTGTGAAAGAATCTGAAAAAGATTCAAATGGTGTTTTCAAGTTACAGAACTTAAATAGCAGTCAAAATCAACAAACCATAGGACGCTGGGTGACCCAATCTCAAAAGAACACAGAAAAAGAAAGGAAACCAGAAGAAAGAAGATGCTATCGCTGCGATAGCAAGGAACATTTAGCGTTTAGCAAATATTGTCCTGCATTAAAAAAAAGACGCGGCATATGTGGGTTAATGGGCCATTTTAGTAAAACGTGCCGTAAAAGGAGTAGTGTAAAATATGTATGGGAAAGTGAAGAGGGCACCAGTGAGGATGTGAGTAATGATGATAATTGTGTAAAAACTTTACAAGGAAACTATGTTATAAATGTCACGGATGAGTCTGTAAAAGGTAAACCCATATGTGAGGTGTCTTTTGGTGGTGTCACTGTAAATGTGTATGCAGATTCTGGATCACCATACACTATTATTAATAAGGCTGTGTGGAAGGAGAAATTTGTGGAAAAAATTGGAGAAGATTTGTGTCCTACTGATGTGAACCCGGTAAGTTTCACTGGAGAAAAAATTAATATGCTTGGGTTCAGATGGCTCTCCTTTTTGTTCAAAGGGAGGTCAGCAAGGGGTAAGATGTATGGAGCAGAAGATGGTCCATCCGTACTTGGTTGGTTAGACCAAAAGAACTTGCACATCATCCTGGATCCAAATAGTGAAGAAAAAGTACTCATAATGGATGAAACTAGTAAATTGGGTGATTCATTAAAAAAAAAAAATCCAGGTGTCTTTGGAAAGAGTTTAGGAGCACTCAAAGGATTTGAACATAGAATAGTGCTAAAAGAACATGCTGAACCCAAAGTTCATAAAGTAAGACCAATTCCTATACTGATAAGGGATGAAGTTAAGAAGGAGTTACAAGATGTTAGTTAAGGGTGTAATTGAGGAAGTGGAAAGCTCTGAATGGATTTCTCCAGTCGTCATCGCACGCAAAAGCAATGGAAAAATCAGTTTGTGTATTGATTTATGCCATTTGAATAATAACATCGTTATTGAGAAATTTCCCCTACCTAAAATTAATGAAATGGTTTCTTCACTCAGAGGGGCTAGTTGGTTTTCAACCATAGACTTATCAGCAGCTTACCACCAGGTCATTTTGTCACCAGAATCAAAGAAACTCACTGCATTTATCACGCCTTTTGGGTGTCATCAATGTAGGCGTATGCCATTTGGCCTTGCTTCATCCGCTGTTCTTTTTCAGATGATACACAACTCATCCTAGTGATGGAGGATGAATCCAGCCAAGCAGAAGCCAGACTCCAGAACTGTTTGAAGGCTACTTTCCACTGGATGAGCACAAATCATCTTAAATGCAATTCAGGGAAAACTGAGATCCTACCTGTTGGAAAAAACAACTCCTTCAATCCAACTCTATGGTGGCCAGAAGACGCCACCGTCCCTCCCAATACAGCAAATGCAGTCCGTAATCTGGGAATAAAATTTGACCCTTCTCTGAGCTTTAAACAACAAGCAAATGCCGTGGCAGGGATCTGCTTCGGCATAATAAAGGGACTTAGGAAATTTTTCGATCTGATCCCTTTTGCAGCAAGGAAGACGGTGGCGGTTGCCCTTATCACGTCCCGCATTGACTACTGTAATAGTATATATGCGGGAACAAATAGGACAGTATGCCATAAACTGCAAATTGTACAACATGCAGCGGCCAGATTAGTGTTGGGCTGGAAAAGAAGGACCTCAGCTTCAACAGCTCTGAACATACTGCATTGGCTGCCAATACACAAAAGGGTGTTGTTTAAAATCCTGCTAATTACCTATAGAGCATTTAACAAAACAGGACCCAAATACATTGAAAACATGTTCCAACACTATGCCCCTGTACGATGTCTGAGATCTCAAACTGAGAATTTTCTCACTATCCCTAAGTTCAGACTTAAAACCAAAGGAGGCAAGTCCCTGGCAGTTTTGGGATCCAAAGCCTGGAACTCTCTGCCGTCCTCCCTTCGGCAAATTTCCACAGAAATTTCTTTCAGAAGCACCCTCAAAACCTGGATCTATACGTTATCTGACACAAAATGTAAAAATCTGATATAACACTCCATCTCCGAAACATCATAAGAATCTTTTCATCAGATCCTGTCTCGTACTCAGAAGCGCAAAGATGCTCCATGGAGTGCAACCAGCGCTATACAAAACCGAATTACATTACATTACATTTCAGCGACTGATGCACAGGCTTTTTGGAGAAGTAAAAGGCATGAGTTTCTTTCAGGATGATATCCTTGTTGCGGGCACTAGTAGGGAACAACATGATTTTTTCTTAATCAGGTGTTGGAAATATTACAAAGTGCTGGGTTAAGTGTGGAACTCAGCAAATGCAGAGAGAGAGGTATCATACTTAGGACATACCATAAGCAAAGATGGTGTTAAATCAAAACCCTCACTTGTAAATACCATTGTGAGATCCCCTGCTCCAAGTACTAAGGATGAAGTTAGATCCTTTTTGGGAATGACAGAATATTGTGCAAAGTATATACCCAACTTTGCCAGCAAGGTGTATAATATACGCTCACTACTGAAAAAGAACACAAACTTTGAAAGAGGTACAGGGAGAGGGGTTCCCCCATGGTAGAAACCTTGGTGTGTGAGTGTGGAGACCGCCCAGAAGAGTGTGAGTTGCGTGACAGAGACAGTCAGATACTGTCTTGCCAATCTCAGGAGAGTGGTGTGGGGTACGTGTGTGAGGCACTGGAGGGTGAGGCAAACGGTAGCTTGGTTAACAACTGTGGGGGGCTGTGTGATTCATTTGTTGGAGAGCATATTTTAAGTCCCTGTTTTCCAGAGCTATGCCAACACCCGGTGGAGAGTGAGTTCTCTGGTTCCAGGGAGCTTGCGTTGGAGGCAGACCTTTGGTTGGATACCAAAAGGGCTGGAGAGGCATTGGGGAGTGATCCCAAAAGGAGTGGCCCAGATATCTTCCAGACCTGTGAGGTGGAAGAGGTTCGGTGTAGCTCGGTTAGGTCCCAGTGTAGTGGGAGGGGTGTAGGGGCTCACGTCCTGTCTCAGTGGAGAAGGGGTGAGTGTGGGACTGTGGGTCCCAAGGTGCCCGAAACCCAGTCTCAGGGCCTGGAGGATTCCTTAAGGGAACATCAGGTTGGGGGCCTAGACCGTGCTAGTAGGCCATTTGAGGAGGATCTCCTAGTGTCAGGAGAACCTGGAGCCTCTGTAAACAGAGCTCCAGTGGTTCTGGTGTCTGGCGGTACCGCTCCAGTTGGGAGGGTGCAGAAGTCCAGACTGAGGGGTGAGAGGGGGATGTGTTCCCCAGTGGGAGAACCAGTGGGTCAGGGACCGGCCAGAAGGGCTGAGTCCCCTAGGAGTGACCATGGTGACACCACTTCTGTCCTGGGGGATCTTCGCGCACTGTCAGGTGGACAGGGGCCGGGAGATCGGCGCCAGGCAGACTGTCACGAGACACATGAGTCATGTGTCACCCTCGGGGAGATACTGTGTGAGTCCCCAGAAGTCCTGGCATGCCAGGCAGGTGTGCAACCGCAGGGTTTAGACCCTAGGTTGGGAGACCAGTTGCTGGAGAGAGGTCCTGAACTGGAGGGAGGGACATCTGTAAGCAGTGTCTCTACCAGTTTGTCTTTGAGGTGTACCGCTCTGAGTAGGAGGGTGCAGAACTCTGGAAGGGGGTGCAGAGGGAGGGAGTCTTCGCCTCTGACCCCGGTTCACCTGGAGGGTGTAGACCCTAGGTTGGAGGGCCAGGTCCGGGGTGTCCCCCCTGACCTGGGATCCCAGTTGCAGGATAGAACCCCTGAACTGGTGGGCGAATGGTGCAGGACACCTGCCACAGGTGCCCTGACTATTCTAGAAGGGGGTACAGCTCCAGGTGGGAGGGTACAGAGCCCCAAGGAAGAGGAGGACCGGGTGTGGAACAGTCCACCCCAGCCTCCTGTCCAGCCACCGTATACAGGCCCGGGGCTGGTGGGTCAGTGCCAGGTTGTCAGACCAGACCTGACAGGAAAGGAAGTGGACAAAGGGTGCCGAGCACCTGGGGCTACTGCCCCCCTCCTTCTGACGCCACAGGGGTTTGAGAGCCCTGAGAGGCATAAGGCCTGGGTCTTATCCCTGACCACTGTCACTGGTCACTGTGGCCTGCTGTCTGTCTGTTGGGACACACCTGTGAGCAAGTTAAGGCTAGGTGCTGCACAGGTGGTGTCCACAGGTGAGGATAAGGGTTCCACATGGGTTGGCGTGGTGGACCCTGAGAGTATGGATGGAGAGATCCAACCGGGTTCAGGAAGGCGTAGAACAGGAATAGTGCCCTGCTGTTTGGGCCGGTTTCCCTGTTCTATCGCCCTAAGCAGGGAATCCCATCGAGGTATCGCTTGGTCTACCCTGGCTTTAGGCTGGAAGGGGGTTGTGTTGGAAACGGCCCTTTTTGCAGGGTTATCCCCAAACTTTTTTGCTTCTTCCTCCTTTATTTTTTTCTGACCCGTGGTTGTTGGCAATAGGACTCTGAGCACTTTACCACTGCTGATCAGTGCTAAAGTGCATATGCTCTCTGTATAAATTGTTATATTGATTGGTTATCCATGATTGGTATATTTGTTTCACCTGTTAGCCCCTAGTAAAGTGCACTGTGTGTGCCAGGGCTGGTGATTCAAATGCTACTAGTGGGCTGCAGCACTGATTGTGCCACCCACAGGAGTAGCGCTAAAATGATGTCTTAGGCCTGCTTGCAGTGCCTATGTGCAGTCCAGGACTGCCATGTCGACCTGGCCAGTGCACCCACTGACCAGGCCTTATCCTTCCCTTTCTGTACATGTAAGGCATCCCTATGGTGGCCCTAGGTACCCCCCTGGGCTGGGTGCAGTGTATCTGAAAGGTAGGGCATGTACTGAGGTGTGTAACATGCCCTGGTAGTGAATTACAGCCATTTTCGTTTTTCACTGCTGAGAGGCTATCTTGCCCATAGGTTAGAATGGGGAAGGCTGTTTACATGCCTATCTTCCCATAAGGGCAAGATAGAAAATCCAAGTTTGGTATCTCTGTGTTCAGAATTTAATTATACATCTTTTTAGCAAGATGGTTTTTAAATTCACTGTGTGAGAATAGCACTTTTTAGAAAGTAGCTATTCTCCTGTTTAACCTTCCTGTGTGCCTGTGTGCTGGTTGGCTGAAGGGTGTCATGTGATGGGCTAGGTGGCTCCAGGAGCCTGGATGAGTCAGCAGCAGGGTGAATAGGGAGATCTGCTTTAGATGGGTGGGAGGAGTAGTCCCTGGGTCTGAATAGGGCTGCCCCTGACAAACACAAAGCTGGCTCCACCCCCTGCTGGCCAGGCTGAGGACTCTGCCTCTGCTGGCACAAAGAAGGCTCCACCTCCTGCTGAGCGTCTAACGACCCTGCCCCTCACTCTGAAAGGAACCAGGTGCTCCAGAGCAGAGCACACCCAGGAACCGGTTTGAGCAGGGGAATCCCCCCACTGGAACAAAGAGAGACAAAGGCTTGGAGGGGTATAAGAAGAGGACCCCAGACACCTAAAACTTTAGATCACTTTGGAACTAAGAAGAAACCTCTGCCAAGGAGAAAGCTGGAAGAAACTGAAGAGGAGAAGACTGCCTGCTTGCTGTTTTGCTTTGCTGCCAAGGAGAGGGGAAGGACTTTGCTGTGTCCCCTTCTTTTTATTCTGATCTCCAAGGGCCTGAGAAGAGCTGGCTCCCTGTTAAGAAGTCCCAGGAACAAAAGGACTTCACCACCAGCTCCCCTGGAACTCTGCTGAGAGAGTTCGGACCTGCCTTGGAGTGCTTGCCCAGTCTTGGGGCTTCAGGAGGTCGTTTTGCTGTGTTTGGGAGCTGGGAAGCAGAAGCGTGAACAAGAGTGACTGGTACCCAACGCATCATCCGATTGCGTGTCGCAAGACGAGAGTGCGTGGAAAATTTCATCGCGGCACCATCGCAACACGCAGGGTCTCCGCATCGCCGAGTGCGTCGAGCATCGTCCCGAAGCGTGAAGCTTCCTGCCATTGCGAGGGTTGTCGCAGAACCAGTTTGCGGGCCGCACCACTGCCGGTGCGTGAAAAGTCTCCAATCGCTGCGTGCGTCGACGCAGAGTCCCGTTCCGTGGCGCATCGAGAGTTGCGGCGCCGGAAGTCAACGCTGCGCCACGCATCGCACCACATCGAAGAGTGTCGCATCGAACCTGTGCGTGAAGCTTCCCCCTAAGAAACCTACGCAACGAAAGCCAAAGGTATCGCATCCTCCCCCTACAGATCGGAGCCGGCGCATCCACCTCTGCTGCGTGAAGCAGGGCTGCTGCAAAGCCTCCCCAGGACCTCAGGAGCATCGCATCGCCTTTGCCATCTTCCTTGTTATAGCTTTTGGGAACCTTATCGCAACTACAGGTACTGTTGGGCACGAGAGTGTCGCATTTTGTGCATTGAGAGTCGCACTGTGCAGGACACTGATTTTGACATCCTGGAGTACTTTCTGCAAACTCTTGAACTATCTTTAAAGTAACCTTTTGAAGTATATGTTGGTTTGTCTGTAATATTTGGTCTTGTGAAGTTTTTAGTAAAGATACATTATTTTTCTAAAACTGGTGTGGAGTAAATCTGTGGTGTTTTCACTGTGTTACTGTGAGTGTTAATACAAATACTTTACACATTGCCTTTGATAGCCTAGACTGCTCAGGCCAAGCTACCTAGAGGGTGAGCAGGGGTTATCTTAACAGTGTATCCCCCTTTCCCTGACTAGAAGCAAGGGTCCCTACTTGGACAGTGGTACCTACCCTGCCAACTAGAGACCCCCAGATCTAACAAATGTGATAAAGAATTTTTAAGGATTAAGACTGAACTGAATAATGTGAATGCTTTAAGTTGCTTTGACCCAAACCAAGAATGTTGTTTGACAATGGATGCGAGTGATAGACTGGGTGCGGTTCTTTCACAGAAAATGAGTAATGGTCATGAAAAAAGTATTTTGTTCGGATCAAGAGCCTTATCCCCTACAGAGGCGAAATATCCAATTATAGAAAGAGATGCTTTGGCCTGTGCATGGGCTTTGGAACATTTTATAGCTTTTGTTTGGGGTAAGCCTGTCATCATCAGAACTGATCATCGACCATTGGTAAGGATTTTGACTAGTGAAGGTAGTGTTGAAGCTTCAGCAAGATTAGCAAGAATATCCATGAGAATGACGGAATACATCTATAAGATAATGTATGTACCAGGTATGGACAATGTAGTGGCCGATTATTTATCTAGGCTACCCGCACCCATTGAGAAATGTGAAGATGATCCTTGGGGCGATTTCAGTATTGCTTTTGTTCAAGATTCTGGCACAGCTGTAATTACCAAAACTGAATGGATAGAAGAGCAATCTAAGGATGACATTTTACAAGCTGTTTCAAAATGTATGTGTAAAGGGTGGCCAAAGAGACATAATATGAATGAGGATCTTAAAGTTTTCTGGGATGTACGCATGGAGTTATCCTTGGATAAAGACTTGTTACTGAGGGGTGACAGAATAATACCCCTTTTATTATGATGAGAGGTAGGAAGCCTTGGTGCAAATTTAGCCCCAGTTGGCTTGTGGAAGGAGGAA
The DNA here is from genome assembly GCF_964204655.1 of Triturus cristatus. Lineage (NCBI taxonomy): Eukaryota > Metazoa > Chordata > Amphibia > Caudata > Salamandridae > Triturus > Triturus cristatus. Next base: position 89,936,648 of record NC_140586.1, read on the forward strand.
TTGAGCAGTGGTCACCAGAAGAAGTTAAAAAACAATTAGAATTGGTACACATGAAAAGTAAAGAATATTATGATGAGTCTCATGGCACTAAGAATATTACTATAAAGGTTGGCGATTGGGTCAGAATTAAAAGACCTTTCAAAGTTGCTAAAGGTGAAAGTAAGTTTGAAGCACCACAACAAGTGGCGGAGGTTCTTTGCAATGCTATAAGGCTTATGGATGGAAGGGTTTGGAATTTAAAGAGTGTTGCCTTAGATGTGGATCAGCAACATATTGAATGATGTTCAAATTTGGGAAATCCATCTAATTTTGATTGGGTGGAGGATTATTTTGATCAAAGTAAAATGCAAGCTGATTTGGGATGTGTGGAAAATGTAACAACAGAAGATGTAGACAAAGGTGATTCTACAAAAGGAAAAAAGATGACCACAGAATTTAGAGATGAAAATCTTACTCACCGTGATTCTTCTCCTATTATTAAAGGGGGAGAAGGGTTTCTGTGTACTGATACTGACTCTGGACTTGTAAATGACACAGGACTTGTAAAGGAGAGAGCTGACAAGAATATAGACATAGATGACATTGGCAAGAGATAAAGAGTTCTACCTTCGTGGTTTGAAGAATATGTGAGATAGTTATTATATTGTAACTTCTCTTATTGCAATGTTTATTTTATTTTTATTCTTTCTCCAAAGGAGGGGGATGTGTTGTATGTTACTCTTTTACACATTGTTATTACTTGTATGTCATGTTCCTTTAATTCATAGCAAGTGAGCGACACATGGAATCTCGGTATGTTCTTGTTTAGATTCTAATTCAGGAGTCAGTTGCACTGGCGTCCTGGAGAAGAAGCTGTGTTACCTGGCGCTCACCTGTTCTTGAGATTTACTTAATAAATCTTCTTCCTACATCCGCCTCAATTGCATCATTACAGTGACGTCATTTCCATGTAATGCCTTTATCTCGGATTCATTACGTCTCAGAAATGGACTGTAATTAAAGGGTTGTAGGTTAATTCTGATGTCTCAGTCGCCGCCTTAGCCGTCTCTTTGTTCAAGAGCAGACACCGGGTGCTGTGTTAATGAGCGCCGCGCTCACTCACAGAGCAAAGCCCAGAATGTTGGACAGGTAACCAGACATAATTTTTAGGAAACATGATACAGGTAATCAGGGCCGGCTTTAGCGCTGGTGGCGCCCTGTGCCACAATGTTTGTTGGCGCCCCCACGGGTGCTCCCCACAGACTCCCTCACTACTACCCTTTAACAGTGCCCCCTCAAGTCTCCATAAGTACTATCTCTCAGATATATTTAATAGCACCACCTATACCAGTGTAGGGTGTCGGAGCACTTTACATCACAAACGCTACACATATACAATCAATCATAGGTGTGTAAATTAGTGGATAGTATATGTTACGTCAGACAGAGGTTTTGAAAGTATAGGAGCTGCACGTCATCCATACTGGTAGGCAGTATAGTTTAAGAGTGCTTGGTCTGGAGAAGCACAAACTGGAATGTAAAACTTAACACCATGGTTGAGGGTTACATTTAATAATAAGGATTTTTTTACCTAAATTAACCCTTTTTGAAACATTAGAAAAAAGAAAGAAGGAGGAAAACATAATGATGCTCTAATCTATACCTTGCAGTTGGCATGCAGCTCTTTGATGACAGTTATTAGCTTGCTGTTCATTGTTAAGATTTTAACACCTACACTGCAAGTAACAAAAGGATCTCTCTGACAAAAGCGCTGACCGATAAAAACTTTATGCACTTTGTTATCTGCATGGTACACATTCTTTGCAGCAGGCAGATTAACCAACTGTGCTACCATAAAACAAGGTAAAACTTTCTCTTGACAAAACTCCTCCTCTCTCCAGAAAGATCAGTAATCACTGAGTTATCTTGACATTTTTATTTTTGTGGGAAAATTGCAGAGGCTAGTAATGCAGCAGCAGGTGGTTTTAAAAACATAAAATACTTCCAAGCACGGCGCCCCCTCAAAGAGTCAGCACCCGGTGCGGTGGCACCAGCCGCACCGCCCTAGAGCCGGCCTTGCAGGTTATGGGGGGAGGGGCCGCGGGCACGAGGACACAAGTTCCGTCAAGAGAAGCACAAGCACCAGGGACGAAAGGGCGGGGAGGGAGGTGCATAGGAAAGGGGAGGACACGACTGAGGTGACTCCTGGGGTGGGACGGGCAGGCACCAATGATTTAAAGAAGTATGAATGACAAAAGGGCGGGGGTGGTACAGAAGACGTGTTAGTAAGAGGCTGGTTAGCCATCAAGATGGGAGGGGTTGCACAAACCAATTTCTTGTAAAATGGTGGAGTGGCTCCAGTGGGTGAATCGAAAGGACACTGAGGAGTTTGGCAAATAGAGAGTGAGGGGATGATGCCCGTGAGTTCCATGATCGAGGCTCTGACATGCACTCACTCCTACCCTGATAATGGAGCCAAACTATCTTCTACTCAGAACAGAGGAAACATCTGAGCTCCTCGGTGGTCCAGAGCGAACGGGTGCAAGGAATCTGTGACGCCAAAGTGTGGGGAAGTGTTTACTGTAAACACGAGTCAGCTCTCAGTACATCCTCTACGTTGACACCCAGATCCGTGGTCCCCTCGCTTCACACCTGTAACTTTCCAGAGGTGGAGCCAGTGTTGTGTCATAGCTGGTATCCCATTCAAATCATGAATCATACTAATTCAACACTAATCCTTATGGGTTCTAGAGTAGCGTGCTACTCGCCCAAAAAGCACTACAAAACCCCATCGAGGGTAGCAAGCGCGATATATACATACAAACCTCTTTCCCTCTTCTACCAAGCCGCCTACCCTTCTCTATCCAAATAACTGAATAACATATCCACCACTCAAATTACTTCATATTTCACTATACTAATTTTCAACACTAATCCTTTATGGGTTCTGGAGTAGTGTTGCTACTCGACCAGAAAAGCGCTTCAACACCCATCAAGGGTAACAGGTGCTATATGAATGCAAACCTTTCTTCCCTTCTATCCCTCCGCTATCGTTCTCACTCCAAATAACTGACTAATATCCACCACTCAAATTACTTTCATATTTCACCATACTAATTCACCACTAATCCTTTATGGGTTTCTGGCGTAGCGTGCTACTCACCCCCCCAAAAAAAGCGCTTCAACACCCCATCAGGGGTAACAAGCGCTATATATATATACAAACCTTTTTTCCTCTTCTGTCCTTCTGCTAGCCTTCCAAGTCCAAATAACTGACTAACCTATCCACCACTTAAAATTACTTTCATATTTCACTATACTAATTCAACACTAATCCTCTATGGGTCCTGGAGTATCACGCTACTCATCGAAAATGCGCTTCGATGCCTCGTCAGGGGTAGTAAGCGCTGTATAAATGCAATTACAATACAATACAATAGAATACAATGTATCCCAGGCTCCTTGACTCTCTTCGGAGAATACACGATTCAGCGGAATAAAGACACTCAGCTCAGGCTGTACGAAACCTTACGCTTGTCTAATACCGCAGGCTGTCATTGTTGCACGAGAAGAGAAAAACTTGATTATTAAAAAGGATGAAACGTTAAAGAAAGGAAAATTAACCACTTTGCTGCTAGGCCTTTTCTCCCCTGTGCTAAGCCTTTTTTTTGGCTACTTGCGCTAGGCCCCCATAACTTTTTGACCACATAAGGTATCCACACCAAATTTGCATCCTTTTTTTCCAACATCCTGAGGATTCTTAAAGGTACCCAGGGTTTTGGATTCCCCTCGAAGGGACAGAAATTATCCAAAATACAGACGCATTTTGGGATTTGGGAAAAAAGCACTGCAGAAGAAAGCGTCCATTTGTTTCCCTGCAAACGGTATCAACAAAGGTTTTGGAGTGCTAAAATCATCATCTTCCCATCTTTCAGGAACAGGCAGACTTTTGTCATAAAACCAAAGGTTTGCATTTTTACCAGGATTTAGCCTATTTTTTGTGTTTTCAACCTCCTTCCAGTTAGCGGTAGAAATGGGTCTGAAATCAATAATGGATACTGGAAGCTATACATTTCTGGAAAGTATACACAATTCTGAATTCAGCAAGTAGTTATTTGTGTAGATCCTTCAAGGTTTTCCTATAGAAAGTAACAGTTGAAAAATAAAAATTAAAAATTAAAATTGAGTTGAAAAAACACAGCCACTTGTGTCTATGTTTTCGCCTGTAACTTCTTCTAAGTATGGCATATTTTTAAAAGCAATATACTGTTACGTCCGCTGGACCCTTCTGGTTGTGGTGATATGTAGGACTTGTAGGTTCACTGATAACCCGAAGTACTCAGAGCCAATAACTGAGCTGCGCCTTGCAATGGTTTTTAATTGTGTATCTGGTAGATAGCAAAACATTTGGTAAAATATAAAGAGTGAAATTTAGGGATCAAGGACATCTATGTATTTCCGAAATGGGAACAAAATATAGAGTTTAGCTGCAGTAGTTTTTTGCACATCTCTGAAATTGTGGGTACCTATAATAGCATGGGAATTAGAGGACATTTTTCAAAATTACTTCTTTTTTACACATTATCTTACATTTGGAAGGCAGAAATGCCTAGAAAGTCAATTGGTAATAAAATGTGTTCTACACTTCTGTGTTCCCCCAAGTCTCCTGATAACAATGGCACCTCACTTGTGTGGGTAGGTCTAGTGCCCGCGGCAGGAAACAGTCCAAAACACAATGTGGGCACATCACATTTTTCCACTGAAAACTGACCCTTTTTTTGCTGTGTGCCTAGCTGTGGATTATGGGCCATAGCTCAGCTGGCACCTTAGGACACCTAGAAACCCTGCATATTTTTTAAAACTAGACACCCAAGGGCATCCAGGATTGGGTGACGTGTGCAGCTCTCACCAGGTTCTGTTACACAGAATCCCTTGCAAACCTTAAACTTTGTCTAAAAAACACATTTTCCTCACATTTCACTGATGAAAAGCTCTAGAATCCGAGGGGAACCACAAACTTCCTTCCACCCTGCATTTCTCCAAGCCTTCCGATAAAAATTGTACCTCACTTGTGTGGGTAGGCCTAGTGCCCACAACAGGAAGCTGCTCAAAACATATTGTGGAAACATAAAAAATTAGATATCACAAAACAACCTGGTTTTGCAAGGGGGTAACCTGTGTTTTTGGTCTCGAGCTCAGCGGCTAAGTAGAGAAACCTATCAAGCCCAGGCATTTCTGAAAACTTGACACCCGGGGGAGTCCTAGGAGATGTGGCCCGGTGGTCCCACAACTTTGTCACAGCAATGTGAGAAAAATGTAAAGTTTTTTGCTTTTGCAGGGGATTCTGGTTAGAAAATGTTGGGGGATCCACGCAAGCCATACCTTCCTGGACCTGCCTGGGTGTCTAAGTTTCAGAACTGTCTGCGATTGATAGGTTTCCCTATATGGCCTCCGAGTACAGGACCAAAAACGCAGAAAACCTCCTTGCAAAACTATGTTGTTTGTCATCGATCATTTTGATGTTTCCACAATACATTTTGGGCCCTTCCCTGTCATGGGCACTTGGCTGACCCACACAAGTGAGGTAGCATTTTTATCAGGAGACCTGTGGGAATGCTGGATTGTGGGAAGTTTCTGCGGGCCCGGTGATCCCACACCTTTCCCACACAGAAATGTGAGAAAGATCTGATGTTTTTAACTAAATTTGAGGTTTGCAAGGGATTCTGGATAGGAAAACATTGGGGGATCCACACAAGCGGCACCTCCCTGGATTCCTCCGGATGTCTAGTTTTCTGACATGTTGGGGGTTTGGTAGGTTTGCCTGGCCGGCCACTGAGCCCAGGGCCAAAACTCATAAGCCCCCTTTACAAAAACAGGTTTTTTGTGATACATCGGGGGCACATGGGTTTTTGTTCCCGGGATCAGCAGCCATCTAGGTATTGCCCTGATGTGCCCTACGGTGGGGGGGGGGGGGGGGGGGGGAGGGGTCAGAAAGACTGTGCCCAATTTTTGGGGGCGGATGGGGGCATTGGCATGCCCATTCTGGGCAGCCCCCACCCCTACACTTAGAAAAAAAGATTCCCTGGTGCCTAGTGAGCTTTTACCCCCCCACCCGAGGGGCAGACCGGAGACCATTGCCCACTTGTACCCCAGTGTGGGAGCAGAAATACTCTGGACATTGTTTTTGAGGGGTTGGGGCATTTGCATGCCCATTCTGGGCAGCCCCCATCCTACACTAAGAAGTGGGCAGATTGGAGGCTATTGCCTCACCTGCCCCCTAGGGGAGGCATAAATACTTTGGTCCCCATTTATGTGGGGGTGGGGGCATCGCCATAGGGTAGCCCCCACCCCTCTATTATTAAAAAAAAAATCCTGTTGTCTAGCAGGCTTTCTGCCCCAACCCCACATCATTTTTGTTTTATCCCTGGTGCATAGTGAGCTTCCTGTCCCCCTGGGGGGCCAGAAAGACTTTAGTTTCAAATTATTTTGGATGAGGGCATGGTCTTGCCCATTGTGGGCAGCCCCCACCCCTCTTTTATGAAAATAAAAAAAGATATCCCTTGTGTCTAGTGGCCTCTTTGCCCCCCAATGGGCAGATTGCGGGTAATAACCCCCATCTGCCCCCACGGGGTGTAGAAAGACTGTCCTTTTGTGTTTGTTGGGGTGGGCGCATTGCATGCCCATTTTGGGCAGCCCCACCCCCACAAATTCAAATAAAAAGGATCCCTGGTGCATAGTGTGCTTTCCGCCCCCGGGGGAGTAGACAGATCGAGGGCTATTGCTGCCATCTTCCCCCCCAGAAGGGCATAAAGACTGATTATGCCCAAAAATATATGGGGGGAGCAAAGGCTCTTGCCCAAGAGGCCGCTCCCACATCCCTGGTGTTTAGTAGTGGATCACTGCGTGGAAACCGCCATCCTGCGGCAATCCCCAAGCAGGGATCCACTAGGGAAGTGTACCACTGGAAAAGGGAGATTCTCCCCTTTCAAATGATATCTCTCCCATGTGCCTAGGTGCTTGGGGGGGGGGGGCTGAGATAACCCCACAAGCATGTAGGCAGTGAAAGTTAAATGAGCCAATCGGCTCATTTCACTTTCACTTTTAATGTAATGACGTCAGCGCACCAAGCACGCAGATCGTCATTACGCTGATGAAGAAAAAACCTCAGCGGCTGGGGAAGCTCTGTCCCAGCTCTGAGGCTAAAATATAAAGAAGGATTGAGTAGTTTGACAAGCATGCCGTCCCTGGTGGCCAACCGCTCTTGCCTTCCCCTAGAAATGAACAGTCTCCATCCATTCATCCATAATAACCATGGTCTGCACTTCAGTGCATAATTTATTGACACAAAATAAACCTTAAAATGAACCGTGACTAATATTGCTAAATCCTGGGAGTTGTCCATTCAACTGAATTGTATGTCTGGAATTTTTATGTTCCGTGCATGACCCTGTGACCAATAGTTTTCAAAAACAAAACAGGTATATAGCACTCACAGTCAGGTAAACCCAGCAGTAAAGCTTTCAGGCATGTTACGAATGCCACACCTCGAAGCTGGGGAACCGGGTTCAGGTCTCAGCAGGGACGCTCAGCGATTCTGGGCAAATCACTTAATCTCATCCCGCCTAAAAAAATAAATGTGTCAGTCTGTAATGCAAATGGTGCTAATGTAAAGCGCTCTGATACCTTCGGGTCGAGTTTGCGCTAAATAAAACTACTAGTTACACTGGTGCGTTGCTGAAACGTTAGAGGTATTACTACACCTGTTTTAGCTAATAAATGAATGCATGAAAATGGGTTTGTGTAACTTCTCTTACTTTTTCTACACATTTTTAGGGCACAATGTGTAAGGCATGTGCATCATATGTGGCACATAATGCGATCTGCTAAATGAATGCACTTACGTCTGTAGCATGACATAAGTTACTTTTTACAACCTATAGTCCACATTGACAGCAGCCAGTCAGAAGTATGGTTGCAACATTTGCCCTACCCCTCTGGAGCTGTACAAAAATCAGAAATTAGCAGTGGATCAAGAAATTGCTTTACATTTCCCATAACACTGATTTATCTGCCCTCTATTCCAGCCAGATCACTGTATTATTCCCTGCTCAAGTACCATTCTGAGAAAGTCAAAAAGCGTAAGTGATGTCACATACAAGAACTCACTGTGGGCGACGGCCACGGTGGGAAATATACAGCCAGCTTAGACCTAGTTTCTAGTGCTATTTATTGTCATTATTTGCTAACAAATTGTGTCTATGGATTTCAACCACTAGGATTTGAATGTCCCGCCCCTCAGCTGACTGACAACTCAAATGTAAATGTTCTTAATACAACGTGCTACAAATGGACCCATTAGGTAACAGGACAACAAGAATTTTCTTGTGCGCAGAGAGGCATGCCAGTGCCAACCTGGTGACATTTTATTGGCAAAGAAAGCCAGGCAGGGCTTGCCAAATTAAACACACAAAGTCCACAGTGAGGTCTGAGATGGCAGTTCATTGTAAGTGTTGTATGTGTCATGGTGACATGCACAGGCATATTTGGCTTAGGAGCAAATACAACTTGTATTGTTTGAAGCGCCAAGGCTGGAAAAGGAGGAAATATTGGCCATCCAAAGAAAACAGTGAGTTAAGTACTAAGTGTAATTCCACAGTGCGAGCCTTTCATCCCGGCGAGGGTAACATTCTGAGTACCATTAAAAGGGGTAGCTGTAGCACTTAGTTATTTACAGTGCTGTGAAATAGCAGGGGTGTAGTAGCAAACGCTACATTGAAAGCGAGACACATTATATTGATGTATTTCTTATTTTCCTTAAAAACACACACACTCACTAACACCTATGTACACCATATTTGCTGGCGGAAATCTAGCAGAAAAATGATAACTTCAGTAAGAAAGGCCAGTCTGTTAACCGCTCACTGTTGAAATCTGTGTTGTTCAAACCTCACAACGCCAAAGCAGATTTTCAGCATTCGGAGATCAGTTGAATTTTGTTTACTATTTCTGTCGAACAGCACTTATATAACATAAAGAAACACAAAAACATAAATGCAAGGAAAAATCACTCATGTCCAACAATTTCCTGGGTCAAAATACCAGTCCTGCCAATACACCTGTAAATTGCAGCACTGCGAAAGGTAAAACTACCAGTTATCATTAACAAGCGGGGCAAAGGGTCTGTTTTGACTACATGTTAGGCCTAAGCAGCTAAGCAGGCATTTTCTCCTGAAAGAACCAGCACTTTCTCCTCACCTTAAACTTGAGAAGAACACTCTCTGGGGGATATGTACTAGGAAGTGGCGGAGCGCGGCATTAGACTCCTTGGCTTAACGCCATACTCTGCCACTTCTGAAACGCACGACTGCACCATATTTACAAGAATGTGGTGCAGACTTGAGAGCCCCTTTGCGATGGCGCTAAGTATTGCAACTTAGCGCCAACGCAGCCACCCTTGCACCATGGTGCAAGGGTGTCTGCGTGCAGGGGAGGATTGTGTATGTGTAGGAAGGTGTCCCTTCCTACACATAAACAATCCTGAAATGCAATTCTGTCACTTTCATGTGTGCTGCTACATGCAGCACACATGGAAGTGACAAAATGGCATTTTAAAAAAAAGTTTGTTTATGTACAGGAAGGGACACCTTCCTGTACATAAACAAACAATGGAAAAAGCAAAAACGAGGCGAAATAATGCATTTCTCCGCATTTCGCATTTTAAGACCAGGTTTTACCTGGTCTTAATTTTGGCACTGACTCCTATGTACACCACCCTTGTACATAGGGGGTCGTTTCAAAATGAGTGAGTGTTGCGGTGGAACGTCCGCCGCAGTACCCACTGCCCATCCCTTTCACGCTAACATAGCGTGAAAGGGTGCCTTAAGTACAAAGCAGCGTTAAGGCTCAACACTGCCTTGTACATAAGGCGCAGCCCTTATCGCCACTACAACGTCACTATAGGTCCACCGTCAGAGAATGTTCAAATGTTAAGCTCCGAGGCACACATACAATGGGCTTGGGGACATCAACCATGGAAAATAAGTCCATCACCAGAGAATTTGGAGCTGTGACACTCACAAAGCAGTGACTAGCAAGTTCAACCCAGGCTGAGGAGAGGTAGGCCTGCACTAAACAACATTGAAATGTTGAGCTCTGTTCCTCACACTGTGGGAGCTGGGGTACTTCAAACAGAATTCCAAGCAAAGGGCCACCGTTGAATGTTGATAGTTCGAGCAGTGTGTGTCTTACTGTATAGGCTTGGGACTTCAAAACTATGTAGGAAGAGAAGGGCCTCTGGTGAATGTTGAAATGCAAGACCACGAGCCTAACACACACATAGTCTGCCAAACACCCTGCTCTCCTCTGCAATGTCAAAATGAAGCAATGGTGCCACAGTAAACATAGGTTGCCATATTCACAAGACACTATTTATAAAAAAAAAAAACACAGACTAGGGTCTTGTTGTGCAGGGCCCACCTAATGCACTCAAATGCTGTTAGTGAGGATGTCTCAAACAGTCCCACAACCGTCTGAGCTTTTAGGCGCTTTATACTAACTGAAGCACATGGTAACAAGCGCTGGCAGAAGCTAGCGCCCTGCATCTCAGAGAGAGGGCATGTGCCCTGCACACCAGAGACAGTCTGCACCTGTGTGAGAGAGCATGTGCCTTTACTACGAAAAAGCAAAACCAAAGGAGATGTTGAACATTGCAAGCACTCACCCCCAGTCAACTGATCTGAGTTTAATCCATCATCATTCTTTAGCTCACTCCGCCACCCCAGTTCAGACATGGCCATGTGCAAATCAGTCTGACCCTGTGCCTCATGGGAACAGTCCAGCCCGAACTGCCAAGCCATGTCTTCCCTGGACCAGAAACAAGCATCCTGGGACCGGTTTCGGGTTCATAACCCTCATCAGCCAGGCTATCTTGAATTCAGTGGTAAAGTGAGCAAGAGACCCACGTCTCCTGCCAACTTAGGGCGAACAAAGCAAAACCAAAGGGGATGATGGATGGGGTGTTAAACATTGCAAGCACTCACCCCCAGTCAACTGATCTGGGTTTAATCCATCATCATTCTTTAGCTCACTCCGCCACCCCAGTTCAGACATGGCCATGTGCAAATCAGTCTGACCCTGTGCCTCATGGGAACAGTCCAGCCCGAACTGTCAAGCCATGTCTTCCCTGGACCGGAAACAAGCATCCTGGGACCGGTGTCGGGTTCATAACCCTCATCAGCCAGGCTATCTTCCAGTGGCACAGAAGGTCTGAGCATCAGAGAAGGAGTCTCCGTCCTGCTCCTTATGGAGGGAGCTGGAGTCCTACACCTCAGAGTGGGAGCCTGCAGCCAGAATCACAGTGAGGAGCTTATACCTCAGAAAGTTTGCCCCTTTAGAGCTCCTCGGAGAGGGAGCATGATTCCTGTGCCTCGAATTAGGGGAGTGCGCCCTAATAGGTATAGACGAAGGGGGTGCCTCAAGGCTCAGACACATGCAGGGCTGGACTGGCCATAGCGGGCACCGGGCATTTCCCCGGTGGGCCGCCAGGGTGGGAGACGGTTTTGAGCCCCTGAGGGGCCGTTTTTGTTACCAGACTGTTTTTGCAGCATAGCTGCAAAATCGGCCCCTTGTAACAAAATCAGCCGAAACCAGTCCTGGCAAACAGCTCGCCGCACCCCCAACACCCCGGGGGGGCGGGCGAGCACTTTGCCAGGGCCGGTTTTGTTTCCCAGTCCAGCATGTCGCAACTTAGAGAGGGAACAAGTGATCTGTACATCAGATTGAGAGACCCTGCTCTAGAGCGAGAGAGACTGAACCCCCTGTACCTCAGAAATGAACTCTGCGCCTTAGAGGCAGGCGGGCCATGCTCTAAAGAAAGTAGTGTGTGTTCAGCACCTCAGAGAGAGCCAGCCTTTCAGAGAGATAAGAGAGGGAGCCTGTGGCTTGCACCACAGAGAGGAAGAGAGCTTGCGCTGCCTTAAGAGAATATAATGTGGCTCAAAGAGGGATCATGGGCCTTGGAGAGAAAGAATAGACCTTTAACGGACAGAGACAGGGAGAGGATGTGCCATAATGGCCAGACTTTCCAACTATTTAAATGGGTAACCAGGTTCGGGATTCGGCGTCAGCTCAAAATCCTGTAATTCTGGGCAAATCACTCAATCTCCCTGTGCCTGCTACAAATGAATGTGTTCTTGTGTAATGTTACTGGTGCTCATGTAAAGCGCCCCAATACCTTCGGGTCGAGTTTGCGCTATTACAAAAAAAGCACACAAAAAACATGGGAGAGAGAGAGAAATAAGTGTGTATGTGAGAGTGAGAGAAAGAGAATGAGAAAGAAACTGGGGGTGCGATCTGAACCCAATGAGTGATAGAGAGAAAGAGAGTGCGAGTATGTGTGTGCGAGAGAGAGACAAGTGTGTGAGTTTGGGAGATAGTGGGGAGAGAGAGATAATGGAACGTGCTTGTGAGATAAAAGTTCATGGGTCCAAGAGAGACAAAGAAAGAGCTAGTGAGAGACCTTCTACTATGTACCGTAGATAAAGACTGCACCTCAGTGAGGGAAGGTGCTGGAGTGAACAAGAGTCTGTTTGTGTTCCAAGAGCACTTAAACGCCCCTGCACTGGTCTGTCTCGTGGTATCTGTTGGCAGCACTTTTCGCCTAACAGTTTTTTTTTCTTTGTCATTTTATTAAGATCCCAAAAGGAGCAAAACAGGGACACGTCTGCTCCCAGCGTTCGACCCTAAACAACCCATCTTGCCGAATATGTTGTTCATGTGAGGAATTATTGTGAAATTCACAGCTTAGCTCCACCGCCTGAGAAATCGCCAGAATTCAGTCTGTATTCAAAGCCTGTGTTATCATCTTTACTGCTTGAGTGATGGTGAAAATGACTGTAGATTATTGTTGTCATGCTCCTGACCCATCTCACACTAACTGTGCATGGCTAAAGTCCAGTAGCGGCTACTGGAGGGAGTGCTGCGGGGCGGGGGGTAGTAAACTACGGCATACGGCCGAACAGAGGTAAGTAAACAAATAAATCAATAAAACAAATGTTGTTGCACGCGCTGCATCGTACTTGTATTTGTGGCTTTATGTTGGCAAGGTGAATAAAGTATTTTTCAGCCAAATCACACCCTTCCTAGTGATTTCTACTGTCTGTTTTAAAGGATTATCAAAAATTATGGGACATACAAGGCTACTTGTCATACAAGGGTTACCTTGTAGCCATTGACCAGTTGAAATGCTGTAATTTGACAGTGGATTACAGTATCTATTAGCACTTTTGATATATTTTCAAAAGTTTTCAATTCCAGATCTTTTAAGAGGTACCAAATGTAATGGCCCATACGGACTTTAATAGTTGGCATCCTCTATGTATGCAGTGTTTAGACTTACCAGGTCATAATTTGACATGGTGATATGTTTTTAGGGTAAGCACCATATTTTTCTTTCAAATCATACCCTTCCTTGTGTTTTCCACTATCTTTTGCCATGGGGATACCAACTTTTACAGCTCATGCATTGCTGTAATATCTAGTACATGGGTACTCACAAACTTTCTCTCGGGGCCAAATTTACAGTGTGGTTTGTGGCCGAGGGCCATACCGGTGGGGGCGGGGTCAGAGGGCGAGGGGCTGGGCTAAAGCAAAAAAAAAGTGTGACCATGAGGTTGAACACAGGTCCCTGCAGCAGACGCCTTCGTCCACTGAGCCACCAGACCCAGTATACACACATCTCTCTCTCACTCTCCCCCCTCCCTCCCCTCTCCCTCCCTCCCCCTCCCTCTCCCTCTCCTTCTCTCCCCCTCCCTCTCTCATGAGTTTGAACACAGGTCCCTGCAGCAGACGCCTTCGTTCACTGAGCAGATTGTTTTACCATTAGCTCATGTAGGTTACAGTAGAATTTTGACATTGCGTGTTATTTTAAAGACTGTATTTTTTTTTAATTGACATGTTTTTATTAGGGTTTTTTCATGTAATGCATTACAAGCAATAATCATCATTATTATCGTAAGTTATTGTACTACGGCACAACATAACATTAGGGATCTATAAGGAAGTTAGCGTGTGTGTGTGCTGTAGTCTGTCGGTGGCTAAGATCTCCCGTGGTGTCTTGAGAGGCTCGTCTTCCCAGTGGTCGGCTCCATCTGGCCCCCATGTATGTCGTCCTGGTCGTGTCTACATTTTCGGCCTCGGTCGGGGGACGGTTGCCCCTTCCTATCGAGGTCCGAGCTGCGGTCCCCTCCTTCCTGGATTCCCGGTCATGTCATGTAACTACAAACAGCGGTGTTGAGACCGCTAACTGGGGCTCTTGCTGCCTACGGGGCGGCTTGAACAGGGCCCTTGAGTAGGGGAGGGGTCTCGTAACTGGGTAGAGTAGGGGAGGGAGGGAGGTGATGGGGGAAGCGTGGGGGGAAGAGGGAGTGTGGGGGCTGCAGACGAGAGAATCTCGTGGTGGATTGGGTATGGACTGGTGGTAGGTGTGTGTGGCGTGCCCCGGGTTTCCCTGGGTGGGGGGGCGGCGGGCCCACTACTTGACATTAGGCGGGGGGGTCGGGTTCATACGTGCCCTCGCGTCTAGGCATGTTGTCTGCCTTATGGGGCGCCTGTGTCTCTTGTCGCATCGGGGCCGTCGGGGGGGGCCACTGGGGCGTGGGCGGCGGAATGTGTTAGGTCTGGGGTTTCCCCCGTTGCTCCTGTTTGCTTAAAAAGGATGAGGAGCTGAGCCCACTCCATAGATATCGGGTGTTTGCGGGCGCCGTTCGCCTCCTCCTCTCGCAGTAGCTCCTCCTCTGCTGCACCCCACTTGAGCACCGCGCCCACCCATGCCTGGCTGGAGGGCCCTGCTGGGGCCCTCCAATACATCGCGATGTTCCTCTTCGCGAGGAGGAGGGCCAAGGAAATAAACTTCCCGGCTACCTTCGCGGATTTTCTCCTCGGGGACATCCCCAACGCGCATTCCTCCCATGTGGTGGCGGGCGGGAGTTCGGTCGTTGCTTGAAGGGCTTGGTGTACTCCCCCCCCAGAAACATTGTATGGACGGGCAGGCCCAGAACATATGTTTGAAATCGGCATCTGATCCTACTTGAGGACTTGTCCTTTGACTGTGCAACAGAATTCCTAGTTTCATTTGATGTAGAGTCATTGTACACATGCATCCCGCAGGATGAGACTTTAGCTGTCATCGAATCTCTCCTGCTGGCAGATCCACCTGACTCCATCACTCCTGTTTCATTTATCATGTCGTGTGCTAAGCTCGCCATGAAAGAGAACTTCTTTCAATTTGAGGAACAGTTGTTTTTGCAAGTGTCAGGCACTTCAATGGGGAGCATTTTTGCTCCCAGCCTGGCAAATTTGTACGTTCATGTTTTTGAGGAACAATATGTGCTCAATACCAACAATCCATATAGAAATCACATCAAAATATGGAAGAGGTATATAGATGACGTGTTTGCACTTTGGGAAGGGACCTCTTTCCTCGCTTTTGGCTTTCAAGAACTGGCTCAACAACTGCGACCCCTTTTTGAACTTCACCTGCGAGTACTCTAAGACTCATCTACCATTCCTTGACATTCTGATAACCCCGTCGGATGGCCGCTTGAGTACTGAGCTATACAAAAAACCCATGGCGGTGAATGCCCTTTTAAAATATGATAGCTTTCACCCACGAGCTCTGCGTGACAACCTGCCCTTTGGCCAGTTTCTGCGCCTCAAACGGAACTGTTCCTCTACTGACAAGTACAAGGAACATGCCAGCAATCTATCTAGACAATTGCAGGCCAGAGACTATCCCAAACATCTGATCCGCAGAGCGTCCAAACGAGCCGCTAATAACAATCGGGAGGCTCTTTTGGCACCTAAGATCCCCAAGGCATCCGAGAACAGACTCCCTTATGTGCACACCTACTGTCAATTTTCCAACCAACTCAAGAAAATCATTTTATCCAATTGGAAAATTCTCAACATAGGTGAGGTAGAGCTGCCAAAACCCCTCTTTGCGTTCAAACGCAGCAGCAATATCAGAGACCAGTTGGTACACACCCGCCCACGCACCAACCAAAGATGCACCCAACAAACTCTGTGGGGTCTCCCTCCAGTTGTGGGCCACTACCCATGTGGTTCTTGTGCGGCATGCAGCCTCACCTCCGTGACCAAGGAAATTGACATTGGCACTGGCCGACCGTGGACTCTTAGAAGCCACAGTAATTGCAATAGCTCTCAATTGATCTATCTGATCACCTGCCCCTGCGGGCTGAGATACATTGGAATGACCACTCGCCGGATCAAAACTCGCATTTTGGAACACAAAAGCACGATACGGTGTGGTCGCTCCTCTACCAAACTCACCAACCACTTTCTAGAGGTCAATCATGCTCCCAATGACCTACACTGGACAGTCATTGACAAACCCTACATACCACCACATCTTACAGACAGCTCCTCTTTCCTATTCAAACGTGAGCAGAGGTGGGTGTACAAATTGAAGACACACGTTCAGGGTCTGAACGATGATATTCCTTGGCTATCTTTATAACACACTTGGCTCGTTCGCACCTCCTCTCCAACTGACCCATGCCTCTCACCGTTTTCATGGGCACCTTCGATCTAGCCTTTATACATATCTATCGTCATGATAAACCTTTGTTTGCTTCTGCTCTTTACACCGGCATACACACCCCTTGCTGATGTACTATTCCCTGCAGCTCGCCATTTATTTTCCGGCGAACACTGTGCAGTTTTCACCTTCCGCGCTGTTGGAGCCGATCTCTCACATCAGTTCGCACCCTCCTCAGCGTTTTGTGCAACACGGAGCGACACGCGCTTTGACAGCTAGCTTTGCTACAAGACGTGCGTTTCCGCATTCTTTGCGCTATTGCGCTACCACGTCATCTCCCTAATTGAATGTGGCGCTCTTACCTTTGAACTTCTGACAGCGTCACCCTCTACTTGTCAGCTGCGTTCCTATCTCCTAGGTTACTGCCATACGGGTGACTCAGCGCTCCGCATTGGCTCTTGCTCTTGAGAGCGTGTACTACCTGTCCCGCGATTGGTCCATTTTTTGCTGACAGTTTCTTACTTTATCCGCCTCCGTCCAACCCCGCGGGACCTCCGGCTGCAGGCTCATTCCAGCCCGGTTCCCCGACGGAGAGGTAGGATCCTTGCTCAATGGGCTCCTCTGCCCCTGTTTCATTTCTGATCACATTACTATGAAGGCGACTACTCCTCTACCTTCGAGCGATGTTTTTTAAGTATTTTTCTTGACTTTGATTTACTATTGGACAGACATGTGCAATTTCATATTGCTCTGACCCATTACTCAACACAGGTCACGTTTCCAATTCCGCTTCTTTCGATTGATAAACGATGATCTTTGCTTAGTTTAGCTTTCTGTGCAAACACTGCTCTTGTCAGTCTCCCTCGTTTTTAGATGACCTACTCACATATTTCACACTCGCTCATGACATGTAAGCCACTATCCCTTCAGCAGTCTTACATCTTTTTTTCAGAGCGGTGTTCCTTCCTGAGCGGTTGCCAGGTGGAGGTCCTTTTTCCACCCAGTTTATACGGGTGAGTGGAGTTTGCTTTAAGTTTATACTCTCACACTTGTCATTACTGAGCAACAATGTCCCACATTCTCACACTGTGTCTCCCCTTTTTTTGTCTAGGTGATGTATGTATCATTGAGGAGACGCGCACCCTACAAGCAACTTGAGGGTGTCCTCTATATCCTTTGTCACGTTCTTTCTTGCAGTAGCTTCTAGGTCCTGATGAAAGCCGAGCCTAGTTAGGCGCCACGGCTGAAACATGTCGACCATTATCTCATACATTGCTCCACTGATTACATCGGATTAGTGGTGCCTTCACTCCTTTTAATCTAGCATCGGCACGGCGTTGTCTAACAGAGTTCTCCTGGCCGTCCCGTCACTAGTTTTAATACACTCTTTTTTACACTACTATTTCACCAGCACTGCAACCCCCACTCACATCCCGTTCATTTGTGGATTCATTCCACTTCTTAGTGCATAATACTAACAGCATAAAGCTCTCACTTCTCGCTGAGGGTCCTGTTGCCCCTTGAGATTTTGAGATTTTCTTTGGGATGAAAATCCCATGTGATGGGGTTAGTTACCCAGGGTGATTGCATGACCACGTTTTCGGAGTTTTTGCCCTTCCACCACGTACATTAGGCTTCTTTTCCTCACTCTACATACCACCTTTTCTCTTTGCCTTTATAGACCTCAGGATTTTTCTGTGTTATAAGTACTTTGTTGGGGGATTCAATCCTGCGCGGTCTCTAAACTTGCTCCCTCTGACCCTCCGGTATTTAACCGTTTTGTAATTAGTTGAAATCGGCATCTACCTGGTGGCATCAGGGACATTCGAATCGCGTGTCGGGGTAAAATCGGTGGAGCCTGTCCGGGATTTTAAAGACTGTATAACGTGTTTTTAAATATTATCACTGTACTGTCTACTGCCTTACTTACTTCCCCGGTGTCCCCCTGGTCCGCCGCGGCTTGTGCCGATCGAGCGGAGGGGTAGACACGAAGCTTACAAACCCTCACTTCCTGTGAGAGAGGAAGGTTAGCGCTCTATGCTCGTGCAGTCCCGCCCACTCCCCACTTAAATTGAGTGCGCAGAGCGGACGTGCGCAGCAGATTGTTTTACCATTAGCTCATGTAGGTTACAGCAGAATTTTGACATTGCGTGTTATTTTAAAGACTGTATAACGTGTTTTTAAATATTATCACTGTACTGTCTACTGACTTACTTACTTCCCCGGTGTCCCCCTGGTCCGCCGCAGCTTGTGCCGATCGAGCGGAGGGGTAGACACGAAGCTTACAAACCCTCACTTCCTGTGAGAGAGGAAGGTTAGCGCTCTATGCTCGTGCAGTCCCGCCCACTCCCCACTTAAATTGAGTGCGCAGAGCGGACGCGCGCAGCAGATTGTTTTACCATTAGCTCATGTAGGTTACAGCAGAATTTTGACATTGCGTGTTATTTTAAAGACTGTATAACGTGTTTTTAAATATTATCACTGTACTGTCTACTGCCTTACTTACTTCCCCGGTGTCCCCCTGGTCCGCCGCGGCTTGTGCCGATCGAGCGGAGGGGTAGACACGAAGCTTACAAACCCTCACTTCCTGTGAGAGAGGAAGGTTAGCGCTCTATGCTCGTGCAGTCCCGCCCACTCCCCACTTAAATTGAGTGCGCAGAGCGGACGCGCGCAGCAGATTGTTTTACCATTAGCTCATGTAGGTTACAGCAGAATTTTGACATTGCGTGTTATTTTAAAGACTGTATAACGTGTTTTTAAATATTATCACTGTACTGTCTACTGCCTTACTTACTTCCCCGGTGTCCCCCTGGTCCGCCGCGGCTTGTGCCGATCGAGCGGAGGGGTAGCTTACAAACCCTCACTTCCTGTGAGAGAGGAAGGTTAGCGCTCTATGCTCGTGCAGTCCCGCCCACTCCCCACTTAAATTGAGTGCGCAGAGCGGACGCGCGCAGCAGGCGCGCCGGCGGCGCGCCGGCGGCGCGCCAAAGGCAAGCCCGTCTGCGCCCGTCTGCGCCCGTCCGCGCCTGACCGACGCCAGACGCCAGGTCCGCTGCTCGTGGGTATCTTTCCCTTCCCTATGGCTCACATTAAATACTCTCGCCAGGAGCTCCTTGCCTTAAACACCAATAACGCTGCTACATCCATCCCAGAACATAGCTCCTTCTCCTCCATTAACAACGTACCGACTGGATCATCGTCCCGGAGAAGAGCCCTTGTAACCGCACCCACTAACAGCAAACCCTTGCCCTTTATACAAAAGCACCTTTCCTGCCTATACTGCAATGTTCGCTCCCTTCCCAAACACGCCCTTGAAATTTGGTCACTCTTAGACTCTGATAAACCCGACCTCTTCTTTATAACCGAAACCTGGCTATCGGAGTCCTCATTACCAGATATTTCAACTGCTCTTCCCCAGGACTATAAAATTATGAGACTAGATAGAACTGATAAAAGAGGCGGAGGAATCGCCATTGTGTATAGAGCTAACATCAAGCTCCACCTCGTCAACTCACTGACTGCAGAATGGGGCGAAATTTGTACTTTCACGGCAACTTTAGGAAATAAAGAATCCTGGAAAGGAGCTCTCCTATACAGACCTCCAGTCACCAAAACCAACTTTGCAAACAAACTAACCGAAATTATCGCTCCACATGTACTATCCTCGACTAATTTCCTCTTGTTAGGCGATTTTAACCATCACTCACACATGACCCTCACGCTGTTGAACTCATCACCAGTATGAATGCATTAGGCCTGGACCAGTTGGTAACCGGCCCCACTCATTCTGCCGGCCATACTCTGGATATCCTTTTCACCAACTCAGATAAGATAACGATTGATTGCTCCTCACCCGTTCTTTGGTCGGATCACTTCAAGATATATTTCCATATTCAACTCACCTCACCCACTCCTCAACACAGTAGAGACTCCACCAGGAGTCGACCTTGGAATATGATTAGTCCTGAAGCATTTTTCTCCCATTTTTCCCCCCTTCACACTGAATTGCTTAATGATCCTAACCTGGCAGCCATCAACCTAGACCAAGCTATCACCACTACCCTCGATATAATCACTCCTAATAAACTAAAGAGATGCCCCAACAAACTGTCCCCATGGTTTACTGTGGAACTTAAGGCCACGAAACTGGCTGTAAGAACTCATGAACGCAAATGGCGTCGCACCAAAGACCCTAGTGACAGATTTCTCTACAAAAAGCTCCACCACCAATACATGAGCGATATAGCACTAGCCAAAAAAGTCTACTTGGGAAATAGGATAGACCAGGCCGCAAATTCACATAAAGAACTCTACAAAATAGTAAAAGAGTTCTCCAACCCCCTATCCTGCCAACCTGTCACTAACGTATCTCGGAATTGGGTCGATAATCTCTCATCTTTTTTCTACAACAAAATAAATGATATCTATAAATCATTCACCGAGTCCACCACTTCGTCTCTCTCTCTTGATCTTTCCACCAATATAGCCCCGCCTATCCCCATCACTATCCTAAATCAATTTCACCCATTTTCAAATGACGAAGTCACCTTGACTATGAATAGAATCAAGTCTGGCTCCCCTATTGACCCAGCTTCCTCTCCAATCCTATCTAAAATTGCGCCAGTTCTGATCCCTCACTTAACAAAAATGTTCAATCTTTCACTCTCCCACTCAACGGTTCCCTCACATTGGAAAGAAGCCATCATTAGACCGATTCTGAAGAAACCTTCTGCTGACCCAGCCCTACCCCTGAACTACAGGCCCATCTCCCTTCTCCCGATGTTCGGCAAGATCATTGAATCCCTTGTCAACACCCAACTCATTAATCACCTTGAGTCGAACAAACTGCTAGACCCTTCCCAGTCAGGTTTTAGGGCGTTCCATAGCACCGAAACAGCCCTACTTGAAATGGTCGACAACATTAGGCTTGCTTTGGATGCCAAACAATCAGCCATCTTAATATTACTCGACCTATCCGCAGCCTTCGACACCGTCTCACACAGCATCCTGATAGAACGGCTGGCAGAGGTTGGTGTCGAAGGCCCTGCTTTGGCTTGGATCAAAAGCTACCTGACCGGTCGGAGTTCCAAGGTCCAGATTGGCAAATTTTCATCAGCTAATCAGCCAGTTGACAAAGGTGTACCTCAGGGTTCTATCTTGAGCCCTACACTCTTCAATCTTTACGTCTCCCCTCTTGCAAGACTAATTAAAGCTCATGGATTCGAGACAGTGTCATATGCCGACGACACTCAAATCCTCATTACCTTGGGTCCCAACTCCACTCACATCAAATTAAGGTTCCAAAAATGTATGCTAGCAGTAAAAGACTGGATGTCAGACAACTATCTTCTACTCAACGCGGCTAAGACGGAGATTGTGCTATTCGGAAATGCTCATAAGCACTGGTCAGAAGAATGGTGGCCAGCACAGTTGGGTGCCTGTCCTTCCCCCAAGACAGCTGCCCGCAACTTAGGGATAATGCTCGATAATAAACTAACCTTGGCTGATCACATCAAAAATATCTCTCACACCAGCTTCGGACTCCTACGCAGCCTAAAGAAGATCTTTAAGTGGATTCCTCTCTCCTCGCGTCTACCTTTAATCCAGGGACTAATTATTAGTCGCCTAGACTACGGCAATGCTCTTTTCGCCTCTATTAGCGAGACTCTCCTGAGCAAACTCCAGGTCCTTCAAAATACTGTAGCCAGAATGGCCCTTGATCTACCGGCCCGCACTTCTTCCGCCCCTTGTCTGAAGGCGCTTCACTGGCTTCCCATAAAAAAACGCATTAAGTTTAAAATTTGCTGTCTGGTTCATAAATCTCTGAACGGCAACGGCCCAGTCTATCTAGCAAATAAACTTATAGACTATCACCCAACGAGAACTCTCAGATCCTCCAGCTCGCACCTCTTAAGGGTGCCCAAAGTACGAACCGTCAAAAATGGGGACAGGTCCTTTTCTAAAATTGCCCCTGAAAGCTGGAATGCTCTCCCCCTACATTTAAGACTGGAACCCAGCCACCAGAAATTCCGTAAACTGCTGAAAACATGGCTTTTCTAAATTCTGCATGTCTTACACCTTACCTCTGAGTGTCTGCTGGCGCTATGAGACCTTCGGGTGATATACGCGCCTTACAAATACCAATACATAGACATAGACATAGACTGAGCCACCAGACCCGGTATACACACATCTCTCTCTCACTCTCCCCCCTCCCTCCCCTCTCCCTCCCTCCCTCTCCCTCCCTCCCCCTCCCTCTCCCTCTCCTTCTCTCCCCCTCCCCCTCCCTCCCTCCCCCTCCCTCTCTCTTCCTGTCTCTCTCCCCTGTCTCTCTCCCTCCGCCGCCCTCCCTCTGTCGCCCTCCTCCCTTCTCCCTCTGTCTCCCTCCTCCCTCCTCCCTCTGTCTCCCTCCTCCCTCTTCCCTCTGTCTCCCTCCTCCCTCTGACTCCCTCCTCCCTCTGTCTCCCTCCTCCCTCTGTCTCCCTCCTCCCTCTTCCCTCTGTCTCCCTCCTCCCTCTGTCTCCCTCCTCCCTCTTCCCTCTCTCTCCTTCCTCCCTCTCTGTCTCCCTCCTCCCTCTCTGTCTCCCTCTCTGTCACCCTCCCTCTGTCACCCACCTCCCTCTGTCTCCCTCCTCCCTCTTCCCTCTGTCTCCCTCCTCCCTCTGTCTCCCTCCTCCCTCTGTCTCCCTCCTCCCTCTTCCCTCTGTCTCCCTCCTCCCTCTGCCTCCCTCCTCCCTCTCTGTCTCCCTCCTCCCTCTCTGTCTCCCTCCTCCCTCTGTCGCCCTCCTCCCTCCTCCCTCTGTCGCCCTCCTCGCTCTGTCTCCCTCCTCCCCCTCTGTCTCCCTCCTCCCTCTTCCCTCTGTCTCCCTCCTCCCTCTTCCCTCTGCCTCCCTCCTCCCTCTTCCCTCTGTCTCCCTCCTCCCTCTTCCCTCCTCCCTCCTCCCTCTTCCCTGTCTCCCTCTGTCTCCCTCCTCCCTCAGTCTCCCTCCTCCCTCAGTCTCCCTCCTCCCTCTGTCTCCCTCCTCCCTCTCTGTCGCCCTCCCTCTGTCGCCCTCCTCCCTCTGTCTCTCTCTGTCTCTCTCTCTGTCTCTCTCTGTCTCTCTCCCTCCCTCTTCCCTCTGTCACCCTCCTCCCTCTCTGTCTCCCTCCTCCCTCTCTGTCGCCCTCCCTCTGTCACCCTCCTCCCTCTGTCTCCCTCCTCCCTCTTCCCTCTGTCTCCCTCCTCCCTCTGTCTCCCTCCTCCCTCTGTCTCCCTCCTCCCTCTTCCCTCTGTCTCCCTCTTCCCTCTGCCTCCCTCCTCCCTCTCTGTCTCCCTCCTCCCTCTCTGTCTCCCTCCTCCCTCTGTCGCCCTCCCTCTGTCGCCCTCCCTCTGTTGCCCTCCTCCCTCTGTCGCCCTCCTCCCTCTGTCTCCCTACTCCCCCCTCTGTCTCCCTCCTCCCTCTTCCCTCTGTCTCCCTCCTCCCTCTTCCCTCTGTCTCCCTCCTCCCTCTTCTCTCTGTCTCCCTCCTTCCTCTTCCCTCTGCCTCCCTCCTCCCTCTTCCCTCTGTCTCCCTCCTCCCTCCTCCCTCTTCCCTGTCTCCCTCCTCCCTCTGTCTCCCTCCTCCCTCTGTCTCCCTCCTCCCTCTGTCTCCCTCCTCCCTCTCTGTCGCCCTCCCTCTGTCGCCCTCCTCCCTCTGTCTCTCTTTGTCTCTCTCCCTGTCTCTCTCTGTCTCTCTCCCTCCCTCTGTCTCCCTCCCTCTGTCTCCCTCCCTCCGTCTCCCACCGTCTCTCTCCCTCCCTCTGTCTCCTTCCATCTGTCTCCCTCTGTCTCCCTACCCCCGTCTCTCTCTCTGTCTCCCTCTCTCTATCTCTCCCTGTCTCTCTCCCTCCATCTCCCTCCCAGTCTCCCTCTCCCTCCCCCTTCATCTCCCTCCCTCTCCCTCCCTCCCTTCGTCTCACCCCCTCTCCCTCCATCTCCCTCTGTCTCCCTCCATCTCCCTCCCTCCGTCTGTCTCCCTCCCTCTATCTCTCCCTGTCTCTCTCCCTGTCTCTCTCCCTCCCTCTGTCTCCCTCCCTCTCCCTCTGTCTCCCTCCCTGTCTCCCTCTCTCTGTCTCCAGCCCTCCCTCCGTCTCTCTCCGTCTCCCTCCCTCTATCTCTCCCTGTCTCTCTCCCTTCCTCTGTCTCCCTCCCTCTGTCTCTCTCCCTCCGTCTCCCTTCCTCCGTCTCCCTCCCTCCCTCGGTCTCCGTCTCCCTCCCTCCCTCTGTCTCCGTCTCCCTCCCTCCCTCCGTCTCTCTCCGTCTCCTTCCCTCTATCTCTCCCTCCCTCTGTCTCCCTCTCCCTCTGTCTCCCTCTCCCTCCCTCTGTCACCCTCCGTCTCCCTCCCTCCGTCTTCCTCCCTGCCTCCCTCTCTCTGTCTCCCTTCCTCTCCCTCGGTCTCCCTCCCTCTGTCTCCCCCAGACTGCGCCTCTCTGTCTCCCTCTCTCTGTCACCCTCTGTTTCCCTCCCTCTCCCTCTGTCTCCCTCTCCCTCCCCCTCTGTCTACCTCTCTGTCTCCCTCTCCCTCCTCCTCTGTCTCCCTCTCCCTCCCTCCGTCATCCTCTGTCATCTCACCCAGTGTGTGTGTCAGCCCTCAGCCCGGGCTGAGACAGCTTCCCAGCGCCCACACAGCAGCACTGAGACAGCTTCCCAGCGAGCACACACAGCCGCACCCGAGTACTTCACAGGTCTTTAAAAGACCATTTACATGTTAATAAAGCTTTGTTGTATTTCACCTCTTAAGCCCCTGCATCTCCACTTTGACAATCACTGGAATCCTCCAGCCCCCACAGAGCAGAGTCTCAGAGTCCGGGCTGCTGCACCCGGCAGTGTTTGCTAACACTATTTAATTATTTTTTTTTTAAACGCAGGTAGGATGTCTGCAAGGTCCGCGGGCCGCCAAGGAAGGCTTGCCGGGCCGCTGGCGGCCTGCGGGCCGTACTATGAGTAACCGTGATCTAGTATAACCTATTTTTCAAGGGTTACCTTTAAACCCCTCACCAACTGAGATTGCCATTCCACAGGCTTTCACATCTTGTTTCTTTGGCAGATAGCAAAAATAATATCCCATATAGGCCATACTATTTAGAACCCCCTATCATTTTAGTGTTAGAACACACCAGGATAAAATTTGTCATGAGATCATGTTGGCTGGGTGAACACAGTATTTTTCTTCCAAGGTGCACCCTTAATTCCGTTTTCCAATATTTTTTCATGTGTGGATGTCAAATATTATAGAGCTTCATTGCTGTGTTATCTTGTATCCCTTACTATACAAAGTAGCAGAGAAAAACGTAGTAGTGATTGGACTTGGGATAGGGAGTGGTATAAGGCAAAAACTGGATGACCTCTTGGAGAAAAACATATTTAGGGCCAACACTAAACTGTTCTGCTGAGAGCAAACAATGAAGGGATATGAAGCAAGATGGATAAAGGGGGATACAGAACCTCATTGGGTCCATTGGGTCCTGGTGAGTCCCCCCCCCCCCCCTCGGCTACACTAGACACGTTTTTACCATTTTCTTGCTTATCGTGACCTCCATTTGTTGTATCCTATGTCCACGGTTGATGCAATTTGTACCATATCTGACTTATTTACATGCCGATCAGTGGTACCCCCTTTTTTGGCCCCGATGTGCCTCTTGATAGGTTCAGTCATTAGACTTTCTGTAGTCATTGTTATACAATTCATCTGCTACACCCTCTCCTGTTGAGAGCTCGTTTATGTACTACTGGCAAACACTTATTCATGAGGTACAGGCATTGCTCGGATTGTCTTCTTAAAAAAACGTGCATAATGCTAATAAAGATTTAAACAAACAAAAAATGAATAAAGGGGGAAATGACTGGTGATAGTGTGTGAGAATAATAGTAGCAATGGAACTGAGCAACCTCAAGAAGATAATTAAAGGTTTAAGGGCGGTGGTGGACTGCTTGGAAATGTCTGCAGAAGAAGATGCTGAGGGCTCCCACAGTAGGCAGCTGCGACTAATAATAGAAGGCGAGAACCAAAGCCACAGGTCTGTCCAGGAGAGGTGTAAGGGAAACAAGAATGGGCAATGGCATAAAAAGTCCCAAGTATCCAATGTCCATGAATAATAGTTGCTCAAGTCCAAGGCTTTTCTTTTTATTCTGTGATACCATTATTAAATCTGTACTTAAAGTACTAGAATTCAATGAAAATCTAGACTGAATCACCTACAAATTCAGGGACCTGAAAAAATTGAGAGGTCTGTATATTCTTCTGGGGAAGGGGTTCTGAGGTCAGGGAAGGGAGGAGAATGCATGACTATTAATAAGATTGTTGTAGACGTCCCAAGGATGAGGCACAAGAGAGAAAGGAGCTCATTGAAATGAGATTACTATGTGGTGGTGCGGGAAGCAAATAAGGAAATGGAGTTGGGCCCTAAACAAATCCTTTCAGTGTTCCAGGTACAATATACCCCCCCCCCCCGCAACCAGGGGGATTACACCACAGTTTACGTCTGTTGCAATAAAGTTCAGTTGTTTACTGTGAAATGGTAATACTCAATGGCCTTAAAATAACTTATATATATTTCCTCTCCAGGAAGAATTTGTTCCTCAACAACTTATTGATTTTAGTCAATCTTTATTGAATTTTGACTTTTGAAGCAACAACATTAAAAAAAAAATACAAATTCCTATGCAGCATGCACTTCGATCCAAACAGCTGGAAATGAATAATGGAGATAAGAATCTCGATATATAACTTGTTAAACAGATAAAAGTCATATACACAAACTACTCAGCCAGCACCCCCCCTGCATTTCCTAAATAGTGATTCCTTGGGATTCGCTATTTAGATAATAAAAAATGGAAATTTCGTACATATGGCCCTACCTGTTTATGTCCACCCAATCGTGCCCATATAGCTAAACACTGCATTGCATATTCATGTCTACGCAATCAGGTACAGCATATTTCTAATCCATTTGTGAAGCCGTTTGTCTTGTATACAACACATAGTCGTTCCAGAGGGTGAGTATCCTACTTCTAAAACCAGTAAGATCATGTCCCATTCATCTGTACATGGCACATTAGTGTTCCTTCTCTGCACGGCTTTCAACATAGTCAAATCAGCTTGTGTCAACATGGTTACATCATACAGCCACTTCCGGACCCTACTTATGAGGCTTCCAAGATACTGTGGGGCATATCTACAAGAAACTAACGCAGCGCAGTGCCACAAGTCATTTTGCTGCTCCGTGCTAGTTTCGAAGCACAGGGATGCGACATACTTACAACAATATTTAGCATCTCTGTGCTTCCCCCTGGGCTGGCGCACAAACTGCTGCCATGCGCCGGCACAGGCACCCTTGCACCATGGTGCAAGGATGCCTGCGTCGTGTGGAGATTGTTTTTGTGCAGGAAGGGGCACCTTCCTGCACAAAAACAGTCAATTGAGTTGATTTCCTCTTCCAATGTGTGCTGTAGAATTCATCATGCATTGGAAGAGGAAAAAAACAAGGAGAAATTAAAACATTTCTCCTCGTTGCGCCACCCCTAAGTGGAGCATTCTGATGCATTTCCAGATTTCCGATTTCTCATAAATCTGGAAATGCATCAGTGGACATGGGTGTTGCGTGGGAACACCCACAGCAACACCCATGTCACGCCCCTAACACACAAAGTGTTGTGTGAACAGGGGCGATATTTACAAGCACAGGTTAAGTCACGCCGGGTGACTTTATCTGTTCTTGTAAATATCACTCAGCAGGCTGTGCCACCGGTGCGTCACGCAACGTGATGCACCGGTGGCGCAAGGGGCTTGTAAATCTGCCCCTGTGTTTCGTTTAGTTACAATCCACACCAATTTAGCTAACTTGCACTGGTGCCTATTAGCTTTGATTCTTTTTATCTGACCTCGTAAACACAGCAATGGCTCCTGTGAAATCTCCTGGTGCAAATCTTCCTTAATTATGACCAATATCTCCTTCCAGTAGGCCCTTGTAATAGTACATTCCCAGTCCATATGATAGAAATGTTCCTGTAACTGTGTACATCTCTGACAAGTGTCTGCAGCACCCATATACATTATAGCAATACTAAAGGGTGATAAATTCGTTTGATGGACAAAATTAATTTGGGTGAACTGAAATCGAGCATTTCTAGACACAATTGGAACATGTTTTCCCAGACATCATCTACAAACTCCGCGATCTCTCCCCGGTGCTTCGTGCCCCCATGCTATCAACTTGAAAAACAGGAGACAGATCAATATTCAAAACTGTGATTATGTGTGAGCAGTTCTCAGCTGTAAATATGTTTGAGAGGGCATTAGAATTTTTTTTATAGGATCTTGCTCGTCAGTAGTCAAAGTAAGTTTATTCTCAGCCACAACAGGTGCATAAGCCACAAACTGCTCTCTAGTCAAGTCAGCCTGTTCACATACATGTTCAAAAGATGTATAGACTCCTCCAGGGTACAAGTCGCCCTCTGTCATTCCAAACCTTCTTGTCATAATGCCTGGCAAACTCCCTAAATCTAAGTAAACCCCACAACAGAATCTTGGGAGCATAGATGACTTCAATCCCTAGTCTATGTGCAAACCTCTGCCAGCAGTATCTGATCACTCGAACTGCCCTCGGGTACTTGGGGGCAGATTCACCAGCACCCGGTACAACACTAAGCATTGGTGTCCCTGATACGCCTGCGTCTATCTCTAGTGCATCACTTCTCTCTGGATTGCCAGTGTAACGCATTTGCCGCAACAGCTGTGCCGCTAAATAACATGACTCCTGTTGGGCAGTGCCATCCACCCGCTCCATAAGCAAAATATACTGTTTCCCACTGCCAGTGATTCTTTTAAAATCAGGTTGGAGAACAAACTCTTCAGCTTAGTAAAAAGCCCTTTTTAGAACCATAGGTGTAGACTGCAAAAATAAAATAGACTAGGTAGAACCCCCAGTTTAATTATAGCACCCCTGCCAAACGGGGGCAAAGGCAACTTCCTCTATATAATAACTGAGGACCACAAAGAAGACACCATTTTATCTAATTTACCCCTGACTAAGTGTTCATACTGTGATAAATTCAAACACTTAGATATTTGAAAGTGTCAGGAGTGAAAGTCAAGGGAGTCTCTATATGTTCCGCCTATTCACTGTTTCCTATTGCGTGTAGACTACCTCTAATTGACCCAAAGTCCCTAAATCTCGTCAAGGTTAGACAGTAGGATCAATATATCTGGGAGGCTACACCTAGAATTATGTAAACATCAGCGTTCTTTATCAGCATATGGAAAGACAATATGAAGCTCTTGCTAGAGCCAGATTCCCCACTCTAGCCCCCTATCTCGCAGGAGACAGGCCAGTGGAAAGAGTCTCTGCAGATCAGGGCTAGGAACCCTAACCAGTCCTTACAGTACAGCTTGACTGGCCTAGGAAGGGGGGATTCGGCAGGGGGGTGCTAGTGAGAAGCTCTGCTGGCCGTTTTAGCAGTGCTGCCGCTTTTGTTACTGGGGGCCTATATTGCAGCACTGCTCAATAATTGGCGTACACCAATAAAGCTGGGCCCCCACTGCAGGAAAACGCCCAGTGCCCGCGATGGCCAGTACGGCCCTGCCGCAGATTCATGTGCGTATTCCGCCCTGGAAATAAGCCTATTGTGGTCCGGGTGCACCAGTCTTCTAAGCAGAGGTGCCAGCCTGGTCGTCAATCTCCAATACCATCCCCAAGATTTTATCCTCTAAATATAATGAAAATGTCCTGTAGCATGGTACATCTAATGGGTCTCTTCCTGTTTTCAACATTACCACTACTGTGGATGTCCTTGTGGATTCCGGGCGCCTACACCTCTTAAATGCAGCCATACACATTGCCAACACATTGAAAATGTTCTCTTATATATAGCATAATTCCTTAGGAATACCATCTATACCTGATGTTTTCCTTCTAGCAAGTTGATCCCTTACGGCACTAACCTCCTGAGACAGCAATGGCTTATCTAAAGCTTCCCTTTGCAATGTATTTAACACACAGGATGACACCTCACAGTCCATCTTATTACCAATCAACAGTCTCCCTTATCTGCAATGATTTATATGCATGTTCCCAAAACCTAAGGCCACAAATGTAACTTTCAGCTACTCTGGACTCCTTTCACCCACCACCCACCTTGCAGATACCTAAGTTGACCCTCCTGTTAAGTTACAACTCCCGTCTTCTCTTCATCTCACAGAAAGAAAAGCCAATTTAAGGTAGGGCTTCTCTGCTACTGATGAATCTCCACCCACACCCTCTAGGGTATCAACCATCAAAATGAAGTACAGCAAGGTAGATGTGTGAGGATGCCATGCATGCAGGTGTAGCAGGGGCACACATTTCCCTGTGGACGGATGAGATGTATTTGAGAAAAAGGCTTCTGTGTAGTATAAGATCTGTGGAATAGGCAGTGTGACGACCATGCACACCATATTCCACCTGGAGAACATTTATATATTCCAGCACAACTGCACAATGTTGATAAAGAGCCATACCATAGTCTTAGAGAATTAAAACAATAGTCACCATGAACTCATTGAGTTCCATCTGGTACATATCAGGGCACGGAGAGTGTAAAGAGTATGTCCAGGTTTGGCCATTCATAAAGGAGCTCTTCCACGGGCATCAGCTCAAACATCAGGCGCAAGTTATGGATCTCAAACAGCTGGATTCAACAACCACCTGCCGGAATCACCAACCATACTATAGCAGTGCACAACCTGATCCTGACCCCAGTGTAGGCCTAGTGTTGCAAAGCAGAGAATCTGGGCAACCTTGCCATGGATGGTGGCAAGCCCCACCAATCCTTGAAAAAATCCCAGAGCAAACACTGACTAGTTGTTAATAATATCGATTTTTAGGTCTCGCTGAGTCAGCGCACATGCGCTGCTCGGAGAGGCTTTAGTAGGTGAGTTTTCAAAGTGCTGCTGGCTGGCGACAAGCTTGCGTTCACGCGAGCGTGCACGCACAAACAGCCAGCCTTCAGCGCCATCTGTCTTTCCTCTTGCTGGCTCCCTGCTCCCGCCCCTCCCCCCGCCTTCGCGCTTACAAGCGTTCGAGATTCTCCCAGTGGGTGCATCTCCGTCAAATCCCCAAATCTACAACATTGATTATTCTTAGAGTGGCACGGGTTCACCAGACCCTTCCTCACAATCTTAATATTTACACTAAAACAACTCTGCGTCCCTTTTTGATTAAACATGCCAATGCTTTATATCTAGAGGAGATGTTTTATTAATTTCCAGGTCGAGGTGTTCGACATTTTTTTTTTTTTTGCATCTTTTATATAGCGCGAACTCGACCCGAAGGTATTGGAGCGCTGTACATGAGCACCGTATTTAAATTACATATTCAGGCACGGGGAGATTAAGTGATTTGCCCAGAATCACAGGATGTGGACGCGACCCCGAGGCTCGAACCCTGGTTTCCAGCACCAAAGTCGGCAGTCTAGCCGACGGACCACATCGTTCCTATGGCTGACCCACACCCAATCAGCAGGATAACTTCCAGCTACACGATTTACTCTAAGTTGATTCTTTATATTTACGTTTATCTTGCGGGTACGTACTGAAAATCCTTCATGAAGAGTGTGCCGTGGACCAACCAACTTTGTACATCGTCGGGAGCTGAAGAGGCGGGGGGCAAGTTTTATGTTAATTTTTCAGCCGCAACCGAGTGTCTGGGTTTCTTTTTTGTGTACTTCAAACAATCGATGCAGTAGCAACCTTACGCAATTCTCGATTGCACCAACTTGCCAAAGACGTTAATAAAATTCATGAATCCGATTTACACTAAGCTAGCTTGTAGATATGAAGTGATCACTTCCCACTACCTGGGCTTGTAAAGTCAGCGATCACCAACTCAGATTCCAGAATGTGCCTTTGTTTGAAGAAGTCTGGAAAGTTTAAGATCCGCGATGACGTCACTCACTGGATGAAATCCTTCATGAATAGATGGTGCAGTAGAACTTCAGAAGGACTGGTTTAACAAGCAATAGGCATTCCTCAAAGTGGCCCCATCACATTTTTGTGACATCACAAAGCACCCTGAAGGCCTTCGAGGGTCTGATCGCTTTCCACGCTCCGCACATTACATGCTCTGCCCCGGTCGATTCGACTTAATGGTTTAAAATTCCATGCAATGGTATTTCCTTCTAGCAGAATCCAGACAATGGCATTCCTCAAATTCCACTCCAGCACATAGTTGTCTTCAGCATTCCTTTAAAAAAAAATCTTACTTTAGTGATATTAATTTCCACTGCTTGCCATCAGGTAAAATGTCTCCACATTTCATCCAAGAAATGCTCTTTTGTTTGAAAATATCTCATTACATTCTGTTCCAGCAGAATACACCGCAAGGCTTTCCTCGACATTCAGGTCAGAGATTTTGGCATTCCACTCTTTGAGATTCAATGCCAAGACGAGTAATTGCCTGGCACGGTATTGCACTAGTCTCCACCAGCTTTTACTCCATTACAGAAGATAACATTCCATGCATGACCTGGCGCTCCCTTACAAGGCATTCAACTAGATTTGTTAACACTCTCTTTGAACGTATTTACTTTCAAGGGATTGCCTTCAGGCAGATTCCACTCCATGCCACATAATTAACAGAAGATTTAATAAAACTGGACTTCTGTTCTATAACTCCCATTCAGGTATATTCAGTGCATGGGATGTCACACCGGCTGTTTTATTTCACTCTCCGCCTCCAAACGCGAAATGGGACAATTTGGCAATGCTGCAGCTGGAAGTACTAACAGACACACTTCGTATTCAGTGGCCCAGCACCAAAGTTTGAGTCAGGGGAAACCGAGGGTACAAAGCAGTGAAACAATGTAATAAGCATTAGCAACGCAAAACTCGCTTATGGGCAAACTATTGGCTTTGTCAATCAGGTAGAAGTGGACAACGGGAGGGGAAGAGGACAGGCATCGTGAGGGAAAAAAAGAGGCTATGAAGTGGCCAACGCTGGGTGCGTCATAGCACTTTTTAGGTCTCGCTGAGTCAGCGCGCATGCGCTGCATGGAGAGACTTTAGTAGGTGAGTTTTCAAAGTGCTGCTGGCTGGCAACAAACTTGCGTTCACGCGAGCATGCACGCGCGAACCGCCAGCCTTCAGTGCCATCTGTCTTTCCTCTTGCTTGCTCCCTGCTTCCGCCCCTCCCCCCGCCTTCGTGCATACAAGCGTTCGGGACTCTCCCAGTGGGTGCATCTCCGTCAGGCAATATCACGCCCACCTTAAATGTATCTTCCATCGCTGCCTCAACGTGCTTTCACTTTCCACAAACTCGATGTTTGTGTTCCTTTATTTTGAGATGCTTTCAGTATTACTGTTTTGTGACTTAAGGAACATTAAGGAAATGTTACCGTGAAACTGGACAACGTTTACAGTGTTTATTTCTGATCGCAGCGGCTGCTTCATGTCCGATGCACCATTCAGGGAGTCCTTTCGTTGACGCTTTCATGAAGACATGATGAGGAAGCTGGAAACTTTTGGCACATTCTCTTTAAAAGCACAGCATGTTGGCGACTGCTTAGTTGATTAGATCTATGTTGCGCTTTACATCTTGAAGCGCTATGGTGGGTGCAGCAGTTATAACTCATGAAATATGGGGTGCAACTCACAAGGAGGGGGCAAGTTTGAGTGCACATTGGTTGCAATCGAACTCTTAAGATGATGGGCTGTGTGTATCCATTATCAGCACTCATCTTCGCTAAGTGATCTTGTTTTGTTTTTGTTGTTGTTGTGTCAATGCTTTGCTGTGCCCGTTTGACTTCCAACGTGCTTTCTCTTTCTCCAAACTCGATGTTTGTGTTCCTTTATTTTGAGATGCTTTTAGTATTACTGTCACACACACAACCACACTCACACAACCACACCCACAACCCCACACACAACCACACACACACACAACCACACCCAACCACACACACACAAAACCACCCAACCACACACACAACCACACACAACCACCCAAACACACACACAACCACACACACACCCACACACACAACTACACACACACAACCACACACACACAACCAACCACAACCAACCACACAACCACACACACACAACCACACCCCCACCCAACCACACCCACAAAGGGAGGAGACAACTGCAGCAGGACCTTCGGCTCGATCAGGACAGCAGAACCACCGGAAAAGGAACCCCTCAGCACGACCTGGGCAGCAAGAAGTTGTTACTGGAGACATCGTGATACTATGAATAATAGTGTCATCAATGATCTAATCCAAACTGTAAACTGTGACAAATAACATCTCTATATATTGCAGTACCACAACAACAGCAACAAGCATTGGCATAGCCAATAGGTCTCGCCTTTGGGACCTTATAAGTGTTTTGCCATGCAAAAGTTGTTGTTGCATAACTAAATACTTTTAAGGTCCCAAAAGCGAGACCTATTGGCTATGCCAATGCTTGTTTTATTAATGTTATGTATGTTAGTATATATTTTATATGTATGTGATGCATGTTTTTTTGTATAAGATTTGTTTGTATTTTTAATATATGAGTTAAAGTTTTAGTACCCGTAGCCGGTTGAGGGTTGATAGGGGAATAGGCTGGGAAGTAATTTAATTATATAAAATTAATTGATTATTTTTAGTAGCTATTAATATTTTTCGGGGGGATTTTGCGTTTTTAGTTCCGTATAGGGGAATAGGGTGGGAAGTAATTTAATTATATTAAATGTATTGATTTTTTTTTATTAATTTCATTTGTTTAATTGAGATGTTATAGTGTTAAATGGGTAAAGTAATTTATTATTAATTAATAATTGGTTGTTAATTTTAATGAGTTAATTGGTAATTAACTATGGTAATTGTGTAATTAATTTTAGGTGTGTACCGTGGTGTTTATAGGTGTAAAGGGTGGGAAGTGATTTATTTTTAATTGATGAATTAATAACTAGTTGTTAATTAATTGTAATTAATTAATTAGTAAATAATTATGGTAATTGTGTGATTCATTTTAGGTGTGTGTAGTGGTGTTTATAGGAGTAAAGGGTGGTAAGTATTTTAGGTTTAATTAATTATTATATAGTTGTTAATTAATGCTAATTCTTTGATATTTGATATTTATTTTATGTAATTGTTTATTTTTGTGTGTGTTTTTACTTTTAAAGGGGTTAAAGGTGGGTATTAAGTACATTTTAAAATATTTAATTATTAGTTGTCAATAATAATAGTTTTTCTTTTAAAAATAATATTTAATTGTGTTTTATTATTTGATAGTTTAATTTAGGCGTGTCTTGTGGATATTATAGTGTTAAAGCATGTGTACTCAAATGTGTTTTTATTAATAAGATTTTTTAATTGATTATTAATTATGTTAATTATGGAAATACATTTAATTAAAAATGTTGAAGTATTTTGTTATTGGTGTGGTGTTATAGGGTAGGAAATAAAAAAGACATTTATGTTTTAATAATTTTTTTTGTTTGTGAATATTTGCTTCTTTTGAATAATTTTTGTTTATAAATGTATTTATTAATGTATTTTATATATTATCTGTAGGTTTTTGTTAAATGTAATTAATATTATAATAAGTGTTCTTTTTATATGTTTAATATATTTAATAGTATATTTTTAAGAATATTGTTTATTTATTTTTATGAGTTTTTTAATGTTGTAATAATTTTTATTTTTTTTCAATAGTTTAGGTGTAATTGGTAATTTTTGTTTCTCTGTTATCCAACACTTTCCTTAATGTTGCAATCACTGTA
The DNA here is from genome assembly GCF_964204655.1 of Triturus cristatus. Lineage (NCBI taxonomy): Eukaryota > Metazoa > Chordata > Amphibia > Caudata > Salamandridae > Triturus > Triturus cristatus. The sequence continues at coordinate 89,972,950 of NC_140586.1, forward strand.
GCGGGAATAGTAATGTTTACCCCTTCGCTATCCAGCACTTTCCCTACTGTTGCACTCACTGGAGTGGGAATAGTAATTTTTGCCCCTCTGCTATCCAACACTTTCCCTACTGTTGCACTCACTGGAGTCGGAATAGTAATTTTTACCCCTCCGCTAATCAACATTTTCCCTACTGTTGCACTCACTGGAGTTGGAATAGTAAATTTAATTACTCCGCTATCCAACATTTACCCTACTTTTGCACTGACTGCAGTGGGAATAGTAATTTTTACCCCGCCGCTATCTAACACTTTCTCTACTATTGCAACCTTTGGAATGGGAATAGTAATTTTTGCCCCTCCGCTATCCAACGCTTTCCCTACTGTTGCACTCATTGGAATGGAAATAGTCATTTTTTACCCCTCCGCTATCCAACATTTTCCCTACTGTTGCACTCACAGGAGTTGGAATAGTGAATGTAATTCCTCCACTATACAACACTTACCCTACTTTTGCACTCACTGGTGTGGGATAGGTATTTTTTACCCCTCCACGATCCAACACTTTACCTACTGTTGCACTCTTTGGAGTGGGAATAGTAATATTTACCCCTCTGCTATCCAACACTTTCCCTACTGTTGCAATCTTTGGAGTGGGAATAGTAATTTGTTCCCCTCCGCTATCCAACACTTTCCCTACTGTTCCTATCACTGGAGTGGGAATAGTAATTTTTACCCCTCCTCTATCCAACACTTTCTCTACTGTTGCACTTATTGTATTGGGAAATGTAATTTTTTTTATTTTTTATAGTTTAATGTTTTAATTTATTATAGAATTTATTTTGATTATTGGTATATGCCAAAGAACAACACATTATGACTAAAATATTTAGAGAACGAGGTTACAAGCACAAGGTCATTGCAACAGCTAGTAAAAAGGCTAAAGAAATTATACGCAATGAGGCACTTTTCTCCTCAAGAAAGAAACCCACTGATAACAATGAACACCAAGATTAATCACAACGTTCAATGTGAGGTCAAATCACTTGAGGAGTATTATGAGACGACACTGGGGGCTTCTAGAATCAGATCCTATAATTGGTTTAGATGTAGGAAAAGTACCAACCATACCCTACAGAAAATCGAAGTCACTAAAAGATCACCTAGTACAAAAAGTTACCATCAAACATCTACTACAACCACATGGCTAGGAACGGCCAAGGGTTTCAGGAAATGCAATTCCTGTAAAGCATGCGGACACAGCGACAATCGGGACAGTTATTTTGTGGGACGGGAGAGAAAAAAGAAAAAAGAAATCAAGAAATGTATAACATGCACAAGTGATTATACCATCTATGTCCTACAGTGCCCATGTGGTTTAAACTACGTGGGCAGCACTAAATTACTGTTCAAAACACACGTGCTGCAGCACATGAGGGCAATAACCAATGTGGATTGTAGTTATCCTGTCGCAAGACACTTCCAAGAGAAACATCACAGCAATGCCAACATAATTAAATTCTTTGGCATTGACAGAATCTTGCCGCACCCTAGAGGTGGGGATCGAGAAACATTGTTGCGAGTTACTGAATCCAAATACATCATAGAGCTGAATACTAAAATCCCGAATGGTATGAACTATGGGGAAGAATTGGCCACACACATAGGCTACAAATGATATAGATGGTAACCACAGTCCTTCCTAGTCTTCCAGAATGTTGATCAGCATTGCGGTTTTAATTTTATCACTTTTTTACACAAGGGGATTTTATGATACTGTTTTAAGATGGATGTGGGGATGTGAAAGCTTGAAAATTATATATATTTGGCATTTGCAATCTGCTTCTGGTCCCACATACATCGCTAGGCTTAGCGAAGTGAGTCTTATTATTATGAAGGAATAATATCAAGTCAATCCATCATACAGTTCTATCCCCACATAATTTGTTTTTTCTTTCTTTAGTCACTGTATGAAATATTATCACAAACAGCGTACACCTGCACCCCTGTATTATAGACGGTAGGAGAACATTATGAAATGTTAAAGCATGAAATCCAATTGATTGACACGGTCACACGTATATCATTGGATGAAATAATAGAGCTAACACCAGTATTTGTTATTTGGTTATAATCTGCCTAAAATTAATTGATTGTGCATTAGTAACTATGATAAAAAACGATCTGCGATCTGATAGTATTGCTTGGGGGTACATTACCCTGAATATGTCCGGCATATATGTATTGATTGGTTATGATGCATAGGGGTACATTACCCTTCAGATGTTCAGCGCAAAGGAAGCAATTGGCATCGGTTGAGCAGTGATTATTATCCTTTGATTGTATAATGGATTTTAATAACTACAAAACGTATTAGAGCATGCATGAATCGGTTCAGACACGATATCTACAAAAATGTGATCTTTTTGCATACATAGGCTTGAATACGCTTATAAAGCGTATTCACGTATGTTACAGCTGGCAGAGAATACCAAGTACTTCACATGCGTTCCTTGCAAATAGCTGAGATCGAGAAATAATTGCATCTCGTTTTTGGGATTAATTTTTTACATCAAGTTGGATTTAAATGTACTATTGAATGCAATTAATGTGATCTCTTTGGAAAATATCTCTAAAGAAACAATCTGTGGTATTGATTGCGATTGTTGTGCAAAGCGAAATGTTTTCTCACTGTCTATGAACATTGGCCCCTATTTTTACGGGCAATTGGGCACAGGTCGTCAACTTGACAAAGGCTTCGCCGAAACGCGTCGTTCTGTTTGGTTTGTGAGACAATAAATTTCTATTGTGCTTGTCCTGTGGTGTGCCGCTGGGAGTTATTTCAGAATTCTTGGAGAAGACTTCCTTGTGGGAAAAATATTTAGCGGTGTTGTGACCAATGCAGGCACCGGCATCGGAAGGAGGGTGAGCGGCTGCTCACAGCAAGTTGTTTAGACATATGTGGATATTTTATATATATAATTTCAAAGTTAAAAAATTCAATAAAGATACAAGTTAATAGCAAATGTTGAATTTTATAATGCACAATGTCCCTACAGGATTTAAAAACAACATTAGTACTTTAGTGGATTTGACACTTTACGTGCTGCAGCCTTCAGAACAGAATTAAGAGCACAAGTGTTGTTATTACATCATATGCTATTAAGAAGCATGATTTCTGTTGAAGTGACCTCTGTGCAGGACATTGCCCATCAGCCGCACTTTCTGTGGGTTCTAGAGTTTGAAAGAAAACTTTCAACCATTGCATGCTAGAACACAATTTGTGTAAAGCTATTTTAAGGACAACTACCTTTTTAGCCTTTTCTTTAGACCTGGTGGATGTTGCTCCATCATCTCGTATGAGACCTGCTTAACGTGGTGTGCTAACAATAACTATTTTATTATGATTTAGAATAGAGCAGAGTCCGGGTAGATTAATTAACAGGTGTTAATATTGCCATCGGATTGGCACTCACACATTCTGTCTCAGGAGGAGGAGAAGCTGCATTAGGAATCAGACCTGAGACTTGCCAGTCACCCATTCCAAAATCAGAGGTGTTAACCCACTAAGCTCAATATTCTGAGACCTGTAAAATGGTGGGGTGGGGGGGGGGGGGGAGCGCAAGAATATGTTGCAACGTCCCAATGAGCAGACAGAAAACGGACCTTTGGTCAACGGTCAGACAGGAGGGTCTTTCTGACATTCGAATTAAACATATTTCATGAGATCATTGTCATTTCACAGTAAGAAGTTTTGGGAAAAAATTGGCATAAAGGGTTATCATCTTGCAATAACTTGCCAAAAACTGATTCTCTAAAGTGCTTTGTATTGATAGCAGTAGAATCTGCTTTTTAGTTGTCAAATCATTCATTGCAGTCCCGTCCCACCCTCCCCCTTCCCCCGCACCTCTAATTGCAGTGCCGCCCTAGGCTGTCAACGTAGAAATGTCTATGAAAAGCATACACCCAGTCCTGTGCTCATCCCAGGGGAAGTTACAGTATGTGTTTCAGGTTTTTGATTTTTGCCTCAGTGAACAGAAGTATAACAGGTGCCACTAAGGGTCTCTCTCTTGTGTAAACAGATTCGGAACTCAGAGCATGTCTCTAAGTGCACTACTCTCTGGGTAGTGACTGCTCTCCTCTTGCCGGGCAGGGAGAGCCTAGCATTGTTGGCAGCATGCATTCCTATTGGAAGTGACAAGCCTTTTTAGGTCTCGGCTGCGAAAGGCTGCGCTTGCGCAGTCTCGCTCCGAGATTTAATGAGTTTGAGTGACTTTGAGAAGAGGGGCTTGCACCCGCCCCTCTTCTCTCCTGTTCTCCATTGGCTGGCCTCTTAAATGCTGGCCAGCCACTGGAGAAGAGGTCCAGTCACTCCGTTGAAGCCCCGTCCTTTTCGGATCGGGGGGCGTGTTTTTTGCGAGAAGTCTCAGGGAGGAGACAACAGCAAAACACGCCCCCAAATCCGAAAAGGACGTGGCGTTTCTCCGAGGCATTTTCTGCTGTGCCTCGGAGAAAGGCGGTGGTGTCCCGGCGTTGCTCCCTCACCTGATCTCCTTGTGCTACCAGAGAAAGCAGAGGAGGAAACCTAGAAGGTAAACTTTATTGTGCCAATGTTTGTTTGATAGACGGAGATAATCCTCTGACGGGCCATGTGCGTGTGTGTGTATTTTTCTGCCAGGTAGTCTGTGAGCATTCGCAAAAAACTGTTGTACGTACGGTGGCTCCATCACGCCTACTTGGGAGCCTGGGTGGGTGGGCCGTCATGAGCGTGGCAGTAAACCTTTTACAGGAGTAAAGTGTTCAGTTAAGGATGCTCGCTTTACACGTGACGTCGACCCTGAGGTTTAACAATTAGGGGTTAAAAAGGGGGTATTAAGGGAATCTACGCTGTACGTTGTGTCGTAGTCTGCTGACGCTGAGGAGATGGGGTTCGGTCCAGCAGTGAGATGCGCCCGTGGGCACGTTACAATGGGCTTTGCTACTCACAGACCGTGCTCTCTGATTTTGTGATCCCTCTCCCAGAGTTCATGACGATTGCTCATCTTGGCGGCTGACCGTTCACAGGCGCCCTCACCCGGAGCTTCTACCACCATGAAGTCTTCTGTGATGTATACCCGCTCCCTACTACGCTCACACACAAAACCTACGTCAATATTTTTGTACCCAATGAGCTTGCTTCATACGAGGCACAAAGAGAGGCGGGAACATTCTAATTTTTAACTTGAGCGCTTACCATGTATATTGTGTTCCACGCGATTTGCCCTAGAATCTGTGCTCCCATCAGCCACGCGTAAGCTTCCAGGCGCGTTCGAAGACATTGGACATCGCAGCTACACTTCAGCGACATGTAGGCGCTGTAGAAACACTGAAACGCGTTTTGATAATATGACCGAAATTAGCATACATGTTTTAGACCAGGCCGTACAAGCAAGCAACATCTATTCTAGACCACATGTGTCTCCCATTAACCTTTACTAATCCAGTCAAACCGTGAGGGGGCGGGGCAGGGGGGTTGGGCTGGAAGTGTTGAAGAGCTGAAACCTGATGTTCCCTGAAGGCAGTAAGAATCTTAATGCCCTTGTCCACCTCCGGTGATTTGCGGTCTTTTATTTTTTTTCGTCGAGCAGGGAAAGGTCTGCGTAAGACTGCGCTGCAGCCGTCAGTATCACTAACCAGCTATCGGAGGTTAGATTTGTTAAACTGCAATTAGTCATGTCATCCCATTCTTCCACCATGTCTGTGAATCAAACATGTGTTCACTGCGTCTACTAAACAACTGATATTAGTTTACTTTTACTTCACAAACGCATAGACGATGTGACACGAATTTCATCTAAGAGTGCGTCCACTACACAGGCTCAAATAGGTGAGCGCGTGCTACGGCGGTCCGTGTGCAAAGCTCAGAGCACAGAATCGAGGTCCAGTAGGGCTGATTCCCCTATTCATCCTTCCGTTCTAACAGTTGAAGAAAGGCGTAACACAGCAGATAGAAAATATCCATAACTTAGAGTGTCATACTGTTATTGCTGCTAAAAAAAACCTTCAGATTGAGCAGTAGTTCGGTTTCACTGCTGAATTTTTAAAAGAAAAAGCCTGTTCACTGAGCACTCATTTCAGCCAGTGCACAGCATTAATAGTGCCACATCTGTAGAAAATAAACCGGAAAGACATTCTGCCTATTAAAAATATCAGCTGATTTAAGGATAAAGTGTTTTCAGTCCCCAGCTTCCCCCCGCCCCCCTAAAAAAGAAATCGGTACCGGCAAATTCTCCATTTTGTGCGCAGTGGCCTTTCTAAGGGCTGGAATGACACTCGCAGCATTTACGATCGGACACCTTTAATTTAATTTTTTTTTTTTTTTAATCGGGTGGTACAGCTGAAACAAGGTCAGGTACATGCATCAGTTACCTGTGCCTCATACTTTCTTATTGTTTAATTTATTGTGGCATCAGGCAGCTCATTTGGAATTAAAGTCGCAGATGGTGGATTGAACAAACATTAGGAGCTCAACCCTTCCCTCACTGAGCCACCCCTGCCACCGAAGATGAAAAAAACAAACATTGCTGCCAGGGCGCCCCCTGCCTCACTGTCCTCACAGCCTCCGATCAGTGTCACCGAGAAGCATTAATTAGATGCAATTTATTCCCTTTTTGCTGCTTGGAATACCAGAGAATCACAGGGTGTTAATTGAAGCCAGCCAGACACTTAGCTTTCTTAAACACCGCCAGCACTTTCTGCTGGGAGCATGTTGTGGGTTTTTTAAGACAGATAAATAACAGTTCAGACGGGGCTGCTACTCCTGTAGTACTCTTTTACATACTGTTAAATGCCTTTGTGAACTGTCCCCAAAACATCTAAAAAGGGAATAAAATGAGAATATTAAGGTAATAGGCATACTCAATCAGTTCAAATAGAAAGGAGTGATGCCCTTTTTGCACTTCTACTAATAAAGAATTTGACGTTTGAGATCTGAGTCACAAAGAAATGTAAGAGTACATAAAATATTACTCCTTATGTACTACTTTCCCTACTCCAAATGTTTTTGCAAATCATCCCCCGAACTCCCTTATAACGGTTGGGATCACTCGCTACGCTCGCTTGCCACATGCCACTCATCCCGAACTTTTATGCCTCACCACTTTCATATGTCATCAGCCGCCACTGTTCTACGCCCAGGCTTAACAGTTGTGACAAATGCATCATTGCTGTGTTGGGAATGGTGTGTCCTACAACTTGAGAAGATTGGTGAAACGTGTGAGAATCAAATCAACTGTCATCCAGATGCTGCAAAAAAAAACTTTTCATGTGATATTCCTGGTTGAATTTGAGCTTAAAATGAAAGCAAAGAAACTCTGGATATAATGGTCCCTGTCTCTGTAAGTGAGAGTGCTTCTCAGACCTGCTAGTAAGCTCAGGTCAAAGCCATAGGTCAACATGTTTCATGCATTAGGTGGTCATTGAGCGATCTGGTGGCATTTCGTCCGGCCCAACCATTTATACAAACGGGTAGATGTGACATAATATTCTCTGCAGAGAGAGGAGCTCAATGACTCAAAGCCCCACACTGTGAATATCTGATGAGGTGCCGACTGACATCTTACTACCACTGGCAACCACTGTTCTAATAAAGTGCTCGAATTGTGGAAACCCTCCTGCAATTCAGGGCAAATCGACCTACCCGATTGCGAGGATGCCAACACAGAGCACAATTTGTCAACTCTGGGCAGTGCCCACTATCTCCTATCCCCGTCCTTGCCTCAGAAGGTGTGGTGTCCATGCCATGAACATTACATGTGATTATGCTGACTTTGGTCATCCTGTTGTTACAACATAAGAGTGGGCCCCAGAGAGACCCTTAAACCACATGGCGACAACCACAAATCTAGGCACCAGAGCCACATTTCTTGGAAAGGAATATGATAGCACACCATATGACTCTGCAAACTGCAACAATAGAACCTACAACACACAGGGCAACACTAGAACATGTAATCACCCCGACTGAAAATTACCTCTTCTGGACCCTTTCTATGCTGTGCTAAGTATGTATGTAATATTGTGTCAAATGCAGTCAGATAACGTGTAGACTCGAGGAATGCCGTTATATGCCCCCACATTTTACACAGTCTCCATAACTTCTCAGCCATTAGGAGAAAAAAGTGACAGCTACCAGCAACCCAACACGTCTCAGCAGCTTCCTGATGTTTCAGACCTAACCATACAAAATCCTGAGACCAATGAGTAATCATCATGGCAAACCTAGAGAAAACCTCAACAGCTTCCTTAACTTTCCGTTCTTTTGCGAGGCAGAGAGTAACGACTACGGCATGAGTGTTCGCTGACCAATCGCCCCCACTATGGCCACCTCAGAAACCTTTCTGATAATCTGTCAATTTTTATTAGTCATTTATTTTTTAAATGCTTAATTTTTAGTGATAAATGCAAAGATCTAGAAACAACGGTGCCACTTCTGCTTTGGCTCCCAAGATCAATGTGTATGTGTCTAGATCCATGTGTGTGTGTGTGGTTCTGTACGTGTGTGCGTGTGGCTGTGTGTATGTGTATGCGGCTCTGTGTATGTATGTGTGGCTCTGTGTGTGTGTGTGTGGGAGGCTCTGTGTGTGTGTATGTGTGTGCCTCTGTGTGTGTGTTGCTCTGTGTGGGTGGCTTTTTTGTAGGTGGCTCTATGCGTGGGTGGCTCGGTCTGTGTGTGGGTGGCTCTATTTGTGTGGCTCTATTTGTGTGTGGTTTGCTCTATGTGAATAGCTCTGTGTAGGTGGCTCTGTGTGGGTGGCTCTGTGTTTGTGGGTGGCTTTGTGTGTGTGGCTCTGTGTGTGGGTGCAAATGCAATAGGTCTCGCATTTGAG